>NC_083319.1:102486432-102787330 GCF_963455315.2 Globicephala melas
ATATATACATATATTATAATTATGTCCTATGTATATATGTATAATATATGTATATTTTATATGTATATGTGTACTAGGAGCAGCATTCATGGATGTGGGAGTTATATGAAATACAATAATATATATAATATTATATATGTTTCAATATATATGAATTATCGGGGCAGCATTCATGGATATGAAATTTATTCTACTCCATACAAATAATATTATAAATGTATATAAAATAGGAACCACATTATGGATGTGAGTTATCTCAAACGTGTTTCTCTGTATCTGTCTCACTTTCTGAGGTGGGTTTCTTCTTTGGTTATGTGCCTCCCCGCTTACTTTCTGAACCAGCTCTTACCTAAGCAGCCGTGCTGAAACAGTGAGCTTTCAGACTGTCTCCACCGTATAATAATACAAGCTTTGAGTCTCCAAGGAGCCCAGCCCTAATTTGATTACCACTCACTGTGTGGCCAGCAGCCACTGTGCAGCTTTCACGATGCACATCACAGCCTCTGGCATTGAACTTCTAAGATTTATGGCAAATGCTCTCGTAACTTACCTCGAAAGCTTTGTATTATATTGGGAAAGTTTTATGCATGTATCCTGCTAGTCTAAGAGGGAGTCATTTGAAAACAACTCAGACGACTGTCGCAATCCCACTTTTCAGGAACATATTGCAGAATGCTTCCCCCCTATTGTCAGGGTACAGGTCTGAACCCTGCAGAGAAAGCTGGCCTGTGTGTCGTGGGCAAGAGAAGGAAACCACAGCAGAGAAGACTGGCTGCCGTTGTCCCGCGCCCGGTTGATATGTAGTTATTGATAGCGCTTGTGCTTTCCATAGAATGGGGGCTGTGTTTGGCTCTTTGATCCCCCTGTACGAGCCTCAGCCTGATGTGATCTTTAAAGTGGCTCTTGTTTGCTGGTGGCTGTGCCATTGCAACCCTAAACATAGTTCTTCATCACGTGGGGTTCTACGAACACCATCCCGAAGCCGCTGGGTACATACCGCTCTTGTACATTGAGTCTTGTCACTAGATGTGGGCCTTCCAGGCATGTGATCCTGGCCCATTTCCTTACAGATGAGGAAACTGAGGCCCAGAGGGGGGACTCTAGCAGAGCTCACTTGGCAAGTAGAGCCAGGACCTGGAGGCTGGGTCTTCCTGCCCCTTCCTCCGTCCATCTACCATTCCATTCCCGCAGCCTCTCCCACCTTTTAAAGTGCATCAAGCATCGCCCCTGGGTTTAGTTGTTAACATTTGACCGTCGGTTTTGTTTGTTCTTGGGGTTTATTTTTCCCCTCACTCCCCCAAGTCATTTCAAGATGAATTCAGTGTCTAAGATAGGCCCCCGGTGGGAAAATAAAGATGGAAAGTATCCTGTAGTTAGGTTCCTCTACTGTTTATATTTCCAACTGACGCGCATGGGACCCACGACTATCTGAGGCTGTGCTGCAGAGACTTACTCTTTTTTCCTTACCAATCATTTCTGACTTTCCCAGAATTGCCATGGAAACCTATATCCGGCAGAGGCAGCTAATCATGTCGCCCCTGATAACATCCCATGTGATTGGGGAGAATGAGCCACTCACTTCAGTCTTGAATAAAGTGATAGCAGCCAAGGAAGTGAATCACAAAGGACAAGGTACACAGCCCTATGTACTGAGCTGGGAGGGGACTCTAGCAGGGGTGGAGGGGTGGTGCTCAGAGCTGAGTCCTTGGACTCTGGCCCTTTCACTATCTTTCTCTGATATAAAACAGACCCTGCTGGGGACTGCCCACCTCAGTTTCCGTCTAAAGGCAGTTAAGACTTAAGAGAGTTGGATCACAGCTGTATTTTGTAAATTCTATAGAACAGATTCTCATCGCATGAGTCTTTCCTCACTTTTGTCTGACCTGTAATCCCCGTGTTGTTTCCACAGGTCAAGGCACAAAGAAAAAGTTTTTTTTTTTAATTTTTTAAAATCAATTTTTATTGGAAATTAAAAACTAAAAAAATTAATTTGTATAGTTGCTTCACAACGTTGTGTTAGTTTCTGCTGTATAGCAAAGTGAATCAGTTATACGTATACATAGATCCCTTTTCTGGATTTCCTTCCCATTTAGGTCACCACAGAGCATTGAGTACAGCCCCTTGTGCTATACAGTAGGTTCTCATTAGTTAAGAAAAAGAGTTTTGAGGATAATTATGTTCCACTCTCTGAATATGTTTCTCCCAATACGTTTCCTAAAATTGAGAGGAAGGAGACCAAAGTAATGCAAATGAATATGTATTAATATAAAATAATGGGCTACCTAGCACAACATTTTTAGTTGTTTTTAGTACCTCCATATATCATTTTGTTGACTTAGTTTTAACCCAGAGGAGTTCTGCTTATTGAAACTGCATTTTTAACTCAAATAATAAGGGAAAATAGTTTAAAATCTGAAATTCAAATGATGATGATTTGGGGATAATTTTGAAGATTGAGTCAATTTTTTTTTTTTTTTTTACCACCCGGTAATCGTCTTCTGAAGTGGAAGCAATTAGGAAACATTTTCAGGATATTTAATTTGCCATGTGTTCACAGTTATCCTGAGTAGTAAATGCATGTGAGAAATCATAGAATCCGAAAATAAATAACTAAATGTATTTCTGTTGTTTTGGAACTCCTAACCTAAGGATATAATTTGTTAAAGTGGAAAACCCTTACACTAAATAGATTGCTGTGTATGTACAATTTTTTTTAACAAAACTGAAAAAAAGAAGACCATTCCTTCTCCTCCTTCTTAGCAATACACTTTTCAAATGTTTTCAGGCTCTTCATAAATATTTTTTGTGGCTGCGTAATATTCCATTGCTTGGATTTTTTTTTTTTTTTGAGCATGGAATTCCTAGGTAAGCACTTAAATGCTTTCTATTTTGCTACCGTTATAAATTTAAATAACTCTGCTGTGACTACCTTTATATATGAATCTTTTTCCATATTTAGGACTGCCTCCCCAAGAAAATTCCCGGAAGTAGGATTTCTGGGCCAAATGATAGGAATGAGCTTAAACCTGGAGATGTACATATTTCCAGAATACTTCCCATAAGTTTCTTCCTGTGGGCACTAATTACCATATGCCCACTTTGCAGACTGATGTTTAAAAATCTTTACCTGTTTGAAAGGTGAAAAGTAGACCACCGTAGCATTTTAAAAAACTACGTGACAGTGAACTGTCTGGCCTTCATATGTATTGATATTTAGGAGTTTTCTAAAGTTTTCCTTCCTTTCTAAAGTTTTTGTGAACTCTTTGTGTAATGAAGATAACAATTTGTCTTACTTAGGACACATACTTTTCAATTTCTGGTTTGCCAAATATTTATAAACTTTTTGTACTTCTTTGTGAATTGTATATTCATGTTCTGTTTATTTGTGAGGATCTGAATGTTCTTCTTCTAATGAGTATGAATTTCTAATTTCTTATAAGTATTTCACCATGCCTTTTATAGGCATATGTAGTATATGGTTTATGAATTATACCTTTTACTTTTTATGTATATCAAAATTTCAGTTTGTATAGATAATTCTTTTGCTTTTGTGATTTCTTCATTTGTTTCTCTACTTAGAAAAATGGTTCATACCCAGAGATTTGATAGTGATACACTTATTTTTTCCTTTAATTTCCTGTCTTTTTATCTGTTCACTTTTCTGTTATATTAGGAATTTATTTTAGTGAAAATGTGTCGTGAGAGGTTAGATTGATTCTAAGTAGCTAGAAAATTATCCCAGCACGTTTATAGAATTGTTCCATTTTTCATGATTTGTTATGTCTCTTTTGCTGTATGTTTAATTGCTGTATATAATAGTACTTGATTTCATTGTTTCCATTGATTTATGTATCTTTTCTACTACTAATACCACTCATTACTATAACTTTACAGTATTTTGATATCTGAGAGGGGCTATCTTTATTTTTTTTTCCCCAAAGTAAACATCCATTCACATTTCTGTCAAATTCTCAAAGAAATCTTACTGTGATTTTTTTTTTTTTTTTTTTGCGGTATGTGGGCCTCTCACTGTTACGGCCTCTCCCGTTGCGGAGCACAGGCTCCGGACGTGCAGGCTCAGCGGCCATGGCTCACGGGCCCAGCCGTTCCGCGGCACGTGGGATCCTCCCAGACTGGGACACGAACCCGTGTCCCCTGCATCGGCAGGCGGACCCTCAGCCACTGTGCCACCAGGGAAGCCCCCTTACTGTGATTTTGTTGGGAGTATCATTAAAATTCTAAGTTAACTAGGGGAGAATTTACATCTTTATAATAATGTGTTTTTGTATCAATACCACACATATATTTTTCTCAGCGTTTGTGTGTGTTTATTATATGGATCATAACAAAGAGCTAAAAGTGTATCTTTTCTTTCTTTAAAGGACTTTGGGTGTCCTTGAAGCTCCTGCCGGGGGACCTCACACAGGTTCAGAAAAACTTTTCACACTTGGTGGATAGATCCACAGCAATCGCCCGGAAAATGGGCTTTCCTGAAATAATCCTTCCAGGTAAACACTTTGCTTGATTCACCTGTGCTGCGTCCTCTGGGACTTTGTTCCATGCAGCCATCCCTTCTAATGGGACTCTTGAGGCAACATGGATCCATAAGATTTCGTTATTTGCATTCAGGGATATTGAGACGGTGGGAGATGGA
The DNA here is from genome assembly GCF_963455315.2 of Globicephala melas. NCBI lineage: Eukaryota > Metazoa > Chordata > Mammalia > Artiodactyla > Delphinidae > Globicephala > Globicephala melas. The sequence continues at coordinate 102,491,087 of NC_083319.1, forward strand.
GACGGTGGGAGATCGAGACGGGGTTGCAGTACCTTAGAAAACTACCCAGTGTGCAAGCCCAAGAGAATGCTTTTAAATGTACTCAGAAATTTCTCTTTGCTCTCTCTTTATGTTCTGCACAAGCCCCTCTGAAATACTTCCTAGACCATCCATTAAGTAGCGCTAAATAGCACAGGTTCTCTGTCCCGAGAATAATTTGCTTCATCTGCACGTACCTCTTCTCGTGATGACATCACCAGCACCGTGAGCTCCTTGCTAGGAAATTCCAGCGATGTGCCCACTCAGCTCAGACTCAGCTGGACCTTCTGCTCCAGTGGCTTAAGCTCCAACTATGTTCTCGGCTCTCCCCATACTTGTGGTGACAAGAACGTAAACATTCTGCAGTTTCCTACTTTAGTTTCATCTTTTTTTGCCACTGCTTGTTGATAATCTGCATAGGTGTTCTTGTGAATTCACTGATTTAACCCATTTACTTTCTTTTTTTTTTTTAATAAGTTTATTTATTTTATTTACTTATTTTTGGCTGTGTTGGGTCTTCGTTGCTGCGCGAGGGCTTTCTCTAGTTGCTGCCGGCGGGGGCTACTCTTCGTTGCGGTGCGCGGGCTTCTCATTGCGGTGGCTACTCTTGCTGCAGAGCATGGGCTATAGAGTGCAGGCTCAGTAGTTGTGGCGCACAGGCTTAGTTACTCCGCAGCATGTGGGCTGTTCCAGGACCAGGGATCGAACCCGTGTCCCTTGCATTGGCAGGTGGATTCCTAACCACTGTGCCACCGGGGAAGCCCCCATTTACTTTCTTGATTGTTATAGTGGTAAAAGGAAATCATCCCCTCGAGGAACCTTATATGTATTATATAAAATATATGTGTTATAACTATTAGAATATAAGTATGTTGTATATTTGATAGGAAGAAAGAATATATGAATAAACAATCTTTGGCATGTTAGAAAAATTCTCAAAAACCAAGCTGTTTATTGCATAAAAATTCAGGTTCTTTTAAACTAATACAAGATCTTGTTTCTCCTTTGGGAAATTAAGAGCAGTAATAATTTGATGCCTCACACATTTCTGTACATGGTGGGTATTAAAAGTATATTTGTGGAATGAATGAAAGGGTTCTAAAATTGAGATTAGCATTTTCTTCTTTTCTCATGAAAAGTAGTTTTTCATCTGCCTACTTCATCCCTTCCAGGGCCATTTCACCCTAATACATATTCATCAACATTCTAGGAAAATGTTTTGTCTTCTTGTTGTTTATAAAAATAAGTATTGATACTCTTCCTATAACTGAAGGCAGTTTTATTGCTACAGCAAGACCGAAATCTGAAAAACGAAAATAGAGAAGTTTATCTTTTGGACAAAGTGCATTTATCTTGGAAATCTGGCTTGGAAAGATTCTTTCTATTCAGTAGTATTGGTTCATAAACTTCCAGGGCTATTAACAGACTTTAAAAATCATCTCGAATGATGGTTCCCAAATACGCTAGTCTTTGGTTCAGCCAATCAGGATCACCTGGGAAATATGAAGATCCCGATTCCCAGATTTTTCCAGAGACTCTGATGCGGTTTGTATGACCGGGACTCTGCGGGGGATTCTGGTAATCGGCCAGGTTTGAGGAATATAAGATCTGGGCTCACATCCCTCAGCTGGGCTCCCTCTCATCATCATTGAAACAGGCTGCAGATTCATCTTAAACTTCTCCCTCTCCTGCACTTTCTCCTATAGCTAAATTCTTGGAAGAGATTATATACTCTCTGTTTCCTCACCTGCCAGTCTCCCTCTATCCTGTCTGGAATGGCTGTCACTAGTCACCAAAGATTACAGTGTCACCAAGTCCGCTGGATATTTTTAGCGTAATGGTCGCCTCGGGCCAGTATGTGACCGAGTTGACCACTCCCTCCGTGAAATGTTCCCCCTCGCTGTCTGTGATCCCACACACTCCTCTTTTTCTCCACCCCCCTGAGGCCTCTCCCAGGAATCCTTTGCCACCTGAGCATCTTCGACCTCACCTTTAAATGTTGGAGCTCCTCGGTCTTTGGTCCTTATGCCCTGTCTTAGTTTGCTTGAGCTACCATAACAAAATACTCCGGGCCGTGTGGCTTAAATGGCGGAAGTTTGTTTTCTCACAGTTCCGGACGCCGGAAGTCCAAGATCAATGTATCTGTAGGGTTGTTTCTTCTGAATCCTCTCTCCTTGGTTTGCAGGTGGCCCCCTTCTCACTGTGACCTCACACCATCACCCCTCAGTCTGCGTGTCTGTGTCCCAATCTTTCCTTATAAGGACACGAGTCATATTGGATTAGGACCCGCCGTATGACCTCATTTGACTTTATTCACCTTTTTAACATATGAATTTGGGGGGAGGGGTGCAATTCAATCTGTAACAGGACCCTTTCCTTCTCCCCTCTGTTCCCTCCCTTGGTGGATCTCTTCCACTTACTTTGCTTCTGTGTGTTAGTTGCCTCCAAATCCAAATCTCTAGGCCCAAGACCCTTCCTTTAAACTCCACAACCATCCATCCAGCTGCTTCCTGCCTCAGGACTTGAGTGGGTCCTCTTCCCATTGGATCACTCTTCTCCTTGTTTATTTCTTACTCAAAATCCACCTTTGGAACTTGTCATCCTGGGCATCTAGACCTGACTCTTCTGTTGTGTTTTATCTAAGAGAACAGCCCCTCATCCATCCAGCTGCACAAACATGAAGCCTGAGGATCACCCTTGACACTCCTTTCCTTTACCTCTCACACAAAATTAATGGAGGAGACCTGCCAATTTTCCCTTTCAAAGACCTCTCAATGCCACCCTCTTCTCTCCATCCTGTTACTGCTACCCAACTTGTAGCTACTGTCATCAATTCCCTGGACAAGTGCCAGAAGCTTCCTAACTGGTTCTCCTGTTTCTGCTCTTTCTGCCTCATTCTCCACACTATAGCATGAATGATCTTTTATAAATGCCTATCTGATTTCGTCCCACTCCCTCCTTGCTGAAAACATGACTTCTGTTTATATTTAGGATGAAGGTATAAATTCTTCACTTGGCCTGCAGGCCTCAGGGAGACTCGTCTTATGTCTGTCTCTAGCCTCATCTCACCACAGCTTTCCCCTCACTTGAAGACTTCCATCATATATCTACTACCTCTGGGCCTTTGTACATGCTATTCTCTCTCCCTCTTCCAATATCAGCTCAAAGGAGAGATTCCCACACCTTCCAAACAAGGTTGGGACTTAGTGTGATGCTTTCACCGAGCCTGGCCTTTCCCTTCTTTTGTAATGATGCATTTCATCAGGTGATTGTCTGAGAATGCTTCTCTTGCCCACCAGACTTACAGCTGCATGAGAGCAAGGCTGGTGCATGGCTTACCGTCGTTTCCCAAACACCTAGCACAGTGCTTGGTACAGAGTAGATGCTCAGTCCATTTTTTAAGTGAGTAAATCAATATTATTTCATTTTATTGTACCATAATTTATTCAGCTGTTTCTGTGGTTGGAAATTGAGGATGATTCCAAGTTCTCACATTCACAAACAATATCACAGTGAATATCCCTATGGATAAATCATTGCTCATGTTTTCTTATTGCAATATAGTTAATGTACAATCTTAGGTAAGTTTCATGTGTACAACAGTGATTCACAATTTTTACAGGTTATATTCCATTTATAGTTAGTATAAAATATTGGCTATAGTCCCTGTGCTATACAATATATCCTTGTAGCTTATTTTATACATAGTTGTTTGTACCTCTTCCTCCCCTACCCCTATCTTGCCCCTCCCCTCTTGCCTCTGCCCACTGGTAACCACTAGCTTTTCTCTATATCTGTGAGGCTGTGTCTTTTTTATTATATTCACTAGTTTGTTTTAATTTTTAGATTCCACATACAAGTGATATGCAGTATTTGTCTCTCTCTGTCTGGCTTATTTCACCAATACCCTCCAAGTCCATCCATGTTGGTGCAAATGGCAAAATTTTATTCTTTCTTGGGGCTGAGTAGTATTCCATTGTGTGTGTGTGTGTGTGTGTGTGTGTGCGTGTGTGTGTGTGTACACACCACATCTTCTTTATGCATTCATCTGCTGATAGATACTAAACTGTACTCCAGACACTGTGATATATAGAGAGAGGTAGAATGAGGTAAGCTACAGGGAACAATACACATAGAAACTTCTGCTGTATGAATAGTTTATTACCAAGTCAGAACATTTTATATTTTACTTATAATTTGCATCTTATTACATCCTGAAATTTAAAAATGACTCCACACAGCACCACTCACAGGCTGGGTTGTCACGTTGCAGGAGATGTTCGGAATGATATTTACGTCACCCTGATCCATGGGGAGTTTGACAAAGGGAAAAAGAAGACACCGAAGAACGTGGAGGTGACCATGTCTGTGTTTGATGAGGAGGGCAGGCTCTTGGAGGTACGTGGTGTCCCCAGCAGTCCCGCCGCCGTCACACGCTCCTTTACAACAACAGGACTTGGCGCGTGATGTAAATCGTTCTCCACTGTAGAGCACATTTGGTGTTTCACAAGGAAAGAACAGGAAACCTGTTAAAGTTTGTGATTAGCAGTCACCAGTTGTAGTAGTAAATTCACGTAGGCTCTTGTTTTCATGATTTCTCCCGTGCTGAGAAAGACCTTAAGCCACCAGGGATTTCAGGTGTACACGCCCTCCCCCTGGGTGAGCTAAACCAGCGGAGATGCGCCTGTTAGAGCTGTTACACCAGAAGGGCTCTTGGTTCGAGGTCAACTACCACGCTCTTTAGTTTTGGGAATCGGGAAACTGCAGCCCAGAAAGGAGAAGCTGTTTTCTCAGGGAAGCCCAGGACTTAGTGGTGGCACTGGGAACGGACACAGGTGTCCTGCCTTCCTCCAACAGAAGTGACTCTTCATTCTGACATCAAGGAGAAGGAGAGGCAGGGGGAGGCTTTCATTGTCCCAGCTGACATCTGGCTCCTCTTGTATGAGCCATACTTACCTGCTTCGGAATGCACCCCATTCACTGAGTCCCTCACGGCGGGGGGCACAGCCGAGTACACAACCCCTGCACTTCCCGTATGATCATCTTCCAAGGAATCAGTTGACTTAAGTTGTCTTCTGCCTTGAGGGATAAGCAGAATGCTGTGGGCCACGCTACGGGAGTGATTTCTTTGTGCTGTTGAGAGAGTCCTTTTGCCCCAGGAGTTCAAGTACACATCTTCATGGCTCTGCTAACTAGCTTGGAAGGGCCCCCATGGAGGCCTGATGCTACTGAACTAAGTGGTTCATTTCTAGGAAGAGACACAACCCTAAGTTCTAGTGAACATGCCACACCTACACCAGGTCCTTAAAGCAGAGCATAGACAGGACCTCACACAGCAATGTGTCTGCACACATGCTGGAGCTCCCGGTCACCCTCTCGAGGCCTCTGTTCCCTGAGAGAGGAAAGAAGAAGGAAAGAAAGGACAGTGTATGGCTGGGATGGAAGAGAGAAGAAAAGTTCCAGCAAAGAGGAATGTTAAGCTTGTGCTGGGTGCCTTAGCTACTACACTTTGAGACACTTGGACCCTCAAAGTGCTAGAAACTCGTTCTTCTTTTTTAATTATTTTTTTTATTGAAGTGTAGTTGATTTACAATGTTGTGTTAGTTTCAGGCGTACAACAAAGTGGTTCCGTTATCCATCCATGCATCTATCTATCTATCTATCTATATTATTTTTCAGATTCTTCTCCCATATATGTCATTAAAAGATATTGAGTATGGTTCCCTGTGCTATACAGTAGGTCCTTGTTGTGTATCTATTTTATATATAGTAGTGTGTGTATGTCAATGCCAACTTCCTACTTATCCCTCCCCGCTACCTTTCTCCTTTGGTAGCCATAAGTTTGTTTTCTATGTCTGTGAGTCTTTCTGTTTTGTAAATAGAAATGTTTTGTACATTTGTATCATTTTCTTTAAGATTCCACATACAAGTGATATCATATGATATTTGTCTTTCTCTGTCTGACTTACTTCACTTGGTATGGCAATCTCTAGGTCCATTCATGTTGCTACAGATGGCATTATTTCATTCTTTTTTTATAGCTGAGTAGTATTCCATTGTGTATATACATACACCATATTTTCTTGGAAACTCATTCTCACTCTACTGTTCACCCCCAGATGTAATCAGCTTATGTATGCCAGTGTAAGGCATGTGCTGGCCATGTGGAATACCCTTAGTGTTCTAGATATTACTACCCCCTCCTAATTTTTTCTTTCCATCTGAAGAAAGCAATTCATCCTGGTGCTGGATACGAAGGCATTTCCGAGTACAAATCAGTGGTCTATTACCAAGTCAAGCAGCCCTGTTGGTATGAGACTGTCAAGGTGAGAATGTGTCATCAGTAACCCCTATCATACACGAAACCTCGTTTAGCTTCCTTTCTTCTTTTTACCCACAAATCGCTCCTCCTTTATCCTGAAGTTTTAGATAGGTTGCCTGTGGTGTGCAATCAGAAATGAATTGATCATCGTAGCTCTGCAGAAGCTCATTTCTCTTTTGTAAACTTCGGAAACCTTAAGTAACATTCTCGTTCGTAAACGTGTTGAAATTGGAAGAGAGAAACTTGATGTTGTAATGATGTAAGAGGCTGCCAAGATGGTCCAGAACCAACTGGAAATTTTCACACTGTGCAAGCAGTTTCCTAACATTTCTTTCCTTCTTGGCCTCTAATCAAGTTAGCTGGGCTTCTTTTCAATTTAAATATGTGTCTTACAAATTCCAAAGTGCTCTCGAGATCAGTCCGCTCGCGTGAGCCTCACAGTAGCTCTGCGACAAACGGTCCGAGTTGCAGCAGCCCATTTTCTGATGACGTAACTGACACTCAGAAGTGAAGTGACCAAGTTCCTCTAGCTGCTCGTGTCGGAGCCTAAACTGGATTCCACTTCTTCTGAGCCCCAGACTCCATCAACTCTTTCCTTTTTTGTTGTTCTGGTTTTTTACTGAAGTACAGTTGATTTACAATGTTGTGTTAATTTCTGCTGTATAGCAAAGAGATTCAGTTATACATATATATACATTCTTTTTTATATTCTTTTCCATTATGGTTGTTACTTCAGGATATTGAATATAGTTCCCTGTGCTGTACAGTAGGACCTTGTTCTTAATCCACATCGACTTTTTCTGATTGTCAAGGTTTTATGAGCTCTCCGTAGAAAACTAAAAAAAAAAAAAAAAAAAAAAAAAAAAGAGTTGCACTAATATCTTAATTCAGAAGTAATTTTCCACAATTTTATATACTTCATAGGTTTTGGATCATGCCATTCAGACAAATTGTGCCTTTTCAAACTCTTGAGGCATTAAAAAGCCTTCAGAAGTGTATTTTTAGATACTTGCATAATATTCCATTATATAATCATGCCATAATTTATTTAACTATTTGCTACAAATTCTCTGCTCTGTACGTTGCTCCATGCCTCTGTTTCCCCATCTCTTCTGTATATGTAAGCAGCAAAAAAAAAAAAAAAAAGCTTCCTTGTCCCCAGTATTTTATCTTTTCCTTCTGTTATAGGCCCTAACTATTAACATATCCATGTACACCTTGCAGTCTTGCACACAGACCTGAAAGTACTGATCTCTTCCCCCTGAAGTATCTCCTGATTCACACTTGAGAAAGCACTAGAAATTTGGAATATCTCCGTTTTCAGAATCTATGATGAACAGCCAAGATGATCTTCTCTTGAGATTCTTTGGGTTTTGAAAAAGAGCTAAATCTCCTTCGAACGAAACCCTACACCAAATCTAACTCTATAGGAATTACTCCTGTGATCGGATACTAAAATGTACCTCATTTTATAAAACGAACTGTGAGTGCAGGGGACTGTACTGATAGTCCTTATCATTGTGCAGGTATCCATTGCTATAGAAGAAGTTGCTCGCTGCCATATAAGATTTACCTTCCGACACCGGTCATCTCAGGAATGTGAGTAGTAGGAGGTCGACGACACATTTCAATCAAAACAGTGTTTACTCTTGCTTGACAGTGCTTTTGTGGGTCTGTAGAATGAGATACTTGGCATCTTTAGTTCAAGATTCAGTGAAGCTAAGGAAATCTTAAAATGAATTTTTCTAGGCTTCCAAGATCTGTGTTTATCATTGTATATCAGAATTTCCCTGAAATGTGCTCTGTGAATGCTAAGGTTCTACAGTGCTAATAGATGCTGTCTGACAAAAAGAGTTTCCCAGTTGAACAGGGATAGAAAGTGCTTGTATATTATGTCTCCCTCTTAGACATTCACCGTGTATGTTGCCACATTGCTGAGACATCCTGAAGCAAGAGAACTGTTCGATCTGTAGTTTCCCAAATTATTTTTTTTCATGAAAGAACTGTTTCAAGTCTCAGATCACAGTTCATAAGTTGACTTTCCTAAGGTGTGAACAGAGGAGAATATTGATTATTTTCAGATTGATCCTAACGTTTCTGGAAGTGTTGTTCTCATTCAGCACTCCATAAAAATGCAGTCCTTCCTTCCAAACTGAATTTTTTTAATGCCATCTACCTACCAGACTGCAGGCCAGGCCCTGGGTAGATGACAGCAAATAGGACACAGTCACTGCTCTGAAAAGTCTCTGTGGGCTAGTTAGGAAGATGAGCAAGAAAACAGGTGAAGAAGTTCAGATCAACGTGATACGTGTTACAGCAACGACCATCAAGGAGTAAGCACAGCACCTAAGCCTGCCTGGGGATTTATGCATAAGGTTTCCTACATCCTAGCTGAGACTTGAAGGTGAGCAGAAGTTAGCCCAGTGAAGGGTGCTGGTGGAGAAATGTGTTTGAAAAGCAAAGTGAGCTCGGTAGGGCTAAAGTGGGAGCTATCATGATATTAGATCGAACCATCTGAAATTGCCATTTTTGGAGGTCAGTATCAGATCGTCAAGTATCAGCAGATAGTCAATTATCAGCAATTTCGTACAGTTCTCCATCATACTAAGCTAGCATTCATCAAGCTCTTAGTTTGTACCAGACACTATGCGAAGCTCTATTTATACACCGTCTTGTTTAGTATCTACAGTAATCAGTAAGACGGATACACATTTTAATCCACATTTATATGTAAAGAAACTGAGGCACAGAGATGTTAGGTATGTGCCCAAGGTCACAGGGCTAGTAAGTTCCTGGATTGACCTGTCAGTGGTCTGATTCCAGGCAGGCTAGAGCCAGATCGTGAAAGATGAAGGTTCTTTTGAACTCTGTTATGGAGGAGCCATTAAAGAATGCTGTGTGGGTGGTGGTGGTGGTCGTGACTTCGTATATATTTATAACAGCGTTAGTCACGGTACCCCCAAATTGGCCGTCAACAGGAGAACAGATGAACAAACTGTAGTATGATCCTGTGCTCAGCCAATCTGGGTAACACGAGTCACAGCAGACCTCAGAGGTGTGCCTGTGGTGAGAACAGGCCATGAGTCACCCCAGCCGTAGACATTTAAGCAGGGGACATGGTGAGCTCAGAGGCTAACACCTGAAGACCAGGAGAGAGGCCCTTGGCTTCCTCAGGAGGCTGGACCCTCCTCCCCCAAATGCCACCGGACACACATATCCGCTTCTCCTGGCACCAGGGCTACTATCTTGGAAAGAAGAGAGGAACAGAAATCTTAGATGGCATCACAAACCTTGGAAGATAATAAACAAAATACTTACGGAGTCTGTCTTAGAACAGCAGTAGGGAGATAGGTCATGGGAAGGTTTTGGAGCAGGGCAGTTGACTTGGTTAGATTTGATTTTGGAGATCCCCAAAGGGTGGAGAAGAGCTGGAGACAGAGAGATCTGTTATGAAGATCTTGTGGGAATACAGGGAAGAGGTGAGGGTGGCCTGGCCTCAGGTGGGAACAGCAGGGATGGAGAGAAAAGGCACAGCCTCCAGAGGTGCTCAGGACGCAGAGCTGCCACGGGGGTGGGGTCAGCGTCAACACCCACAGTTCTGATCTGGGTGACGGAGGCGATACTGATGTCATTCATTCACAAATATAGGAAAAGGAGCATACTTGGGGGCACCAGAAGATTTCAGTTAGGGAACTATTTCCTTCAAGGGGTCTGTGACGTGGACAGTACGTATGGCTTATTGGGACTCGCTCAACTGTGTTGGTTATAGCACGATTGAACACCAAACCCCAGAGCAAAATGTGCCATCAGCTCTCATAGCCGTCAGCCCCTGGTATCTCCCTGCCCTGCTCAGACACGTATTCCTGTCTTTTCAGCCAGAGATAAATCGGAGCGAGCCTTCGGGGTGGCCTTCGTGAAGCTGATGAACCCGGACGGCACCACCCTGCAGGACGGGAGGCATGATCTGGTGCTTTATAAGGTGGTGCTAAAGAAGGAGCCTTAGAAAGTGACTAAGGACATAGTTACTCCCCCTGAAATTGGTTCTGCAAGCTCCTTTCAGACTTACGTGTACAAATATCAGAAACGTCTCTCGGGCTGTACATGTTTGCCCCTTCAAGTCTAGAACCCCGGAGGACTGTGGTCACACCAGCTGCATGGTCTCCCATCCCTTTAGTCTTTTAAGTGATGGTCCCTCCCTGTTGTGCAAATGGCGTCCGTGGAGGTGAACAGTCAAGGGCTGTTCTTCTGCTCTTTGCATCAGCCTGTGTGGAGCGCTGATAGTTGCACCGTTGGGCTGGGTTAGAGTGTGGTGGATGTGGTAGGATGTGGTTTTCATATCAGCGCGAGCCAGGCACCACTTCTCCGTTCTGTGGCCTCCTTTCCTCTCCTATCAGCTGTGTCCTTATTCTTCCCTCTAACTGCTGCAGAGCTATCGCTTCCACTGAGATTTTAGAGCAGAAAGCAGATGTTGGGAAGATCTCATTTGTCCAACAGTATCCAGGAGGCTTTTCACACGATTGGTAGCTTTTTTGAGATGAATCCACTTGATGTGTATTTCCCTTAGCAGCTCCTGAGCTCAAAAATAGTGTTGGAAGCCATGGCAAGCTATTTCTTCTCAAAGGACCCAGTGGAGTATCATTGTGACCATTTACATGTTCAAGAAAGTGAAATCCAACCTTATTCTTTATGTATTTACTTATAGCGGAGACTAGAATGTTGACTTCTAGTTCATAACTTATTCTGTTTTCATTCAATGTTGAAATTATTTCTGGACTCAAACTCTGGGACAGTATCCCAGTATCTCGGAGTTGGAAGGGATCTAATTTGATAAAATACACTGCGCTCATGATAGATACTATTTTATTTGCACATACGAGATTTTGTCCACCACTTGGTGTCCCTAACATGCTTCCTTTGCAGGGTGACAACAAGAAAATGGAAGATGCTAAATTCTACCTGACCCTGCCTGGAACCAAAGTGGAGATGGAAGAAAAGGAGCTCCAGGCATCCAAAACCCCAGCTAACTTTACGCCAAACAAGGATAGCACAAAAGATAGCTTTCAGATCGCCACCCTCATCTGCTCCACAAAGCTCACTCAGAACGGTAGGTGTGCTGACCTCGGTGACACCAGAATGAGTTTTCTCTTTGGTCCTCCTAGGCTTCTTTGTTAGACTCAGGGGACTGGACGCTGTGGGGCTGTGTCTTCTGAGGTAGGGTCCTGGGCTATCTGGATTCTTCTCTCTGCTCTTCACGTGATGTTTTCTGGGTAGGACGGATTAGATAGCTAAAGCTCTTCCTGAGGCTTCTTTGTCTATCTTGCCACTAGAATGAAAAGCATTTCGGTGGTTTTTAAATAGGGTAAAATCTATAAATGTATTCATTAACAGAGGCTGTGAATTTCGAAAGTCTTACGTTTCCTTCCTTCAAGGCAGCAAAGAACTCTAATACTGTGCTCTGTATGATGTATATAACAAGAAATGTTGGTAGTAAGGGTAGGATACTGGCAGAGGAACATCAGTCTCCTGTCCAAGCAGGTATGGCAAAGAGCAGGGAGGGTTTCCTGTTAGCATTCCGTCTGTCCCCCATATAGATTCCTCTTTCTCGATTTTTTTCCCCAAGCAGTCAGATTTTCCATAACATCAGCTGAAGAGTTCAAATGCGGCTTCATTTTGTCCCCTCACGAAATCTGATAGCAATTTTCACTTCTCTTGTGTATATCATGACATTTGATAGCCAATAACAGCTTCTTATTCTTTTAACCTATGTCATTTGTAAGGAGTCCTGCTGAATGTAGTGATCCAGGAAATAGCTGCTTCGGGGACTTGCTTTAGAAATTCTTTGTCCCCTGTGCTATGTGGAGGATCAGTCCCTTGGACCTCTGAGAAGATTTGGGGGCTCTGCCTTAGGGAAGTGATAAGGTAGACAAAACAGCTGAGATACAAGGTCCACTCAAGGATCACGTAGCATGTGCTTGATCTTTAGAACGGGTCAGTATTGTTTATTTTGATGAATCTGGGTTGCGTACAGAATATGGATAGTATTTCAACTTGGACCACTGATTAGACTCAACAGAGTGAGGTTCAGCGCTGTTACACATGGGAAAGTAAAAGCAGGCACCAAAAATTAAGCCAGAGAAAAGACAAAACTATGGAAACGTGAAAAGATCCGTGGTTACAAAGGGCTCGGGGAGAGAGGGAGGGCTGAGTAGGCAGAGCACGGGGGATTTTTAGGGCAGTAAAACTGTTTACTAAATGATACCCTGATGGGTACGTGGATGCACGTCATTATACATGTGTCAAAAGCCACAGCCTACTGCACAGAGCGAACCCTAACTTAAACGATGGACTTCAGTTAATAATCTTTATCAGTGTTGATTCATCATTTGTAACAAAGGTACCACAGTAATGCAGGATGTTAATAATAGGGGAAACCCTGGAGCCTTGAAGGGGTATATGGTAACTCTCTGTACTTTGGGCTTAATTTTTCTGTGAACGTAAAACTGCTCAAAAAAAAATAAAGTCTATAAATTAGTAAAAAAAAACAAACAAAACACAAAGTTAAGCCAGAAGGCATTCTGAGCTTTATGGAAGCCACGAGAAAATGGTATCAATGATATAACCCTTGTTAGGGAGAAAGTAAACATAAATAAACTGCTGATACGGGGTTAAGTAGTATAATGTTTATGGGAGATGATTTACAAGGTGTATCAAAGATTTTTTTTTTTTTTTTTTTTTTTGGTGGTACGCGGGCCTCTCACTGCTGTGACCTCTCCCGTTGCGGAGCACAGGCTCCGGACGCGCAGGCTCAGCGGCCATGGCTCACGGGCCCAGCCGCTCCGCGGCATGTGGGATCTTCCCGGACCGGGGCACGAACCCGTGTCCCCTGCATCAACAGGCGGACTCTCAACCACTGCGCCACCAGGGAAGCCCCAAAGATCTTAAATGTATTCAGACCCTTTGACCAGTACTGTGGTCAGTGACCCCTAGAAATTGAACCTAACTAGACAATGGGAGATGTGCACAAAGATTTATATATGAGGATGTTTCCCTATGATTCATGATAGGGGAACAGTGCAAAGAGTCTAAATGTCCAATAGTTGGGGTCAGGTTAAAGTATATAAGGTTATTAAATGATAAAATATATGCAGCTGTGAAATGTATTTCAAAACAGTCAAAGACATGGGAAAATGTTAACACTATGTAGAGTATAATCCCGGTTTTGTTTAAATATATGAGGATAATTTGGAGCTTACTGCCTGGGTTCAGATCCCAGCCCTGCCACTTACCAGCTGGTTCATCTTGGGCAAGTCACTTGATCTCTCTGTGACTTGGCTTCCTCAGTTTTAAAATGGGAGTAATGATAGTATTTATTTCGAAGGACGAAGTAAATTAAAATAAGTAGAAGCAAAGCAGCAACGTGTAGCACATTGTAAACACTACATGAGTATTAGCTGTTGTCATCATCATCATTATTATATGTACACAGCAAAAGGCTAAAAATAATTAAAAGTTTGGATGATAGTTCTTATTTTCTTTATTCTTTCTGGTGTTTTCCAAATTTTTAACTAGGAAATGTCAAAGTTTTTTTTTTTTTTTAAGCTCTGATGGTAGATGAGAGAAAGCATCGATGTACTTTTGGGGCTCTAAAGGGATATTCGAAAGAGACAGCGTTTACCAAACATCTAGTAGATTATCCTTCCTAGAGACTAGGTTTGAAGAAAACAAGTAATAAAAGTTTGTAAAATTAACTTAGTAGAGATAATGGTTAGAGATAACCATATTGTTACATTGTTTATTATCTCCCAGGCAAAACTTTAGGAAGCTTATTGACAGGTAGCAGTACTCAACCTGATGCGCTGATACCAACATCACACATCTTCTAAATGTTCCAAACCTGTGCTGTCCCGCGCCTTATGTAGCTTGCGAAATTTAAATTAATTAAAGTCAAGTGAAGGTATGACTGCAGTTCCTTGGTTGCATTCACCCCATTTCAAGTGCTCAGTGGTTTTCTGTGTCTGGTGACTTTCCTACTGGACAGCACAGGTTGCAACGTTCCCGTCATCACAGAAACTTCCATCGGGTAGAACTGTCCTCTTCCATTTGTTGTCATCCCGTTCCTAGTGTTTAGATCTCAGAAACACTCAACATACTTTAAAAAAAAGTCTCCAAGAATATCCTGTCCCAAAGAAGACTTAAAGAAGCAAACTCATCTAAACAAGAGCGGGGTGACCTACTGTCAACCTGGTTGGGGGTAGGAAGAGGGGACAGATTTGGGGAAGATGAGGTGACATCGTGGGCATCAGAGAAAATGGGGCATTCCCAGTGACAGATAATAAGTGTGTTTGCTTTCTTCTAATTTGATGGGAGTGATAAAGAACCAATTCAGTTTTTTCTGAGAAAGAAGAAGCTGAGGAACATGAATAAATCATCAACTCTGTGAGGACATTTGTTGATCAAGAGGAGGGTAGCTGTTCTTTCACTCGGAGGCCATGACCAAAGGCGTTTCTCCTTAGCCTTTGGAAGGCTATTCAGACTGCAAAGTTAAAAGCCACTGGACTTTGTTACAAACAGAGCCTGTAGGCACCTTCGTTATTTTATGAATTATTTCAAAACTAGAACAGACTGATGTATATGGGATCATTTTGTTGCTGGGTCCATATGGAAGGTGAGGATAGAGGAGAGGGAGAGAGGAGTCGAGTCTCTGCAGGTGTGGACCTGTGCCAGGCCATTCACAGACATCTCATTTTACCCACCGACAGCCTAGCACGGGAAGACACCAGTGTTGTCGTTATTAACCTCAGTTTACTGATCAGAGCGCCGAGCTGAGGTGGTGAAATATTTTGCCGAAACTCATATAAGTGGTGGACTTGGGTCCGAAAACAGATATTTGTAGCTCCAAAACTTAGGGTTTTTCTTTGTCATTCTTTTCGTTTTTAAACGTTATGGTCCCTAACCCTTTCCGACAGGTAATCACTACCCTAAATTTGGGCATTATCATTCAGAGTAGTGTGAATTCTTATATACTTTTTTTTTTTTTGGCCTCGAGGCATGTGGGATCTTAGTTCCCCAACCAAGGATCAAACCTGTGCTCCCTGCAGTGGAAGCGCAGAGTCCTAACCACTGGACCGCCAGGGAAGTCCCAATTCTTACATACTTCTGACGGTGATGTAAATTGGGACAACTTTGGATAACATTTAGATAGTATTTAATATGGTTAGAGGTGGTCATTCTTGGTAATCCAGAAATGTAGTCTAGTTTTTTTTTCCCCACTTTTTTTTTTTTTTTTTGCGGTACGCGGGCCGCAAAAAAGTGAGGCAAATTGACTGTTCTAATGAACAGAGTACATTTTCAGCTGCTTGTAAATATATATTTCTACAAATCCATTGATTAAAAAGTACATATTGCTACTTTTACTAGCTAATGCTCTGTAAATAGTAAAATGATGCACTAAACAAAACGATAAAGAAGTAACAGTCCATCTGCCTGCTTTGTTTCCCTGTTATTTCACTTTTAGTATCTAGACATACATTAAAGCTGGAAGGGACTTAAAGATCCCAAATTCTGCATTTTTAGATCCAAAAACACCTCAAGACTTTTGTCCCAGACTTACGCTAAGGACCATTCATCTGTTCTGCCTTCTTTTCAAGATAGCAAACCATCTGATCTGCTCATCTGTTTATTTCTTTGAAGAACGCTGGGGAGGCAGTATGACAGAGTAGCAAGGACATGGTTTTTGGGAATCAGCTAAATCTCATTAAATTCCATTCATACCACTCCCTGGCAGTTGTGTGACCTAAGACAAGTAATTTAATTTCACAAAACCTCAGTTTCCTCATCTCAAAAATGGAACAAATAAAAATCTTCTCTATGGTTACCAAAGGGGGAAGGTCAGGGGGAGGGATAAATTAGGAGGTTGGGATTAACGTATACACACTACTATATATAAAACAGATAACCAACTAAGACCTACTGTATAGCACAGGGAACTCTACTCAATACTTTGTAATAATCTATATGGGAAATAGAGTCTGAAAAAGAATACATGTTTATATATGTATAACTAAGTCACTTGGCTGTACACCTGAAACTAATACAACATTGTAGATCAACTATACTCCAATATAAAAAAAAATCTTTTAAGGTAAAAAAATAAATAAATAAAATCGCTCTACAGCGTGGGTATGATATTTAAATGAATCAATGCACATATATAAGTTTTTATTTTCCCCTCTGTATCCACTGAGACACACATAGTGACAAGGGACAAATTAAGCAATGCAGCAAATTAAAGGTAGGAAGGTTATTTAAGTGTTTCATCGGTAAGGCTGTGATGTCTTATATGAGAGACGTGAGTTCTATTCGGGCATCATTTTATGTTCTTGTACATTTGTGGTTGGTTTTTGTTTTTGTTTGTTTGTTTTTTTTTTTTTTTTTGTCGGACGCGGGCCTCTCACTGCTGTGGCCTCTCCTGTTGCGGAGCACAGGCTCCGGACGCGCAGGCTCAGCGGCTATGGCTCACGGGCCCAGCCGCTCCTTGGCATGTGGGATCTTCCTGGACCAGGACACAAACCCGTGTCCCCTGCATCGGCAGGCGGACTCCCAGCCACTGCACCACCAGGGAAGCCCTTGTGGTTGGTTTTTTTCCTCTGAAGAAGGAAAGAAGACCCCAGGGTTTTCTCTGATTTAGGTAGGAGGCAGTAAATTAAAAGGCTGCATAAGGTATCAGCCACCGTTAGGAGCAATGATCTTTTCTAGAGAGCTCTGTCACTGTGTCCTGAAATGGTGTGTGTTGCTCTGCTAATCCGTGTCTAACGTTTATGGTTTGTGGTTGTTCTTCCTAGTTGACCTGTTAGGCTTGTTAAATTGGCGTTCGAACCCTCAGAACATTAAACACAACTTAAAGAAGTTAATGGAGGTGGATGGAGGAGAAATTGTTAAGGTATGTTTATATATTCACAGTTAGGACTACAGCCACTGCATCCTTAGTTCAATATTTTAAATTAAACCGATGAGTGTAAACATAAAACTTGTCTAAATTGGGAAGCAAGTGTGCCAATTTTTAGGAAAATGCTATTTTTAAACCTATTCTATTGAAACCTAATTAGCCCCCGATTTCTTCAGTCTGGAGCCAAATAACCTCTCTCTTTTTCTTATCTTCAGTTTTTGCAAGATACGCTAGACGCACTTTTTAACATAATGATGGAAATGTCAGACGATGAAACATATGACTTCCTTGTGTTTGATGCACTGGTAAGCAGTTACACATATTATCTAGTGTTTGTTCTCACAACTGTGTGGTTTTTGATAGTTCAGTATTATAAATAATTGTGATGCATGGGCTCCTGCATATGTATTTGTATACAATTCTCTGATGATTTCTCGAGGCTACATTCCCACAAGTAACATTAGATACAATTGACTTATAGTCAAGACGTTTATGGCTTTGTTTCCTGTTAGATCTTCCCTTTTGATAAGCTTTCTCTTTCTCTTTAGGGAAAACAAGCTGTTTTATTACATTTGAAATCAGGAATCCCTTTAACTCGCTTTAAAATTGGTCCTAAACCAGGAGATACCGTTAACAAAGACGACTGTGGTTTGTTGTGTATGCGCGTCCTTGTGCGTTCTTGCAAGGGAGACTGAATTTGCAAGTCAGAGATGAGTCTTGGTCTCATTATGTACAATACGCAACCCAGCAGACAATTCAAATTGTCACACAAAGTACTAAAACATGCAACCCATTCCAAGACCGGAAATCCAAAGAAGGAGAGGGGATATCGGACTCTGGGAAGGTCAGAGATGGCAGTGAAGTGGCGGAAGCTGACACATCCAAACTTAAGCATCGTTTTCTGATTGTTGGGGTTCAAGTTCAGGGCAGAGTTTTCCCTGAATGTTGCAGCAAAGAAGGAGGAAGGTAAATTGCAGCTTCAGGTCATTCATCAACTTGCAGAGACTGGTAGATTCAAGAAGAGTTTAGGATGTTGACACTTAAGGATGTAAGACAAAGAGAAAAATGCCCCCAGCTGCGATCGCACCTGGCCAGGTTTATGGGCAAGAGAGTCTATGGTAATGACTCCATGGGAGAAGGTCTGGAGATAGACTCCCGTGGGACAGAGCAGCTGGCAACGGGCATGTGTGGAAGGTGCCCCTTCTTTTGCTCTCTTCTATCACAGCTAGGTGCAAAGTGGTTATTTGTGTCAGTAGATTCTGTGTCCGGTAGTGATAAGAGTTAACATGAGCGGAAAATTGAGACTCAAAAGTCTGGTGACTTCAGTTATTAGGGGCACCCACACTGCGCTGAGGAGACGGATGTCCTGCAGTATTTCATTAGCTGCACCCTTGGGTTCGTGTTTACTATTCCCATGGGAAACCCTTCCCCACACCCTTCCCCCTCTCATCCCATTTTCTTCCCCGACTTGGTTACCTGGGCGCTGCCCTCTCTCTGAGGCAGTCGGCTCTCCGAGGCTAGGGGTGCTGGCTTATACTGGTTTCCTCACAGCATTTAGCACAGTGCCTGACACTTCATGGTCTCTCTCTGTTTGTGCTAAATAAAAAGAAACCCCAAGACTTGACCTCAGCTCTGGAATAGTCACATGGGAATGCTACCGTAATGATCAAGAAGGAAAAGCAAGTCCCAGACGTTCAGCTCCAGCTTGTTGACGGAATGCCGGGGGTTGTGCTGTGCTACTATTTATGTTTTCCACCTTTGGCAGGTGTTTATTATTTCACTGATAGGCGACATCAAGTTCCAGCATTTCAATCCCGTCCTGGAGACCTACATCTACAAGCACTTCAGTGCCACTCTGGCCTATGTGTAAGTACCAGGCCTGGGCAGGGCTTGTGGCTGGGTTGTCGGGTTCGTGCTCTTGGGACCGGGTTGTTGAGAAACCAGAGGGACGTGAGCTGAGTACCCCTGCCTCGAAGCGCAGAACCTTGTTCTAAGCTTCCCTGGGGAAAGTGGGAACCGTCTAACTATTCTAACCATGGCAAAGGGATTACATTCAAGGCCCCACTTTCTGGGAAGTTACGGAAGAGATGAGGCTGTACTTCTTTAAGAATCCAGAGCATCTCTAGGTGAGGCGTTGAAGCTGTTAGGAGCACAGTCCAGGACAGGGGACCCCATCCAGGATCTTCGGAGGTGGGTGTCAGTGGGATCGGCATGAGTCCCGCTGGGATCAAACAGAGGATGAAGCAGGACGACATGTGATAGAACTGAGGGTCGTTCCCTCAGCTGTACGCCGCAAGTGCTTTGTAGAATTTATTACTTAGAGGTTATGAGAAGATTTAATTTTTTTCCTTTTACGTAAGAGGGCGTGGGCTCCACCTTTCCCAAAGTGCAGCCTTCTTTCTGTCTTTGGTTTATGAGCCCCTGACTAATGTTCCTTCTGAGCTTTGCCCTGCAGTGCTCAGCTCATCGTGCCGTTGGATGTGGCCTGTCACCCCGCGCCTTGCATCCTGGTTGTTGTGCAGAGCAGCGTGACAGTGACTGGAACAGAGTTGAGATGGCAAAGATCTTTCTGACGGTGGCTTATGCCAGCTCGTGCCAAGTGCTGCTGACCTGCTCTGTCATTGAGATCATTGATCCCTCATGGCTTTTTCTGAACTAAACAAGAAAGTTCTCAGTTTTATTTGCATAAAGGTCCAGACATGTAATAAAACATAAGTGACCTAGAAGAGGTGTCATGTGGCATAATCCCCAATTAACACAATGGATGTAATGCCCGCTGGGTTGGGGGAAGCAGCAGATACACCAGTGACAGGGCTCTTTCCACCCTATAGCCTCACTTGCTAAGTAGGCAGCAGCTACAAGAGATGAAATCCTATCATTGGGTCTTTATTACACAGAGCCAAATGCAGCACTCCAGGTGGTGTGTTTCCGGTAATCTGGGTTTATTTGCAAGAATGGATCAATTCCACACGATTCGTGTGAATTTTTCTTAATATTAGGAAAACTCAGAGATTCCCAGAAGGAAAGTTCAAAATATCAGTGCCCTCAAAAATGTGAGATAGTCCAAGATTACGACAACGCCTAGTCCAGAGACTCTGGAACGACACAAAGAACAACCTAAAAGTCCCAGAGCAGTTTCGTGTGATCAGATGCTCAGAACCATGGGTTGCTCTTCTTTCCACACTCGGTAGAGTTTCCATCTGGCTCCAGTTTATGGATCCCAAACAGCTGGGGCAGACTGGAGGGAATTAGACTGCTTTTAAGGTGACTGACTACCTTTGGCAGACAGTCCCTCCGTTACAGAAACACCTGAACATGTCTGTATAGCATGCCAGAGATTAAAATATACTCATGATTCGAGTCCCTTCAAGTCTTTGATTTCTTGATCATTTTTTAAAATCCTGCGAAGGGAAAGAAATCACCCCTTATTTCTAAGCAGAAGGGAAGCTGCAAGCCTAGACCGCAATGAGAAAACTAAACTACGAAGGACTTAACTTCCCTGTTCAGGGCATATTCTAGAAGAAATAATTACTATAGTTGTGATTTCTACTTCCCCAGGAGGCCAAGTTCCCTTCTATATAGCATACCCCAAACCCCAGAGTACCACTGTGCCCCATTGACATTTTTCTCCTTCTTGTCCTTTCCAGGAAACTCTCCAAGGTACTGAACTTTTACGTGGCGAATGCAGATGACTCCAGCAAGACGGAATTGCGTTTCGCTGCTTTGAAAGCCTTAAAGTACTTGTTTAGGTTCATCATCCAATCTAGAGTGCTCTACTTGAGGTAATGGTGACTGTAATACAGTGTTGACGTTCTCCATCCTCTCTTCCCATATTTTTCCTTAGTCCTTATGCTCATGTTCAGCTCTGTGAGCAGCTGGGTCATGGAACTAACAAATTTCAGAACTTCAGGGTGAAGATGAGGGTGCACTACACAACCGTTAAAGAAGTTTCATGTGACGTCCTTTTGGATCAGCAGAATTTCTAGGGCAGTAGTGACAGCAGGACTTAGGGATGCAGGTGGCTACAATGTGCAACTTACTGAAAGTCTTTGTTGGTGACAATAACTAGGAAGTCAGGTTCCTGTGATGAGATTGTACTTAATACAGCGACGGGCTTCATGATGATGTTGGGTGTATAAATCTAGGATCATGAGCTGTTGTTGGGAGTAGATGGACAGTAGTGACAATTGATTGGAGGAGTTGTTTCCTGAGGTGTGTGTTTCTTTGCTGACACCAGGCTTAGGTACCTGGGAAAACTAAGCCCCAGAGATACGATAATTCCCAGTTTGGATTTCTAGAATAATCGTTCCATCAAAAACAACAGAAGTCAAGAATGAGGAAATAACTCTTCTGGGAATGCCCACAACTCCAGTGCCATCTCTACCCTTCAATAATAGCTGGATTTCCAAACTGTTAAAATATTTTTCTAAGGCAGGTTTGGAAACTAGGTAGATAACGTGCTAATATGTTAATACGAGTAAAGCTGTAGGTAAGAGGATTTCAAGCCTGAGATTTGAGCATGTGTATTTTTTTAACTTTGTGTTTTTAAAAAACTCATAAAATTAAAGGCCAACAATTAACATGGAAAAAAAACTTGTAACTTATAGTACAGTTCAAAGGTCAGTAGATTTACTAATTAAAGGCTCTTAAAAATCAACTAAAGAATGGTAAATATCCTTACTACAAAATAAAAACAATTTACAAAAGAAAACTTCAAATGGTCAGTTAAATTTAAAAAGAAATTTATACTATTAAAATGCGATACACACACACCATCTTTACCTGCACATTTAATAACGATGAAAAATCTTTATCCTTTGGTGAGAATGGACAAAAATTGGCCCTGTGTTCTATTGCTGATAGGAAGATAAATTCTTAAGGACAGAAATTTGGCACTGTGAATAAAAATCAAACACACACAGAGCAAAGGAAGATATCACATTTGTCCAGTAATACCCCATCTAAAAATCTATCTAATGGAAAAAAAATCCATCAGGTATAAACAAAAAGGAATGTTAAAGTATGTACATTCAGCCCTTTCAAATGTAGGGTATGTTAATGAGGTAGGATAACCCTGATAGGTTCTTAAATAATAAAACTAAGGTAGAAGACATAAGTGTAATATGATCTCATTTCAGAAATATTTCAGGATTGGACACCGGTTAGATATGAGTACACTGTAGATAAGAGGGCTTTAGGTAGGTTTAGTTTTTATCTTTTCTGCATTTTTAAAGTTTCTGCAATGAATTTGTACATTTTTATTGTTTTTAAACATGTTCAATGACTTAAAAGTTGAGTTGGACGAATGACAGCTCCTCCTTCCCTAGTAGAAGCAGTCAGTGTTCGCCCAACTCAGAGCATATGCACAGCCTCTGTAGTCCCCGCTTTTTTCCAGGTGGTCTTTTATAGTTGGATCTTTGTGTTTTGTAATTATGTTGAATTTCCACATATTCAGTTAGGGTGTCCTACTGAGGGAATATTCCCTTACCTAAAAGTTTGTATAGCAAACCCTGATGTCCAGCAATAAAGATCCTCATAAAAACATAAAAAGAGAGACTTCTCTGGCAGTCCAGTGGTTAAGACTCTGCGCTTCCAGTGCAGGGGGCATGGGTTCGATCCCTGGTTGGGGAACTAAGATCCCGCATGCCACGGGGCACGGCCAAAACAAACAAC
This sequence comes from Globicephala melas, assembly GCF_963455315.2. Classification (NCBI taxonomy): domain Eukaryota; kingdom Metazoa; phylum Chordata; class Mammalia; order Artiodactyla; family Delphinidae; genus Globicephala; species Globicephala melas. The sequence continues at coordinate 102,514,045 of NC_083319.1, forward strand.
CAAAAAACATAAAAAGAAAAAAACCTTAATTGAGGAAATTTTAAAATTATTTTCCACTTATGATCCACTAGCTCTTTTACCCTTCATAATGTTGCGTTGCATCTGGGCCATCATTTTCACCGTCAGATTGCATGATACCAATGGAAAAGCCAAGTTAATTAACCCATGAGATGAACTAAGAGAGCGGCTGTGTTGAACTTAGTCCCTAGTGGCCTGTTTACGGTTATTTTTTCCCCTGATGTTTTCCCATTCTAAAGAAGAGCTTGATCTGGGATAGAGGGTCTGGTAGTCTGCATTCTCTGATTGCTTGGATTTGATAGACACAATAGGACATTGAGAAGCTCAGTCGTATTAGTCCCTTTTTTAAAGTCACAGCGATAGGGTGCCAGCTGTTGCTCTAGGCCCTCCAGCAACATTGGCTTCTCTTGATTCTTTAGCTGTTCCTGCCCAGATGCCAGTTCCCAAGAGGCCTCTCCCACCGGCTCAGCTCAAACAGCCTTCCCTGGTCACCGTCATATCAATGCCTTCCCTCCTAGCCCTAGATCTGGGGATCTGCTACTAGATCTTGGGATCTAGCAGCAGATGAGACAAAGTTCCTGCTCTGATGGTGCTTGTGGGTTACATCGAGGCCAGGGAGGCATATAATAAAGAAAGAAACCCACAAGATCATATCAGATGGATAAGAGCTAGGAGGAAAGATGTTGATGTGACAGTGACCAGGGAAGGCTCCCTGAGCTGAGCTGGTGGGAGAGGCCTCTCCAGGAGCTGGGGTTTGAGTTGAGACTGAAAGATGGGGAGATAGCCTCTGAAGATCTCAGGGAAGAGAATTGTGGTGAACATGAACAGCTAAAGAATCAAGAGAAGCCAGTGTTGCTGGACCGTGGAGACTGGGAATGGGAGGATGGAGCCTGGCAGGCGGGTGCGTAATGGGGGCCTTCTAGGTCACAGCAAGGAGTTCGGATTTCATTCCAGGGGTCTCGGGAAGCCACTGAAGGGTTTCAGTTAGAGAAGTAGTGGAATCTGGCTTACATTTTACATAATCATCTCATCTCTTGGGTGGAAAGTGGATTATCAAGGGTTAAGAGTGAAACCTGGGTGACCACTGAATAGGCGGTTATAGTTCAAATGTGAGATACAGTGGCTCTGTCTCTGAGGAGACGCAGAGAGTGGACTGATTTAGCGGGAAGAGAGAATAGGACTTGCTGTTAGATTTGGTGGGAGAATGGGAGAAGGGGAAGAACTGTAAATAACTTCTAGGTTTGGGGTGCTGTTTGCCAAGACGTGGGCTATTTAAAGGTGAACAGGAAAATCAAGTGAGTTCTGTTCTGGGTATGTTAATTTTGATATACTTTGTGGACTCAATTGCAAATAAAGTTCTTTTCTAAAGTTCTGCAAAATGGATGAATGGAAGATTAGCAGAAACCCTCTGATTGGATAATTTTCTGAGAAGTTCATATTCCATGAGTACCATATAAGATACAGGTGCACGGAGGAGACTAATGTAAATATGTATATGCGTGTACGTATGTATTTGAGTGTGTGTATAAAATTCTAAGTTCAAACCATCCCTACTCTTGACAGTTGGTGGTAAGATTGCCACCCAGTGTAAATGCACTTTGACTACAATTTGGGGACTTTTGTGTTTCTGAGAAATGGGCCAAAGACCTTCTGATTTCTACTTATGAGAAAGAACCAACTTTTCAGTTGATAGCGTACTTTAATCAAACAAGCAGGAATAAGCAAAGACCAAGGCAGCCCGTGTCCTGGGATGACGCTGTCCTAGAGGCAGGTCGGCACCAGCGTGGCCAGTTCAGTGGATAGAAGGATGCTAACTGGACTTGCAGCCTGGGTTGGGCTCAGAACGTTTCTAGTTTGAGCAGCTTCTCTACCCCTTGTCTGGAACTTGAACGCAAATGATCAGGGCTTGTTGCGGTGAGACAGAATGATTCAAATGGCAGAGCGATTAGACACAAAGATCAGAAGAGGAGAGAGAGGCAGGAGGGGAGGCGTGGAGGTGGCAGGACTGGGCTGTCAGGGAAGGTAGCTGGACGGGGAGTCCCCTGCTTGCTGGACATTCTGCTAATGAGCTGAGGATGGTAGGTTTGCATGCAGGGCTTATCTGCTACTTGAGGCAAAGCTGCTTCCAGCCATTCCCCGCTCTGTGCCGGAAATGCCCGCACGCCACTAGGCTGGAGGACATCACCAAGACTGGCCTTCAGACAGCTTCAGGGGGACAGTGGGAGAGCTCTGTTGTAGGACTTTACGTACAAATCACTACCTTCCTTTTGTCCAGGTGGGGATAACTTCCCAGCTACTGGGTCCCTTCCTGAACCACCTAAGAGCACGTGTGACTCCTCTGTGCACGGTGTAAAGAGGTGACCAGTGAGGCATGGGCTTCCAGCATTGTGTAGGCAACAAATCTGTTGGAAAACTTCTTTTAAAGATGGAGAATCTGACCTCCTTCTCTCTTCTTGTTTCTTTTCCCGCCTTCTCTTGTTTTCTCTGAAGATTTTATGGCCAAAGTGAAGATGGAGATGAATTTAGTAATTCAATCCGCCAGTTATTTCTTGCTTTCAATGTGCTGATGGACAGGCCTCTGGAGGAAGCTGTCAAGATCAAGGTCAGCTTGAGTAACTTTTTTTTTTTTTTTTTTTTTTTTGCGGTACGCGGGCCTCTCACTGTTGTGGCCTCTCCCGTTGCGGAGCACAGGCTCCGGACGCGCAGGCTCAGCGGCCATGGCTCACGGGCCCAGCCGCTCCGCGGCATGTGGGATCTTCCCGGACCGGGGCACGAATCCGTGTCCCCTGCATCGGCAGGCGGACTCCCAACCACTGCGCCACCAGGGAAGCCCCCTTGAGTAACTCTTAATGCTGTCGGTGAGGATGTTCTGGGGCAACATAGAACTGGCCATGGTGGGAGATAAAAGAAAATTAATCCTAGTTAGTTCGTGGAAAACTTGTTAATTTTAGAATGACTTATAGAAAGTAAAGGGAAATCCCTTTATTTTAACTTTTATGTACACTTGTATTTTCAAATGTTGGTTTGCCAAAGACAAGCTAGCTATTTATTTATTTTATTTTTATTGAAGTAGATTTGATTTACAATACTGTGTTAGTTTCTGGTGTACAGCAGTGATTCAAATATATATATGTGTGTGTGTGTATATATATATATATATTAAATTCTTTTCATTATAAGTTATTACAAGATGTCGAATATAGTTCCCTGTGCTATACAGTAAATCCTTGTTGTTTATCTATTTTATATACCGTGGTGTATATCTGTTAATCTCATACTCCTAATTTATCCCTCCCTTCTCTTCCCCTTTGGTAACCATAAGGTTGTTTTCTATGTCTGTGAGTCTGTTTCTGTTTTATAAATATATTTATTTGTATTATTTTTTAGATTCCACATATAAGTGATATCATATGATATTTGTCTTTCTCTTCCTGACTTTGCTTAGTATGATAATCTCTGGGTCTATCCACGTTGCTGCAAATGGCATTATTTCATTCTTTTTTTCTGCTCTGGAGTGTTCTATTGTGTATATGTACCACATCTTCTCTATCCATTCACCCGTCAATGGACATTTAGGTCGCTTCCATGTCCTGGCTATTGTAAATAGTGCTGCAATGAACATTGGGGTGTCTGTATCTTCTAAATGAGAGTTTCCATCTTTTCTGGATATATGCCCAGGATTAGGATTGCTGGATCATATGGTAACTCTATTTTTAGTTTTTTTAAGGGACCTCCATACTGTTTTCCATAAAAATTGGCTCCACCAATTTACATTCCCACCAACAGTGTAAGAGGGTTCGCTGTTCTCCACGTCCCCTCCAGCATTTATTATTTGTAAACTCTTCGATCACGGCCATTCTGACCGGTGTGAGGTCATACCTCATTGTAGTTTTGATTTGCTTTTCTCTAATAATTAGCGATGTTGAGCATCTTTTCATGTGCCTGTTTTAAAGACCTAAATATAATCTATGACACCGTAAAACTCCTAGAAGAGAACATAGGCCAAACATTCTCTGACATAAATCGTAGCAATATTTTCGTAGATCAGTCTCCCAAGGCAAAAGAAATAAAAGCAAAAATAAACAAATGGGACCTAATCAAACTTAAAAGCTTTTTCACAGCAAAGGAAACCATAAAGAAAACGAAAAGGTAACTGACAGACTAGGAGAAAATATTTGCAAACAGTGCGACCAACAAGGGGTTACTTTCCAAAATAGACAGCGCATACAACTCAATATCAGAACACCCCAATCAAAAAATGGGCAGAAGACCTAAATGGTCGTCTCACCAAAGATGACAAGCTGCCCTTTTAGATGTCCCTTGAATGGCATTTCTGGACCCTGTGAGTTCAGCCAGTTGATCCTGATGATGATTCAAGCAACAGGCTTTACTCTTAGGGCTCCCCTTCTTCCCAGAAGCCCGTCGTCCCCATCATCTTCATCATTATCCGTTTTTTGAGGTAAAATATGTAATCCCTAAAGACTCAAGTTCGAGCTTTCTTTTTTGCTCTCTATGGCAACTTTGTGAGGGAGATGTCCAGATTTTTAACTACTTCCTTGGGCAGAAAACTGAATTCTAAATGGACAGTGGCTCTTGGGTGGTGAGGGCAGAAAGCTGTGCCTCTGGACTTTTCAGGAAAAAGATCCTGGGAGATCGTGTAGAGCAACATCAGCTTTCTTCTTCATTGCGAGAGTGTCTGTGTCCAGTTCCCTGTCCAGGATCCCAGCATCAGTCGTTTCTTCCTGGGATCAAGCAGGAAATTCTGTATTTGTCCTGCTTGGCAACTGAATATGCCTTCGGTGTTTTTCTTGCAGGGGGCAGCCTTGAAGTACCTTCCTAGCATCATTAATGACGTCAAACTTGTGTTCGATCCAGTTGAGCTCAGGTAAATAGCCAAAAACATTTGTTTCTTAACAGAGAAGCAGCTCCCCTGCTGGCTTGAGCTCAGGCGGCTACACATGCTGTGATTCTTCTAACACGTATTGACCGGACACCTTTTTGTGCTCATTTCTGTGGAAACCATAAGAGAAGACACAAAGCCAGTCCCTCGGCTAGGTTTGCACTTTCTCCAGGGAAACGAGACACACAGACATAAAATTAACTACAGAAAAAAGTACATAATAATACGCTTCCAGCCCTATATCTAAGTACCCCCGAAATGCCGAGTCAGATGGTGATGGACACTGGGGTGGAGGTAGCCCGAAAAGACTTTTGCAGAAGTTGAGGGTGAAGGTAGGTCTGCAAAGCAGTGACGGACCTGACTAATTTGCCAGTTTAGGCTGACTTAGCTCCCAGGCTGAGCCCTGGAGTGGGCACGGAATAGAGCCTCTCCTTTGCTTCCTAGAGACAGACTCTCAGGTCATTGTGGAGAGAATTCCAGGTAAACCTGTCCACACGTAAATAATTTCCCAGTAGAGGGGAAGAGCGTGATGCTCCCTTGAACTCGGCAGAATGAAAACAGTGACTACTGGGGTTTCTCTTGCAGCGTACTCTTCTGCAAGTTCATTCAGAGCATCCCTGACAACCAGTTAGTGCGCCAGAAACTGAACTGCATGACCAAGATAGTAGAGAGCAATCTTTTCCGGCAGTCGGGTGAGTCTCCACCAAAAACTGCTGCTTACAGAAATCCCGGTCTTGTGTCTTCTTCAGCCAACACTGCCTTTTTTTTTTTTTTTTTTATGTCAATAATGTCCTTGCCAATCGTTTGCTGGTACTTGAGGACCTCCTGGGAAAGCAGTTTTAAGGAGAAGGTGAAGTCAGTTCAGCGTTCCCATAGTTCCTGAAAGAGCAAAATCATGTGTTCTTTCATCTTGAATTTGAACTCGTGTTTCATTAATTAGCAAACTTTGTCCTCAAAATAGGAACCCCATAAAGTAACAGGCAAGCAGTAAAGACGGTCCTTTTAAACAAATGCATCTCCTTTGACTTAGAGTATAACGCCAGTAACCAGGGGCTGGGGCAGGCAGTGATGCCATGGGGGAGTGATGTTATGGGGCAGTGATGCCATGATGCTGTAGGGCAGTGATGGACCGCATGCCACTTATACTGGCTCGGCGGAGCTGGTTATGCACACCTCTTCTCGACTCCGTGCCCAGTCATGTCATCTTAGTGGCTGAAGAGTGACCATGGCAGAAGGACTTACACCATGGAAACTGGCAATCACTGTAAATCAGAGAGGTTTTTGGGGGAGCTGTAGGAGAGCCAGACTAGCGTCATACCGCTGGGAGCGGAGAGGAGAACACTCTTCCACTGATAAAAGACTCTTCATTTTGTAACTAGAGTCAGGCACATAGCCACCAGGTGGAAATCACTGTGTTCCTGTCCCAAAGTTGACATAGGAAAGAGGTCCAATACCTGGTTCTTTCCCAGTAAACCCAAGACTCGCTAGGGTGGGGCAGCTGTGGGAGCTTCTTTTGAAACCACCACCAGGTCAGGGAGTCCCAGAGGGTGACTCATGCTGTGTGTATCGGCTGGAGGGTCTGAGGACTGGCAGGACACCTCAGAAATAGGAAAAGTTGAGTGAGTTGTTGGTGGGAGAACCCTTCTAGCCTTGCCCCTGGCTCGTTATGTAACTTTGGACGAATGAGGGACCTTCTCTAAGTCTCAGCTTCTGTTTCTATGGAAGGAGGGACTTGAACTAGATCATACCAGCACGTCTTTTGGCTCTGACCTCTTCTGAGCCTCAGAGTTTGTGCTTAGACATTTCAGCTGTTCCAAGGACCCAGTCGGGGGAGTGCAGAAAGCTAGTGAGTGCTCTCAAGTGGAAAACTTAATACTAGTCAACGTCTTGCTACGCTGTGATTCCCTCTGCCTCTAAGGATGCATAAACCGTAAATGAGACAACAAAGGTGCATTGTTTGAGCAGAAGAGCAAGGATGCCCTGGAGGATTCCAACAGAGGAAGTATTATCACCATTCACAGTCGTTTCTGTTAGTGCCCAGAATGTCTGGACTCATCAGAATGATATTTTATCATTGTGAAAGATCTCAGAAGGAAGACGTAGTAAGAAGATAATACCTTACTTTATGAAGTCCACGTGCCTGCAAAAGCATGAACAGAATGTCTGTGAAACACTGAGACGTGCTGGTGGAGCTCAGTATTCATAGGAATTTTTGAGTACATTTTGTCCATTAGGTGGAATGTTTCAAAAAAATTAAAAGCGTATACCTTGCTTAGTTTACTAGTTTCATATGACTTAGCTTGCAAGTATCAAGTTGGCTTTTTTTTTTTGGCTGTGCTGTGCAGCTTACGGGATCTTACTTCCCTGACCAGGGATCAAACCCATGCCCCCTGCAGTGGAAGCACGGAGTCCTAACCACTGGACCGCCAGGGAATTCCCAAGTTGGCCTTTTTTTAGAAAAAAAAAAAGTTAAAGAAATTGTTAAATACTTTAAACATTTGGCTACGTGGACCCACAATAGGTGGGATTTTCTTTGTTTTTAAGGTCAAGGTACTGGGCTAAAGTTCCGTGCCTAAAACCACATGCTCCTCGGTGGCCTGGAGGAGTCCCTGCAGGGCTGAGTGCAGAGCTGGGAGCTGGGGGGACAGGCAGAGAGGGAGTTGCAGGAAGGAGCCAGGCAGTTCGGGGGGGCACTCCTACAGCTGGTGAGTGGTCTGCATTTTCCCCCTCAGAGTGCAGAGACGTGTTGTTGCCTCTGCTGATAGACCAGCTCAGCGGCCAATTAGACGACAACTCCAGCAAGCCTGACCATGAGGCCAGCTCGCAGCTTCTGAGCTACCTCCTGGAAGTTCTGGACAGGAAGGATGTGGTGAGTCAAAGAGTCACTGATGCAGAGCAGAGCGTACACTGGTCCCATGGCCTGGGATAGGAACCACTGCATGGCTCTCCTAGTCCCAGGCAGTTGAGAACCTGGGCGCTGGGGCAGGCTGCACCCATTTTAGAGGTGTTTAGAGAGGCTTCTCCCGGCTAGACTCTGTCATGCAAATCTAGGTCCAGGGAGATCCACCTACTGCTGGGGCTGCTACTGGTTGATCTTCCTGATTGGCCCAGTTTGCCTATCACTGAGATCCTGCTGAGGACTTTTCAGATCCAGAGCCCTGTTTAGACTTGTTAGGTAGAAAGCTCTACCCTGTTATACCTCTGATACCTGACACCACTATTGTAGATCTACCGGAGCTTCTGAGAAGTTCTCATTTTATGTTCTCTCTGAAACTGATCCTTCCTTCTGGAGCCTAGTAGAAATGATGTGTTGTTTTTTTTTTTAATCTCACCTCATCTCCTCCCCCTCAAAAAACCTGGGGCCACACTGCCTGGATTTTCCATGTTCTAGAGATAGACCTGTCAATAGCCTCCACTCAAGAGGCTGGAGAACTTTGCAGAATGTTTTCAGTCGAAGACAAACCATAGTCGCTACCCCCCATGATGGCTACACGGCACCCAGGTTCCTACAGAGAGGCGGGTGTTATGAATCACTTTCATTTAAAGAAATAGGAAGCAAGCAGAGAAATAATAAAAAGCAAGGAAGGAAAGAAGGGAGGGTGGGAGAGAGGGGACGCTAACGATACTTGGTGTTTTAATAAAATTACATAATTAGCAGTGATCTAGTTGTTGGAAGCGTTAAGCAGGAGATTCGAATATCTGTCAAGAAGCAATAATGGGTAAAGGCTTTGAAAAGGCAACTTGAATATTGATAAGTTGGAGCTGAAGGAGTATAGCATCAAACCACAAGAAAGGAAAGAAGGAGAAAGAAAGACTGAACATTCATGAGGCACTGTTGGGTGCATCAGCCCCGCTAATTCCTGTACGGGATCTTTTCTTTCTTTTCTCGCAGCTATGAACATTGAAGCGCCACAAAGTTAAATAATTGCTCACTGTCACACATGACAGAGTCAGAATTGTAAATCCCCGTCTTAGTCTGCTCGAGCTGCCGAAACAAAATACTGCAGCCTGGGTGGATTAAACAACAGAAATTTATTTCTCATAGTTCTTGGGGCTTGCAAGTTCAAGGTCACGGTGCCTGCATGGTTGGGTCCTGGTGAGGCCCTCTTCCTGTCCTGCAGATGGCCACCTTCTCGTTGTGTCCTCACACGGCCTTTCCTTGGTAGGGCAAGCTCTCAGGTGTCTCTTCTTATAAGGATACTAACCTGTCAGTCCCAGGCCCTGTCTTCACGACCTGATTATCTATCTCCAAAAGCCCCATCTCCAAATACCATCACATTAGGGGTTAGAGCTTCAACACGGGAATTTTGAATGTGAGTGATCAGTCCATAACAATCTCCTCGACTTGAATTTCTTGTGTTTTTACATCCTAGAGAGGAGGTAGCAAGAACTTCATGTTTTCGCCTTTTTCTTCCCACTTATGCGCCAAATCGTCCTGGGTAGCCTGATCTACGCAGCCTCAGGACCGAGTACCTCGTGCTAGCGGGAGTCTCCAGAAACTGTTGAGTTGCTGGCTACAGGGAGCTCTCAGCGAGCCCAGATGACCTGGGTCATTAGAGAAGCTTTCTTCCCCTGCATCCCCTGCATCTCCACGTTCATCTTTTAAATGTCAGAACCAATTATGTTCAGCAGATTCCTTAATAACATTATGTATCGTTCTGTGACAATGTTTCCCCCTTTTGGACAAGAGATTGCTTTGTACTGAAGAGGCAGAATGAGAGTTAAAGAGAACTCTCAGCAGTCCAGGGTTTCTTTAAGAAAAGTGAAGCTGAGTCAGAAGAAGTGGTGTCCATCCCTTTGTTTCCCCCTCAGGGTCCCACGGCGCTGCACGTACAGCTGATAATGGAACGGCTGCTGCGAAGGATCAACCGGACCGTGATTGGGATGAGCCGACAGTCTCCCCACATCGTGAGTGTCGCCCAGGGGACCACACAGCCACCGCAGCTTCTTTTTTTTTTTTTTTGCGGTACGCGGGCCTCTCACTGTTGGGGCCCCTCCCGTTGCGGAGCACAGGCTCTGGACGCGCAGGCTCAGCGGCCATGGCTCATGGGGCCCAGCCGCTCCGTGGCATGTGGGATCTTCCCGGACTGGAGCGTGAACCCGCGTCCCCTGCATCGGCAGGCGGACTCTCAACCACTGCGCCACCAGGGAAGCCCCACTGCAGCTTCTTAGTGTCCCATCCCACCTGCCCATTGTGGGGCTTTGGGGAGCAGTGTCTTGAGACCAAATTCACGTAGGCCTCTCCCATCCCAGTTTCCAGTCTGCGCTGCGGGCTGGGTGGCATAGCTCCCTCGGGAAATGAATGGGGTCTAGAACTTTACAGCCCCCCTGGCTGAGTGACTCTTCGTTATAGCTGTGAGTAAATCTGATGCTGATTTTCTCTTGAGGGAAAATGATCTACCAGGGAGGTAGGGGAGGCAAATGGGGGAAAATTTTAAAGGATCTCGCCAGTACAAATCATAAGGAGCCTTGCTCATAGGGAAGGTGAAACCAAAGCCTCTTATAATATATTAAAGCAGAGACCCACTGAGATAGGCAGGCACCCTAGGTGGACTAAGAACTTGGGACCCATTCGACCTAATGCTCTTTCAATATTTGCTTAATATTTTATTTCAGGAAAATGTGAGCCTTGGTGAGCAGAAAATTAGGGCTTTGGCTGCCTGCATTTAGCACTTCCTCTATTGTCTCAAGCAGTTTAGTTGTAATGCTCAATGTATGCATGCTCTGTGTGGGTCTGCCTTTGTTAGAATGATAACAGTAATAGTATCAGTGTGTCCAGCCAGCGTGATGATAATGGTAGTAGTCACTGTTAGCTTATTTTTCTGTGTGTGCTAGAAACTATCTTAAGCACTTCATTGAAAGGTCACGCCAAGCTCCATTGTGCAAATGAGGAAACGTGCAAAAACCCGAGCAAGGTTACACAACCACCAGGTGATTGAGGTGGGCTTTGGCCCTGGGCAACCAGCCTGGAGGCGGCGCCTTGCATGCTGTCAGCCGTGCCCACCCCCAGCAGCTCACCGAGTTATGTTCCCAACTATGCACTCTAGTCACCGTGAGAGGAATTCTGATGACGTCAGTTTTCCCCTTCGTATCATATTCCCCGTGATATTCAGTGTGCTTAAAAATCGGTGCCCTGTGGTACCATCCAGCCCTTGTGGTTCAAGGAAAAACCATTTAAAGAACTTGGGATTAGCATGCTGTTAGAAATGTCAGTGTTGCCCTGGCCTCTTATTCTCCGCCTGTTATGTCTATGAAACGTCAGATAAAACGTGTGATCGAGACCAGAGGTAACTGTTGAAAGGCTGAGTTGTATCATCATGAAAATGAAGCATCTTTTACTAAAGGTGCATTTTTGCGATGCTAAAATCTCTGATTAGATTTTTAATCAGAGGACATAGAAAAAGAACTATCCCAAATTGCTGTGGTAAATAAAAACCATTTATTCAACAAATATGTATTAAGAAACTCCTGTAAGCCAGGCGCTGTTCTAGATGCTGGGGATATATCAGGAAACAAAACAGACAAAAATCACTACCTCAGAGAAGCTTACATTCTAGCAAGAACAATTACAAAAAAATAAATGGCAGAGTACTAGAAGGCTATAAGTGCTATGGAGAAAAAAACGAGTGGGATAAGGGGAGTTAGGGTAGAAGAGTTACAATTTATGTAAGCTGATTAAGAATGGCTTTCCTGGGTCTTCCCTGGAAGTCCAGTGGGTTAGGACTCCACACTTTCACTGCCAGGGACCCAGGTTCGATCCCTGGTCAGGGAGCTAGAATCCCACCAGCCGTGTGGTGCAGCCAGAATAAAAAACAGGCTTTCCTGAAAGGGTAGAATTTGGACAAATGCTTGGCAAAGGCCTGGAGAAACAAATAGCGTTAGGTGCTGATGGTAATGCAAACTATATGCTGATTTGGCAATATATATCAAAGCCTTAATACAATAAATTTGCATCACTTTATAATTAGAAAAATAAACTTTTCTAAACAGAAGAGACCTAAGACAGACATTCATTCAGAGAGAGGTGTACATGGATAGTATTTCACTGTTTTTGTGTTTAGGAAGTTATTCTCTCCATCCCAGGAACAGCTGTATTTTTATCTCCTCTGTGCCAAGTTCACTTAAATTTGTGTTGTTTTCGTAACTATATGAATACAAGAAGAGACTACCATAGATACTTGCCCTCTGGCTGGAAAATTAAGTCTGTGGCTCAAATATGGTTGGACTAGGGGAAAGCAAGTTGAATATGTAATTCCTAGCCTCAAAAATGGAGATGATGGTAATCATCTAATTATCCGATCCCTTTCTTCAAACCAGGTCCACAGTTACACAGCATAACATGCTAGGAATCCCTGGCCAAAGGGTTCTAGAGCTGGTGGAATGACATTGAAGTGGTCCAGCAGGGAGCTCTCCTAGCCTCTCTTCTGCTCTTCCATTCAGTTTTACGACCTCTCTTCGACCTCTCTTTTTCCTCTTTGCATTCCTCCAAGCTCAAATTTATTTAAATGATGTAAATACTTTGGATGTTTCTCCCTGGACATCTCTGTTACACCTGGGTCTCAACAAGCAACTCAGAGTCTGCAAGTTGTTACAGCTTAACTAGTCATCTAGCTGAGATCTTACAATCAATATCCCCTGACCTACAGGATTTCAGAGGTCATGGCTATTCATAGGATGAGTGAGGCCCTCCACACTGCTTCACTCAAACCTGGAAGGACCTTCTTTTTAGCAGAAACTGCAAAGCCCATGCCTTTGGACCTTTAGAATGCAGTATGTTTCCAGCGTGCTGGGGTCCCTGCATAGTTAATTGGGTGGGAAAAACCAAAGTACTTCCACCCAGATCTTGGCTTTGTCGGTTGACGGTCTAAGGAGCTGGGATTTGTGTTTTCGGTCTCCTTCCAGGGGAGTTTCATTGCTTGCATGATTGCCATCCTGCGGCAGATGGACGAGAGCCACTACAGCCACTACATCAGCACTTTCAAGACCAGACAAGACATTATTGTAAGTTGTCTTCATTGGATCCTGGTAACTTAAGACTTCTCATATTTTGGCAGAACTGAGCGTCCTGAGTCTGGGGTTCCCTTCGCACACACCTCTGAAGGCTGTGTCGCTTTCCACAGGGGTTACAAGAGGGAGAGTTTTTCTCTGCCCACAGGATTTGAAGAAGAGTCCAGTACATATACCAGGAGGTCCTCACGCAGCCACCTACGTCTCTTGGATTTAGAGAGAGCCCATATTTAGAAACATTTGGGTGACCTCTTTTGCTCTCAGAAGAGGACAGTGTCTCATTTTCAGGGACAGTAGTCACCCATGCCCTGGCAAGGATTTTAGGAGGCAAAGATGTTCATGGTCTTTTAAGATGTGGTTGATGTCATCCTTTTCAGTATTCCCTGGAGAGGGAAACAAAAAGAGGTAATACCTGCCCCCAGGTAACAGTTGTAAGTTATCGTCAGTTGAAAATATTCCATTCTCTTCTGTTTTAAACAAGAAAATTGTTCTCATAGTTACCATTAAGCATACAGCCGAAGGTGGCCCAGGAGGCTAAGTTAGATCTCTGGCTGCTTCCCCAGGATCCTTCCCTTCAGGGAATTGTTAGTGGCTGTTAAACATCCCTGAAGGTGAGAATTCCCTGGCCGTCCAGTGGTTAGGACTTGGTGCTTTCACTGCCGTAGCCTGGGTTTAATCCCTTGTCGGGGACCTAAGATACAACGAGCTGCATGGCCAAAAAAAAAAAAAAAAAAAAATCCCTGAAGATATTGTCTTATCTTGTGAAGTAGTGGGCTGGACAGGGAGATTAACAGGCAGGGTCTCATTGCACTCATCTTTGCTCCGGGTAACTTCGCATCATTCGTGCATATTCCAATTTTCTTTATGCTCCAGATTTTCCACTTTCTGCCTTTATTATACTGATAGCATGTAGCCAGTACACCCAAAGATATCCAGCTCTTTCTTTGCCAGTCACTCTCCTTTCTGTGAGGTCTACATGAAGGAAAAACACACAAGGAATTGTACTGTTTATTACTATTAGTTGTAATCGATCCAGTGATGAACCCTCAGAGCACTGTCCTGGACCACAATAAAGGACTTAATGGGGCTTAGTCTGGAGTCCTATGTGGACCTCCACATAGGCCATGCTCTGGCTGGCAGCGTGGTACAGGAATCTGTAGCGATCCGTAGCTGTGCTTGCAGAGATCTGGGCGAGAGAATTAGGAAGAGGGGAGAGGTGGGGAGAGGTGGAAGCCGAGGGTAGCAGTGTTTCTCCTCCGTAGTGGGTTTAAGAACACAGGCTTTAGAACACCTGGATCTGGGTTTGAATTCTGACTATTCTGCTTCCCCCTATGAAATTTTGGGCAAGCTGTCTAACCTCGCTAGACCTCAATTCCTCCTCGGTTGGATGGTACCTACCTGGGGGCAGGAGGTAGTTAATGTGAGTATTGATGAGTGGACATGTGGAAAATGCCTCACTTTGTGCCTGGAGTGTGTTACTAGCTATGAGAACCAACTACTTATAATAATGGTAATGATATTACATTATCATTACATATATAATAGTATTATTATTATGTAAGATAAAATTAATATAAAAATAGTTTAGTGACTTTTTTTTCAGATTCCCTTCTGAAAGCAGGAAGAATAAAGAAAGTTATACTAAATTCGAACTCTTGACAATTTGGCTCCTTTAAGCAAAAAGAAGAAAAAAAACAAACAAACCAGATTTAACTCCTTTTCTCCAGCACTGTGGTGAGCTCTTCCCCTGCATCATCTTTTTTTTTTTTTTTTTTCTTTTTGCGGTACGCGGGCCTCTCACTGCTGTGGCCTCTCCCGTTGCGGAGCACAGGCTCCGGACGCGCAGGCTCAGTGGCCATGGCTCACGGGCCTAGCCGCTCCACGGCATGTGGGATCTTCCCGGACCGGGGCATGAACCCGCGTCCCCTGCATCGGCAGGCGGACTCTCAACCACTGCGCCACCAGGGAAGCCCTGCATCATCTAATTAAAAGAGGATTATTGTCCCCAAGGGAATAGTACTCATCAGTGGCAGAACTGCAGGGTATGGCTAAGCCCTTTGACCTCCAGTGGACTGTTCTTTCTCTCGCTCCTGCTGCTTCTGAAGAAATCACTTGAAAGACTTTGGGAAGTGGTAGATAAAGTGAGGCCTGGGGCTATCTGTGAACTGCCTTTATATTATGTCATCAATGTTTACAGTTCACTGAGAGCACTAGAGTTGAATATGGAGTTGGCATCAGAATAGATAACCGGCATCTACATCCTTGTTTCACAAACCATCAACTCCTGTTGACTTGAGGAGTTAATAGGATAGTTAATAAGTAATGGATGCACTTAAAATTCATGATGAAAAACTGGAAAACTTGTGAACTATGTCTATGATTTCAGAGTGGAGGGTAAAGAAGTTTGACTCTCCATTGAACCAGAAGGAAGTAACACAGACTTGAGAGCTGGAATTGCTCCCATTCCTATGCTGTTTGGCGTCCGAAGTGTACTGGTTAGCCAACAGGACCGGGGTCTCAGAGGAATATTGTTAGAAACAGAACCCAGGCCCCCTGCCTCCCAAGCCCCGTTTTCTTTCTGTGTATGATGTCATTCATGAGCTAGAACTGCACGGTTTAGTGCCAGAGAAATTGGACTGGATTTTCATTTCAGGAATCTGAGCGGAAAATGTCTAAATTTAACTAACTAATAAATTAAAAAGCTTCCCAAACTTTTTAGCTTTGATTTTTTAGCCCGATTGTTCTGAGTTCCTTTTTCCTCTTAGCCCTCTTTCGAGTAGAATAGCTGTTTTTTTTCAGTACTGGGCCTTTGTTATTAGGTTTTACAGACATGATGGTCCACTGCTATAATCTCTTTTTAAGGACCATTTAGGACCCTCCCCCCAGGCTACGCATGGTAACGTTCCTGGAAGAGGAAGAATCGTGACTCTGCTTCTTATTTATAGCATTTTTGTTCTGTTCTAATAATAATAAGGGAGAATTGGACTCAGAGTTATTAGAAGTATCAGTTTTCTCAGACTCAGAGAACAAACTGGTGGTCGCTAGAGGGAAGGAGGGTAGAGAGATGGATGAACGAGGTGAAGGGGATTAAGAGATCCTAACTTCCAGCTGTAAAGTAAATAAGTCCCAGGATGTAATGTACACATAGGGAATCCAGTCAGCAATGTTGTAACAACTTTGTATGAGGACAGATGGTAACTGGGTTTATTGTGGTGATCATTTCCTAATGTATAAAACCATCGAATCACTATGTTGTACATCTGAAACTAACATAATATTATGTTAATATTAATTAACTAATATAATATGTTAGTATGTTAATTGTAACTCAATTTTTAAAAGACACCAAAAAGTTAAAAAAAAAACACAAGTATCAGTTTTCTCACAGTTGTTGGTGAATTCATTTGAAGTACAGTAGATCCATTCAGACAACATTGGCGGCCAAGGACTGAAGATATTATGGCTCTGAACTTGGGATCCAGAATCCCAAGGTCTCTTCCTAGCTCTCCAGCTTCTTGGTTTCTATGGCCTTAAGCCAGTCGTTTCATTTTTCAACAGTCTCAGTTTTATCATTTATAAAATACAGACCATTTTTTAATCCTTCTCTTCCTTATCAGATTACATGATGTAAACATCAAATCATAGGATACCTGTAAGAATGCTCTGTTGAATACACACTGCTATGTTTAAAATAGATGACCAACAAGAAACTGCTGTACAGCACGGGGAACTCTGCTCAATATTCCGTAATAACCTAAATGGGAAAAGAATTTGAAAGAGAATAGATGCATGTATATGTATAACTGAATCACTTTGCTGTACACCTGAAACTAACACAACATTGTACATCAACTATACTCCAATATAAAAGAAAGTCAAAAAAAATACTCTGTTATCCCTATAAACCTTACTCAAAAGATAGACTGTTATGGGACCTGGGCCATCGTATTCCTTCCTTTACATCAGTGTGCTGGAGGAAAGGCTTATGAAGTATAACCCAGTTTTCCCCCAACCATTCCTCCTTTGTTTTCTGCAGGACTTCCTTATGGAAACTTTTATCATGTTTAAGGATCTAATTGGAAAGAACGTCTACGCCAAAGACTGGATGGTCATGAATATGACACAGAACAGGTGAGACCGACCATCGCAGGGCTGGAGGCATTTGAAAACTTGGGTCTGGAAACTAGGTTTTGACCCTTGTGAAGCATGTTAAATCTCTTTGCTTCAAGTCCACCATCTGTAAAGTAAGGTTCCTCCTGCTTTCGTGGTCCTGGTTTACATGCTTCTGTTCTTGATTCCAGGCAGGCTACTGTGGTCACTCCGACTTGGGCTCTCTACTCTCTTCTTTCTGCTATAACCTCCTCATTGCTTTCATGTTGATTGTCGGCATCAGCTCTGCAAGGTATCTTTCAGTGTCTCCATATGGACTTCATCATCCTGACATTCAAGGCCTCTGCATCCCGGCCCACCCTGCTTTTCTAGCCTTGTCTTCCACTGTTTGCCTCTATATACAACTTGCCCTCCAATCAAACTGGCCTCTTCCCTCCTAACCCTGACCCTGACCCTGACCCTGACCCTGACCCTGACCCTGACCCTGACCCTGTTCTGTGCCTCCGCTCACGCTGCTGCTTCCACCTGCAGTGTCTGCCCCATTGTCTCTGGCCATCAACATGCCTCCCATTCCTTCAGGTCCTTCTCAAATGCCATCTCCAAAGGAAGCCGTTCTGATCTGGATGTCATCTTCTCTTCTTTTGATTTCCCCATACCTCTTTGACACCCCCTCCTAGAATTTTCCATATTCTTTGTTGGGTCATGGTTCGATTTACAGGTTGCAAATGATCTCCACCAAGTTGTAGATTTCTTAAGACCAGGAACCATTCTTTCAAGGCAGAACCTAAGCCAGTGCTTTGCAGTTGCTGATCCTCAACAAAGACTTGTTGAATGAAAGTGAAATGGACTGAATACAGATACTAAAAGAGATTCAGGATTTTTTTTTTTTTTTTTTTTGCGGTATGCGGGCCTCTCACTGTTGCGGCCTCTCCCGTTGCGGAGCACAGGCTCCGGACGTGCAGGCTCAGCGGCCATGGCTCACAGGCCCAGCCGCTCCGCGGCATGTGGGATCTTCCCGGACCGGGGCACGAACCCGTGTCCCCTGCATCGGCAGGCGGACTCTAAACCACTGTGCCACCAGGGAAGCCCCGAGATTCAGGATTTTTAAAGAGCTAAATAAAGTAAATCATTATGATAAGCATTTTTGTTAACTCTCGGTGGTCCTGATACCTGATTAGAAAAACCCTTCCCAACTATGTACAGATTAGAGAAACAATTGCATCTGAAGTCCTAGACTTTAAAACGTAAGCATCACGATGGAGCAAAAGGAGCCTTGGTCTGAGGCTCAGGAGCCCTGGCTTGTCCTCTGAGCTGTACCCTGAACTGGCTAAATTGTGATGCAGCCGTGAACTGTGCTAGTAGTCAGTTCAAGAAACTGATCTTCAGTGACCTTCTCTGTAGAATGTGCTGTAGTTGGTCTCTAAGGACCTTGATAGATCTAAAGGTCTTAGATTGCCAAGTCCAGGTTTGATTTGCTTTGGCTTTTAACATAGATGGAAAATGTTTCAAAGAGCATGAAGTTGCCTTCTTTATCCAGTGTGTTTTTCCTCCCCTAGGGTTTTCCTCCGTGCCATAAATCAGTTTGCTGAGGTTCTCACGAGGTTCTTCATGGATCAGGCAAGCTTTGAACTTCAGGTAAGCATGCGACTCACCTAGGAGTTCCTTGAATTCTCAGCCAAAGCAAGAGAACCGTTTCCTTTTGGAAAACATCGCCTCAGATTTTTTATCATAACACAAATACACACAAACACACCTGCTTGCAGGTAGGCACGCAGGTATTCCTCTACCTACAAACGGTTTAGTGTCCAAAGAGCAGTTTGTATAAGCACCTGTTTGAAAGTCCAAAGTGATAGCAAAACTGGTGATCACTTGCTCCATCTTTATTCATGCATTCATCCAACAAATATTAGAGAGTTATATGTACAGGGCACTATTCTAGGCCCTGGTGAAGGCAGACAAGGTCCTGCTTCCGTTACAGGGTACATTTTGTTGGTGATGTGCTTTTGCTGTGATATGGCCTGCGTTTGTATCTATGGAACTTTGGAAGTAGAGAGTCATAAGCAGAGGAGATTATATATACATATTGCATATACATATACATGTTTATGTGTGTATATACATATGTTTTTATATGTGTGTGTGTATATATATCAAAATGGTTATATACGTGTGTGTATTTATACACACACACACACACACATAAGTACCTATGCCAAAATGGAATCAAGCTGTACAGTTCTTTGGTAACCTGTTAATCTACTTTATTTACTTTTTCTGTGATCTTTTCGATGATAATAAATATTCTCACAGTATTTTTAATGGCTGAAATACAGTGCATTGTATGGCTGGACCATGGTTTACTTAACCGAATTCTTCTTATGAGCATCTAGATTGTTTCCATTTTCTGTTATTATGTTCAATAGCAGTGTGAGGGCCTTCCTTGTTTTAAATATTTTTTTAAATACCCATAAATATGTTACCAGGATAAAGTCCTAAAGTATTTACTAGTCAGGAATTTGGCACATTGTCAGGGCTTTTGATAAGTATTGCCCAACTACTTACTATAAATAGGTACACTTCTTGGCAACAATTTTCCTTTATCCCAGGAGTAAAGACAAATATAATAGTTTGGGTTATTTTTAAAAGCTTGATATTAATAAAGCATTGAATAATTGAAACACAGGAGAGAAAAGGAAGTCCTGTGGATTTTATTTTGGATTTTTTTCCCGTTAATTTCTGGCGAGTGCATTTGTACCATGTGGCACTGTCTTATTATGACCCATATTAATGTGATTTTCTGTTTCTTTTCACCCACATCATTAATTTTGAACAGCTCTGGAACAATTACTTCCATTTGGCAGTCGCTTTTCTCACCCATGAGTCCCTTCAGCTTGAAACCTTCTCACAAGCCAAGCGCAACAAAATTGTAAAAAAGTAAGTGTCCTCTTAAACTTGCTTATGATTGGGAAGGTGATTCTTCCATTTCTATTTGGAGCAGGAGTTTTGGTATCCCAGAAATTACTGTTCAGTGGCTACCTGTGTTGTTAGTGAGATAGGTCTTAAAATAATCATTTAATAGACCTCAGATTTCCCCAGATTCACATCTCTTCTCAGGGGCCCATTCATTTTCAAATCAACCATCACATTCTATGATAGAATCTCTACATAAAGAGACACTGAAGCCAGCCAGTCCTCCCATCACCAGGAACAGCTGCCATCTGCTGGCAGCTTGTCCAAATGGCAGGCATAGTGCCTCTCTGTCTCATGCTTCACAGAGCAGACTCCTTTGGCACCATTGGTCTACCTCCCAGTTTCAGTCACTTCAGCAGAGGAGCCAAGAGTAACACATCACCTAAAAACACCCTCCAGATTCCTGGCTCAGAATTCAAAATGGACCTTTGTGCAAGAGTGATGAGAGATTTAGGGAAGACTTTCATTGCTTTCAGCTCAAGTCTGTTTCGAAGTTCATTGAGTGCCTGGGAACTCAAAGGCTGTGTAATTAAATAGAACTTGAGAAATTTATCATTTAAAAGCTGTGAATTTTAGTTCTGTTCCCCTGCTGGCATGTCTGGGACTCTAGGCAAATTATTTAGCATCCCTCTAGCTCCTCCCTAAAATACTAAGATTGATGGCTCAGTGATAGAGATTTAGTGATTGCACTTTCAAAGATAAAAGTAAAACCTGTTTTGTAGGTTTCCTTGTGGGGTGGGTATCAAGAGATATTTGATTTTTAAGATGGACACCTTAATCTTATTCTTTAGAATACTGTAGATGACATAACTTCATTCAAGGATGTATTTGATTTTGGTTAAATGACCATAAGTGAAATGAGTTGACACGCAAGTCTGATAAATAAAGTGGCTAGTTAGGATTAATGACTCTGGTTTTGGTCAAAGGAAAGTATGACTGTAAGTACAATCCATGTAAAAATATATATGCCTATGGGCAAAGATAAACCTTAGGAAATAAAAACATTGATATTAAGCTTATAGGAATGTGAATGAATTTCTTTTCAAGACTTCTCTGATTTTTAGTAAAAGCATCAACAGTAATATTAATAAGCAATAAGAATAGTTATCATTTATTATCTATTATGTGCTGGACATGGACCACATATGCTTATATAATAATAATAAAATTAGCTTAGGTACCTTTGTTAAATAGGAATAGTAAGAAAAATTTTTCAATATGATTTTTATACTGGCTTCTGAAGACACTTCCAAAGCAAGAATTTGAAAAAAGGATGTTTGGTGCAGTAGTATCATAAGTAGAAAACATAGAACCGTGCTGGCAGGGTAGGTCCTAAGTCCATATTCTAACTCCTTGGGAACATTTACAGCATCTACTTTTGACCCACCCTATTTCTATTTTCTAAGCCTCCAGCCTCTGATATGGTATATGGTGTGGGGCAACCCTAGGCATATGTATTCTTTAAGAGATTTTCAGGTGACTCTGCTTCACCTCCGCCCAAGAACCACTGTCTAGATCAATGCTTCTCTACTCTTTTTGCCTCCATTGTCAACTCCTGTAAGGAACCTTTTTAGAAAATGTTTTTCTAATCACACCCCCCATGAAATATTAATACCACAGATACACCATATATCAGTTTATGTACTAAATGTATATCTGTACTTTATACATAAAAGCAGGAAGCTTTTTTTTGCCCCCACGGACCAATTTTCACCCCTTCAGGGATACTGTCACCCCCACTGAGAATGTATGTCTAGAGATTCCCAATGTGAGTGCTTTGAAGAGCGTCCTGGTGTGGATAAGGGTTACTCAAATATAAGTATATAAAGGCCAGCCACATTACTGTGTAAGTCATCCCTCATTCATCTTCCTTTTCTTCAGTGTTTGTTGTGTTTTATTTTATTGTTTTGCTTAAGAGCAACCAGAGTGTTTCTCACTCTTCCCTCTTCAATAAAGTTTGTTAATCTCATTTTGTCAGTGAGTTTTTGACACTTACTTTGGTCTTCCTCCTGCTGTGAAAGTCCCCCCACCTCTATGTGGCTCAGTTCTTGGAGGCTTTTTTAGGTATCGACCACATCTCCTTGTGGGATCTTAGTTCCCTGACCAAGGATCGAACCCTCACCCCCTGCAGTGGAAGCACAAGCCTTAACCCCTGGACCACCAGGGAAGTCCCTCGACCACATCTCTTAATGTGATTTTGCCTCGAGACCTAGCTTAATTGTGACCTAGAGGAGCACAGGCTCTTATACTTCCCTCATCATTGTATTATGTGTTCTCGTTTCCACTGCACATCTTTTTCCTGGTTTATGATCTCCTTCCTAGATACGGGGACATGAGAAAGGAAATCGGCTTTAGGATCCGGGACATGTGGTATAACCTGGGTGAGTGTATAACCCAAACAGGCCCACACACCACTCCTGGGCGACACGCATCCCACGATGAATTCTTTTCCATTTTAATTCCAAGAATCCTGAGATTGATTTCTCTGTGTGTCTGGAAGTGCAAGTTGACTTGTCGGTCTCTTACGACATCACATGTTATCAGAAAACAATATTGAGTCACTCACTTCTGAATTGATTTACCCACATAAACTTTTTCTTTTCTTATGGGCCCTGTGGAGGAAGATTGTAGCACTTTACTTCCAGTGAAATTATTTTTTTTCATGTCCTCACTTACTTTCATTTCAGGTCCCCACAAAATCAAATTCATCCCATCCATGGTTGGTCCAATTCTGGAGGTCACACTGACCCCCGAAGTAGAGCTCCGGAAAGCCACCATCCCCATTTTCTTTGATATGATGCAGTGTGAGTTCAATTTCAGTGGAAATGGCAATTTCCATATGGTAAGGAGTGGTGGACCTGTTATCTTACTAATGCACGTAGAGTCAACTCTCATTTATTTTCTTTCTATATAGAGAAGCGGTAGCCTGAATAAAACAAATCAAAGGTGATCTAAAAACTTCTTCTTGTGCATTTTATTTTGTAAAGCAGTTAGTCATAGGATCAGATATTCCAACCAAGGCTCTAGGAGCAGCCTTTTCTGCTGCGTGTGTTTCCTAAAGAAGCACTCTTATCTCTGGATAATTAAAATTTGACTTCATGCAGTTTAGTCCTATCTCTTGCAAATATTGCAGTGGATTGAGGGAATGGTGCAGGGGTCTTTAGCTTTGAGACCTTAGTCTGCCTGATATATTTTTCCTATGCTTCAATTTCCTTATCTATACAGTATATTAGTATTGAATGGAAGATTTTGCAGCTATGAAGCTCTGCAAAAGCAATCCCACTGTCAAGACTTCAACAGGAACCAAAAATAAAATGGAAAATTAGAATCATTGAGCTATTTTTGTATGCATAGTTGGATTAGATGATAATGTTTGGGGTAATTTTTTCCCGTAAATATAAAGCAAAGGACAGAGTAGCACAAGGCTGCTTTAGAAAGTTTCGATATTAATGGATGATGTGAAGTGGGGTCTTCCTCTATGTACGTTGGAATTAGTTTACAATTCAGTAAAGGGGTTGGGTCAAATCTAGAAAAGTTGGCTGGATGTCTTTCGTGTCCTCTTCTGAGAATGTGGCATTCTCCTGGAAATTCTGCCTCTGCTTTCAGTTTGAGAATGAGTTGATCACAAAGCTGGACCAAGAGGTGGAAGGGGGAAGAGGAGATGAACAATACAAGGTCCTTCTGGAAAAACTGTGAGTATTTCAGAAACAAAATCTCACGTTGATGGCATCATTTAGTGATGGAGAAAAACAGGCTTCTGCTGCCCTTACAGACCAGTTGAGTAGTCTCAGCATCCCTGGGGTCACCACCATGAATGGTTCTCGGGGGGTGGGGGGGTTCGTGGAGTTTACACGATCCACTGCTGACATTTGTTTGTCTGCTGTGAGTCAAATGTTCATGTCTTTCTGGCCAGCCCAGCCCTCGAGAACAGAGCAGATTGAGGAGAGAGGGAGATGGACAGAGTAGTGGCATTTTGCCCAGTGTTTGAAATGCTGAATTTTAACAAAAGTGCTAGCACCTCTAAGTATGGCTTCGAAGCAATAATTTAAAGGAGAAGGGAAAAACATTTCAAGGTCCACTTTACATTTAAGAATACCTTATGCCCTGTGAAGGATGTCTGAGAACACCAGGTACAGCTCCAGCCCTTTTCACTGCCCTCCGCACACCCCAAGCCAACACATTCATTCCCTCCCTGTGCTCACATTATCCCACTCTTCCCTTTGCCTGTCACCCTCTGTCCCTCTTACTCTCCTTTGCATGTATGGAATGACAGTATAACAAGAGTGGTTGAAAACACTTAGATGTTGGAGAGAGAGATTGTGCTTCAAATCCCGCTTTCTCCACATACTAGGATTTTGACTTTGGACAGATGCTCTAACCTATACCACGCCTCTTTTTTTTTTCTGGTCATCTATAATGATAAGATCTGTATTTTAGTGAGGATTAAATGAGATGATGCGTTAACACAGTGTCTGTCACAGAGCTCATGCTGGACAAATGTTGGCTGCTCTGGTGTTCATTACTGTTATTATCTGCAGATCTTCCCAGCATCCTGGGTTGTAACTACCCTAGACTGTTCATTTCTTATGTTCTCTGAACTTTTATGATATTGGCCACCTCTGTCACCTGTTGATTGGGTACATGCCTGAGTCTTTCTGGGATTTACCTGCTTTATGGACGTGGTGAGCACTAGACTGAGCTGAGGACGGGGACACTCCCAACTCTGTTTTTCATTTTTCAAAGATTTTTTTAAGGAACCAGCACACGGGGTACTCAGAAATGGAACTGATGACTCGTCTATATTTTAAGGAACTAGAAATCCGTCTTATTTTGTTTGTAATGGATGATAAGATCGTTTGTTGATCTTTTCATCCTATATCCATTTGGTCTCCCTGTTTGAGATTCAGACCTTTCAATTTATCACTTCTGCAGTTCTGATCTCATATGGGAATTAAGTGCAGGTGTTACACACACATACAAACACACACATTTACAAGTGATAATAAAACTACACTTTAAAAAAAAGCCTACAGTTGACTTTTCACATACAGATCTAATTTTTCCTTCATTCTTCTTGGATCACGAATGCAGAAAAATATGACTGTGCAAGTTTCTAGTGCTCAAGAATAATTCTAGAGTCTGGACTAATGCTTTGAACCCATTTTTTCTCCTGTTCCCAAAGTTTTCTTCTAATTGTCTAATCTGAGAAGCTCCTATAGAAGCTTTGCTCTATTTCGGTCCAGAGGGAGAGGATTTAGACCAAAAGTTTAACCTCCATCTACCTATCTACAACTGTGCATTTTTTCCTGAAAATAACATTTTTTAAAACATCTTTATTGGACTATAACTGCTTTACAATGGTGTGTTAGTTTCTGCTTTATAACGAAGTGAATCAGCTATACATATACATATATCCCCATATCTCCTCTCTCTTGCGTCTCCCACTTTTATCCAAAGAGCCACATGTCTAGCAGTGTAGTAGGTTCCTAGGTTCCTCTAGGCTGGGCATCAGTCCAAGATTCTCCAGAGTTCCCTCAGGATGCCCTGAAGTGCTAGGCCTTAGGGAGAATAAAGACAGAGAAAAGATGGTCCTTTCAAATAAGTAGAGAGATCAGATAGCACACACAAACCTTTTGGGCAAAGGTTCTCATTTCTGTGGTATTGACAGAAGACAAATACAAATAGAAATTCAAAGAAGGGCATAGTGGGCTGGGATCCTCAGTGATGATAGGGCTTGAGATACAGACCTAAAGAAAACGTAGTACTTGAGTAACAGCGAGGAGCCTTGTAAGTGCAGGAGCCAGGCTAGCATAGACTGGAGTTACAAGGAAGGTGTATGTGTCCTAGTCTGCCGCCACCTGCTGCCAGGACCATGGACAGCGCTCGTAGGCGGTGCTGGAGTCGCCGTGTGGGACATGGTCATTTGTCTCTATCTCTGCCCCACAGGCTTCTAGAACATTGCCGGAAACATAAATACCTCTCCAGCTCCGGAGAAGTATTCGCGCTCCTGGTCAGCAGCCTCTTAGAGAATCTCTTGGACTACAGAACCATTATCATGCATGACGAGAGCAAGGAAAACCGCATGAGCTGTACCGTTAACGTGCTGGTACGTGCCACGCCCCTCGGATGGCGAGAGGGCAGTGCCTGGCCGCCCCTGCACCCCATAGCGCAGCTCTAAGTAGATCCGGCAGAGACAAAGGTCCCCTGGGACCACCTTTCCAGAGTCTGTGTCCTGCTAAGTCCAATTGGAATGGCCAACTCAACTTTGAACTCACAGATGCCAGCTGCCTCAGGGGTAAATGTGGAAACAGGGATAGAAAATGCAACATAAGCTCTTGACTCAATTCTCTTACCGAAGGCCATCCTCAGCCTGTTTCTCTGTCTTGCTTTTATGTGGTTGCTTTACTGTTGGGATTATTCGACACAGACGAAAATGCGTTAAAAACAATCTACCATGAGTAGAGAATTAGTCCATGAAATCCTCTAGGTGGTGGAACCCTGTGGTCTTGCCTTTCCTTAGACAGTTGTAACTGGCAACACAGACTTCAGAGGTTTAGGCCGCCATACACTCCTCTTCATATAAATCAAGAACCTACCACCTCTGATTCCCTGAGAAAACAGAATATCAGGTGACTTGGGTATGACCCACCTGTCTATTCACCTAGAAGGTTCCCTCACATGTCCCAGAAGCAGGGTCCTAAAAGAATTCAACTTTTCTGCTTTATAAATTGTCACTTCCTTATTTTGTTGGGGGTATTCGTTAAAGGGAAAGAAGAAAGTCTTTGGAAAAGTGACACTTGAAAAGTGCAAGTAGTGGTTTGTCCATTGTTGTGGCAAGCTCATCGATAATGGCTTTGTGTTGGTATTTTGTGACTTTTTTTGTAGAATTTTTACAAAGAAAAGAAGAGAGAGGACATCTACATAAGGTAAGCTGAAAGAAGTTTCTGCTTTTGCTGTTTATGTCAGGGCTTTATGATTTATTTCTCCAATAACTGACAACAATAAGCCCCAACACCATGCTTGCGGCTTCGAGAGACACCAGAAAGTATGTGATATGCTCCCTTCTTCCTAAAAGGGTAAACGCTTTAGACAGATACACAAGTAAGTACAATACGAGGAAGTGTAGAGGGAGGATCGTGTCGGGATTCCAGGAAAGGATAGAGGGCTGTGGCCAGGTGACCAGGGAAAACAGCACAGGAAAGACGTGAAATTCACCCTCTGTCAAGGACTGTTAGCCCGACGTGCAGGAAGCCCTGAACGTGAAACCAACTTGGATGTAAGCGATGTGCATTTTTCTGGGGAGACATTCCTTAGCTCTCTTGAGCTTCCCAAAGGGGTCTGTGACGTTAAAAAATTTTTTTAAACATCACTGCCTTAAACGAAGAGTACAGAGTAGCACAGGTAGAGTAGGAAAGACACACAGGCAGGAAGCAGCACAAAGACTTAAGGAACAGGAAGTAACTATTCCTGCCGCCTGGCTGTGGCATGAGCCAAATGTCCCATCTACTCCCTGGCAGCAGAATGCCTCCTTTCTCCCATTCTGACCAGATACTTGTACAAGCTGCGGGATTTGCACCGGGACTGTGAGAACTACACCGAAGCTGCCTACACACTCCTCCTACATGCGGAGCTCCTGCAGGTAAGTGGATCAGGTATGCGGTATGTCAGCCATCCAGCCCTTTGGGACCGCATCCTGTACGATTTTGATGGGAAAGTTCCCTACTCAAGGAGGACCCTTTTATCCAAGAATGTTTTTATACCTTCTAAATAGGCACAGCTAGTTTTTAGACCAAGGTTGGGAAATTTTCCATTATTATTTATTTATTTACTTACTTTTAAATTTATTTTATTGAAGTATAGTTGACTGATAGTGTTGTGTTAATTTCTGCTGTACAGCAAAGTGATTCAGTTGTACATATATATACATTCTTTTTCATATTTTCCATTATGATTTGCCACAGGATATTAAATATAGCTCCCTGCACTCTACAGTAGGACCTTGTTGTTTATCCATTCTAATCCCAAAGTCCCAATCCATCCATCCCCCACTCCCTCTTCCCATTGGCAACCACAAGTCTGTTCTCTCTGTGTGAGTCTGTTTCTGTTTTGTAGATATGTTCATTTGTGTCGTATTTTAGATTCTACATGTAAGTGATGTCATATGGTATTTGTCTTTCTCTTCCTGACTTACTTCACTTAGTATGATCACCTCTAGGTCCATCCATGTTGCTGCAAATGGCATTATTTCATTCTTTTTTATGGCTGAGTAATATTCCACTATATATGTACCACATCTTCTTTATTCACTCATCTGTCAATGGACATTTAGGTTGTTTCCATGTCTTGGCTATTGTAAATAGTGCTGCTTTGAACATATGGGTGCATATCATTTATTTAAAAATCGTGAGGAAGCAGAGCACAACTTACAGGTTGCTAATACTGACACTGTAATTGAAAAAACAGGGACTTCCCTGGTGGTGCAGTGGTTAAAAATGCACCAGTGCAGGGGACACGGGTTCGAGCCCTGGTCAAGGAAGATCCCACATGCCGCGGAAAAACTAAGCCTGTGTGCCACAACTACTGAGCCTGTGCTCTAGAGCCCGTGAGCCACAACTACTGAACTTGCATGCTGCAACTACTGAAGCCCACGAGTGAGCCTAGAGCACGTACTCTGCAACAAGAGAAGCCACCGCACTGAGAAGCCTGCGTACCTCAATGAAGAGTAGCACCCGCTCGCCACAACTAGAGAAAGCCCGTGCAGAAATGAAGACCAAATGCAGCCATTATTAATTAAGTTAAATAATTAAATATTAATTAAAAATAAATAAATTTATTTAAAAAAAGAAAAAACAAAACACACGTCAAGCAATATGTGTAAAACTGTAGAGAAGTGAGCTGTAAGTAAATATGGAACTGTAGAAGTACTATCCTATTTATACTGTCTCACTGAGGAAATTATATTGTGCCATGGATATAAATACAGCTCTGCATCATCAATCCCAAATAATTATTTCCAGCTCTGACGACTCCTCCAGCTTACTGTTCTGTCAACGTCAATCTCTGAATGACTAACAGACAACTCAAACTTGGCGTGACAGTAACAGGAGCTGTTCCCTCCACTGTCCTCCTGGGTCCGTCCCTTCCTCTCCTTTCTCCCCATTTCACTGAAGGGCACTGACATCTGATAAAAGATACTGTTCGTCATCATCTTTTACTCACCCCTCCCACATTCTGCACAAACAAGAATCGTGGACCCTCTGTCCAAAACCCTCCCTCACCCCATCCACTTTTCTTTCTTTTTTTTAATTGAGAAAGTTTGTGCTATAACATTAGATCTCCAGGGCCTATTTATTTATTTATTTTTAAAATGAATTTGTTTGTTTGTTTGTTTATTTATTTATTGGGTCTTCGTTGCTATGCGCGGGCTTTCTCTAGTTGTGGTGAGTGGGGGCTTCTCCTGTTGCAGAGCACAGGCTCTAGGTGCGCAGGCTTCAGTAGCTGTGACACGCAAGCTCAGTAGTTGTGGCTCGCGGTCTCTAGAGCGCAGGCTCAGTAGTTGTGGCTCACAGGCTTAGTTGCTCCGCGGCATGTGGGATCTTCCCGGACCAGGGCTCAAACCCGTATGCCCTGAATTGGCAGGCAGATTCTTAACCACTGCACCACCAGGGAAGTCCTCCAGGGCTTATTTATCTACTAGTTTCAAGTTTATACCCTTAAACAATCTTCCTCCTATTCCCCCACCCTGCAGCCCCTGGTAACCACCCTTCTACCCTCTGTTTTTACAAGCCCTTATTTTTCAGATGCCACATATAAGTGAGATCGTACAGTGTTTGTCTTTCTTTTCTAACTTACTTCACTTTGAATAATGCCCTTAAGGTCCATCCGTGGTGTTGCAGATGGGAGGATTTCTTTCTTTCTCATGGCTGAATAATATTTCATTGTATGTATATGCCACATTTTTTTTTTTTTTTTTTTTGTGGTATGCGGGCCTCTCACTGTTGTGGCCTCTCCCGTTGCGGAGCACAGGCTCAGCGGCCATGGCTCACGGGCCCAGCCGCTCTGCAGCATGTGGGATCTTCCCGGACCGGGGCACAAACCCGTGTCCCCTGCATCGGCAGGCGGACTCTCAACCACTGCACCACCAGGGAAGCCCTATACCACATTTTTATTCATTCATCCATTGATGGACACTTAGGTTGTATCTTGGCTAGTGTGAATGATACTGCAGTGAACACGGGGGTGCAGATGTCTCTTTGATAGCCTCACCCTATCCACTTTTCTTTATCTCCATTGCTACCATCTTGGTCCAAGTTATCATTTTTAGCCTCCTGCTACATCTCCCTGCCTCCATTCTTGTCCGTAGCAATTCATTTTCTTGTGTAGTTTAAATTTTATTTTATACCTAAAGAATCCATGTATATTGTTCTAAGCTTTGGAATTAAGAACTGGAGTCCTCTGCTTCACCACCTCCCCTAAGGCAGCCATTCACAGTTCATACTCAAGATTGGGGCACCAGAAAGCTTATTGTATGTGGGTTAGGGGGGAAGGCTTGTTGACTGTGGGATGATCCGAAAGAAACCACAGTGTCAGTGACTGTAGGTCTTTTCGTTTGTGCTGCTCAGAAAATTCAGCTCTCCTATCCTGGCATAAGGTATGAGGTGTGGTTGCCACGTTTTCCCCATAGAGCTACTCAGTAGGGAATGCTGCTTATTAAGCAGAGTCCACATTTTCATCATTTCCGCATTTTCATCATTGGTATGAGATCCCATCTTGATCACGTACTAAATCACTGTATGGAGGGTCGGGGGGAACCTCTTTCTAGATGTTACATATTCTGCATGGGTCTCTGTCAGTTCATGCACCAGGACCTCACTGTTTCCGTTATCAGTATGTTTTATGACCTAGTAGTTTCTCTTCATTCCTCTTCTTTTTCAGAGTTTTCCACTTTCTTCCTTTTTGTTTATTTTTTCATGACTTTGGAATCATGAAATTTAAAAATTAATTTAGGGGAGAATTTCCATGTTTATAAAATAGCATGTTCTTATCCAAAAGCATGGTATGACTTGCCCTTTGTTCAAGTCTGCTTTTGTGCCCTCCTGTGGTGTATTAACATTTTCTGTGTAGAAGTCTTGAATATTCCTTCAAGATACCTAGAAGGTATCCCTAGATACCTTTGCTTGATCCCTAGATACCTTTGCTTTTTAGTTTAATTATGGTGAAATACATATAAAATTAAACTTACCATCCTAGGCATTTGTAAGTGTATAATTTAGTGGTCTTAAGTATATTCACATTGCTGTGCCTTGGTATCTGATCATTTTGGGTTTTTTCTTGTAGGGGTCATTTCTTCTGTTATCTTCGGCACGGTTATTATTTATATGAAATCCATCTCTAATTTATTTCCAAATATGTTAATTTTGACCCCACTACTTAATGCTCTCCTTATTTGTGGTAGGTTTTCAGTTGGCACCCTTTGTGAATGGATTGATTATGAAGAATACAATCATTGCTTTCACATGATAGTTTTACCCTGTTTTGCATTTTTATACTTCCGCTTCCTCTCTTTTATCTGTACTGAGTGGTAACCACTACAACCACAGTCATGATGATTGGCAGCCTCACCTCATTCCTGACCTTCATGGGAATGCCTTGAGTGTCCATTTGGTATGCACTTGTTTTGAACCTGGCATGTGTATGTATATGCGTGTGCAATTTTTGTGTTTGATAAATCATCAAAAGTATATGATTGAGTCAAAGGTATATACAAATATTTCTGTGAATTTTTGCAGCTGAATATTTGTTACATTCATCTCCTTTCAATGAATTGATGTGTTGCATCAATCTCTTGTGTTGCGTGTGTGTGTTTTTCAGTGGTCTGACAAGCCCTGTGTACCCCATTTGCTTCAGAGGGACACTTACTATGTGTATACCCAGCAAGAGCTTAAAGAGAAGCTGTATCAAGAAATCATATCGTATTTTGACAAAGGCAAGGTAAGTGTTGGGTGGTTTGTTTTTGTGTGAAGGCAAAGGAGGAAATGACCCGCAATACTTACACACTGCAGTTCTGATCTTCACCAGCCAGAGTTAGCGCAGAGACCCCTACAAGACAGCCCAAACTTCAGACGCCAGCTGCAAGTTCAGGGGTCCCCAGGCCACCCACATTTCTGACCAATTGACTATAAATTTGGGGAGGGAGTGCCTATGGTTCCCCCCCTCGGGTTTGATACTATACTAGAACAACCAACAAAACTTGGTAAAATGCTGTTCTTAATGATTACAGTTTTATCATAAAGGATACAAATCAGAACCAGCCAGATGAAGAAATACACAGGGCAAGGTCTAGGAGGGTCCCAGGTGCATGGCTTCTCTGTCCTCTCCCTGTGGATTCAGACACGTCACGCTCCTGGCGAACTGATGTGTTCGCCAACGAGGAAGCTCATTTGAGCTCTGTGTGCAGGGTTTTTAATTTTTGGGGGTTTTTTTCGCCGCACCCCACGGCACGCGGGATCTTAGTTCCCCTACCAGGGATCGAACCCACGCCCCTTGCAGTGGAAGCGTGGAGTCTTAACCAGTGGACCGCCAGGGAAGTCCTGTGTGCAGGGTTTTTATTGGGGTGTCGTTGTATTGGCTGGACTGATTGAATCATAAACCCCATGAATAAACTCCATCTCCAGCCCCATCTCCTCCCTGGAGGTCTGGCTGATGCTGTCTAGCTCAAGGCTCCAACCCTCTAATCAAATGGCTGGTGGTTCTGGCAGAGGCGAGCCCCCCCTGCCCACCATGAGTCACCTCGTTCGTATCAACTCCCGTGTGGTCTGAGAGGTCCACCATGAATAACAGCGACACTCCTGTCACTGGGGAAATTCCAAGAGTTCAGAAGCTGCCTCCCAGGAGCTCAGAACAAAGACCAGCCAAGTTCTTTATTATGCAACAGTGACTCATAACTTACGCTTTACTATTCCCATGTGTATCTTTAATTCTGATATTTTTAATGGGAGAGAAAATGAATAGATTAATTAAGGTAAGAAAAACAATAAACAGAGATCAGTTATCTTGAGGACACATAACCCAAGGGAGAATACAGTGGGCAGCCGAGAGGGCCTCCCTCTCTGTAACCTTAATTGTACCTTTTACATTTTGCTAAGGGCCGGGAGCTAGTATAATCCTTTTCAGTGCATTCTTTAGAGGTTGTTAGCTAACACCTGGGGCACATCCCATCCCCAGGTCGCTGCCTGCCTGACACCTTAGGCTGTACGTAACAAGCAACTTAAATGCCTATGAGGAAGAGAAAGTAAAATAAACATATAAACTGGGCCACCGAGTCCTGGAATCTGTGATTAGCTGCAGAAAGCATGTCCAGCTGGAAGACTTTAAATTGAAAATTGAAAAGAAGCATAGAAAGGGTAGGGGGAGAAAAAAAGTGTGTGCTATTGAAACAAAACCGATTCCAGATTTGACTTTTTTCAAGGCGCTGCCACTTCCAGCCACCACTCCTGTTTTACCAGTGGAACCTGTTGATTAAATAATCATCATGATAAAATAGCTACCCTCGATTTAGTGCAAGTTACTGTTTTGGGTGATTTTCAAGCTGCTTTTCTAATTTAATTCTCCCTATAACCCTGTAAGGTAGCTATTATCTCTATTTTACTGAGGAAGAATTTGAGGCCCAGAGAGCAAATATATTTGCTGAGACTTTAGCCTCTGCATCCCTTTACCCTCTTAAAAATCACTGAGGACCCCCAAGAGCTTTTGTTCACATGGATTATGTCTATTGATGCCTATTAATTTCTAGTCTTTGAAATTAAAACAAAATTTTTAAATATTTACTTGCTTGTTCTTTTAACAATAACAAACTTATTGCCTGTTAATATAAATCATATCTATTTATGAACAATGACCATATTTTCCAAGAAGTGAGCGATGTGAGTGGCATTGTTGGACATTTTTGCAAATCTCTGTATCATCTGGCTTCATAGAAACAGCAGGATTCGAATATCCACTCCTACGTCCAATGTGTTGTGACATTACACATCCTATAGCCCCTGGGAAACTCCACTGTAGACTCATGAGAGAATGAGCATTGCAAAAAGGCAAGTAAGATTAGTATTGTTAAGAAGATGGTTTTGACCTCATGGACCCCTCGAAAGGGTCCTGGGGACTCCCAGAGACCAGGGACCACACTTTGAGAACCTCTGTGCTAGGCTGTCTTCCCGTCTCCTCCATTGAGTTACCATTTGGTGAATGAGGAGTGAACCGGGCCCCATGGTGCTGTTGACTGGCCTCCTGCACCAGGCCCGGCTGAGGCCCGTGTGGCACATTTCAAAGAATTTCCATGATCCAGGCCCAGAAATTTCAGAAGGGACAAATTTGGCAAACGATATTAGAAGATTTAATTATTTATTTATTATTATTTTTTTTTGCGGTACGCGGGCCTCTCACTGTTGTGTCCTCTCCCGTGGCGGAGCACAGGCTCTGGACGTGCAGGCTCAGTGGCCGTGGCTCACGGGCCCAGCCGCTCCACGGCATGTGGGATCTTCCCGGACCGGGGCACGAACCCGTGTCCCCTGCATCGGCAGGCGGACTCTCAACCACTGCGCCACCAGGGAAGCCCCTAGAAGATTTAATTTTAAAATGTTTTTACAACTGTATGGGAACTGTACACACGTTCCTTCGGCACCCAGAAACAGTGGAACTTAGCATGTGGTTAACAAGACTGACGTAGGAAATTTCCAGATGTTGCGTTATTAGCAGTATCCAGCTAAGAGACATTTTATGAAATACCAAAATGATCAGAGTTTCATCGGTCTGGGATGCTAACCTCAGATGCCAGATATGTGCCTTCGGCTGTAATTTACATGTGAGGCATTTCCTGAAGCTCTCTCTGACTATGTAGATAGTTTAGTTAGAAATAGGAAATCAGGGCCCTAACTTGGAGAAATAGTTTCCCAAATTCCACACAACAGTATGATCAGACTTTCTTTCATACCTCCACTCCTCCCAAACAACCTGACTCAGAAGGAACACACACACACATCTCAAAACCAGAACAAGAGCCCACACCAACTTCCTTTCCCCTCCAGCAAGACTTTCATGCTCTCAAAGACTAGGTCTTTGGAACTGGTTCCACTCCACTTTCAATGGTCATTGCTCTTTAAACTCAGCATTGCTTTGTTTGAGGATACATGGTGTTCTTCATGTTCTTACAAACAGAATTAACAGAAAATGCCCCCTGGCGAAGCGGCTAAGGTACAGTAGATTTTTGATGTCAGAAAACAGGGTTAGTTGATCCAAGCCGTGAGGAACGTCGGGAGTGTCCGCAGAAACTCAACCCACCTGACTCCCTAGTCATTGCCCAGTGACTCTCCAGTGGCTTTTTCAACTGGATCAATGACTGCTTTGTTCTCCACGGGTAACCCTCCTTTTCTTTTTCTGAAGATGTGGGAGAAGGCAATCAAGCTGAGCAAAGAGTTGGCTGAGAATTATGAGAGCAAAGTATTCGACTACGAGGGCCTGGGTGATCTCCTGGTGAGTCTGGGTCAGAAGTCGTCGAGCCTCTGGCAGGGGTGCTATTCGTAGTGTTTGTGAAAATGGTTTTGTAAGTTTAAAAAAGATAATTGACGTTCTTTACAATGGAAAAGTACACCTTGCTTAGAATAAAAATGAAGAGAAATGAGGTCTAAAAGCTGTTACCGCTATTTGTCCAGATTATCTTTGACAGAGGGCTCAGGATCCCTGTCTACAGCCCTCTCCTCTGTGCCTTTTGCTCCTCTGTGGACCCTCCATATCCCAGGCCCGGCACCCCTTTCCCCTCTCACTCACTCTGCCTTCCAGGAAGCCTTTCCACGTTTCAGATGTTTTCTGACATCTGTTCATCAGAATTACTTGTCCTGTGGTCCACATCCTCAGGGCTCTGCTGAATGAATGAACTGCTCATCTTTGAGCTCTGTTTTTTATGTTTATTTTCCAATTTTAAATCTTTTTTTTGTTTGTTTAAACAATTTTTGTTTTTAGTTTGTTTTTTTGTTTGTTTTCTATTGTTTCTTATTGTTTTTTATCTTGATTCTCCAGTTTTGCCTTCCTCCTGCTCCGAATGTCCCCGGACATCTCTGCCCTTACAGTCATCCCGTCCTTGTGTATTACACCTGGCTGTTGGCACAGGTCACCTATTTCAAAACAGTAAAGCGAAACATAACCTTTTCCATGCCCAGTGGGGGGGCCAACACAATATTACATTGGATGATTTTCAGTGGAGGAGTCACAAAAGGTCAGGTCACCCATTGTCATGTAATAATTGGAGGAGATAGTTGTCAAGATCACTTTGAAAAGAATTTGCCCCTGTATGGTACCAGCTCCTGCCATCATGCAAAGAGTCACAGATGAATTTCACAAACTAAATTGAGCTGAGGCATGAGCAACGTAACAAGTTACCTCTCTAAGAAAACATTGTGATAGAATCCTTCACTGAGGTAGTGTAGTAATCACCTTGGCGCTAACCATTGTGGGAGGGACAGCTGTCAAACCCCCCAGGTCTGGCTACCTATTTTGCTTCCTTTAAGGCTGACGCTCTATGCCCTGGTTGGGAAACCGCTCCCCACAGGAAGCATTAAAGATAGGGGTGGTACCAGTATATACAATGGAATATTAGCCATAAAAAGGAATGAAATTGGGTCATTTGTAGAGACGTGGATGGATCTAGAGACTGTCATACAGAGTGAAGTAAGTCAGAAAGAGGAAAACAGATATCATATATTAACGCATACATGGTACAGATGAACCCGTTTGCAAGGCAGAAATAGAGACAGATGTAGAGAACAAACATATGGACACTAAGGGGGGGGAGTGGCGGTGGTGGTGGTGGTGGGATGAATTGGGAGATTGGGATTGACATGTATACACTAATATGTATAAAATGGATGACTAATAAGAACCTGCTGTATAAAAATAAATAAATAAAATAAAAATTCAATTACAAAAAAAACAATAATAAGGGTGGTACCAGATTTGAAAAATAGAACACCACCACCACCTTCTGGGCACCTGTAGCTGAACCGAGGCCTTGAATCGAAACCACCTGCATGAACTGGAAAGTTCTCTCTTTCCTCATATGTCTCTGTTCCAGTGCAGCCACCCACCTGAATCTCAGAAAGTGCTTCTTAACCTTTTAGGGGTCCTGCATGTACTTCAAGAAACTGGTGAAAGCTAAACCGTCCCTCCCTCCAGAGGTGAATGCACACACATCTGTCCTACACATAACTGCAAGGATTCCCAGACCCTCCCGGGCCCATTCATAGATGCAGGTCCAAAACCACCAATCCAGGGAAAGGATAATTCTTTGGCCCAAAAGATATTTTACAAAGACCTTTCATTTCTCTCTGTTACGTGGGAAACAACAAAGCAAATAGTCTGAGCTTTTTTTTTTTTTTTTTTTCCAGCGGTGCCCTTGTAACCTCCCTATGGAATGTCTTGTTTTGTTTTCCAGAAAAAAAGAGCCTCATTTTATGAGAACATCATTAAGGCAATGAGGCCTCAGCCTGAATACTTTGCTGTTGGCTACTACGGACAGGGCTTTCCTTCTTTCCTACGGGTAAGAAGCCTGAGGGTGGTCTCTCCAGCCATTAAACCCTGCAGTCTGCAGGAGGGAAGGTCTTCATTTCTTTTCCAGATGGGTCTAGCGTGTTAGCAGCTGGAGACCTCTGTTCTCACAGTGGGAGGTTAGGGAGGGAAACCACTTCCTGAGCCGCTGGTCTCTTCACCCCCCGGCCACCTCTGGTATTCTGGCAGTTCTTTTGTAAAATGACTTCTCCCAGGTGGAATGAAAAAGGGAAAAACAAAACTATTCCCTCCGCTGGTCTGCTGAGGGTCAGCCGGTGGGGGTGGGGGTGGGGGAGAAGAGTGTGGATTGATGTATCTAATTGTTTATTTTATTTCCAGCTAGAGCTAGTTTGAAAACACATATCCCCAGGACAAGACTGCAGAAGGTTCACAAAAATAAAAACAGTTTTGTTGGAAGAATGAGAAGGACCATGTTTATCTTGTTTCTCAAATTTTTTTAGAATGTAATACTGATTTTACAATCGAAAAAGCAAACCCCCCCCCAAAAAGCCCTCTTATTTTCTCCCACAGAAAAGAAGCCTCTATTACTGCTGAGCTATGTTTAAATATATATTATCCATCTTCCTTCCCCTAATTAAAAAAGAAAGAAAGAAAAAAGTGGAAAGGAAAATACATTCCTTATAGCGCCTAGTAAGGAAGTAGTTTATTCATTCATTCAGTAACTGTTTGCTTAGGGCCTACTGTGTGCCAGGCATTAGAGATACAGTGCTGATTATAATCAGA
This sequence comes from Globicephala melas, assembly GCF_963455315.2. Lineage (NCBI taxonomy): Eukaryota > Metazoa > Chordata > Mammalia > Artiodactyla > Delphinidae > Globicephala > Globicephala melas. The sequence continues at coordinate 102,552,386 of NC_083319.1, forward strand.
TGCGGTCCTTGCTCTCATGGATTTGACAACCTGATGGGTGAGATGTTAATTAAATAATCGCACAAACAAATATGAAATCGAAACTGACCAAGACAGGAATTCTGTGCTAGATGAGTTGGTTAAGCAAGGAGTATTTACCCAAGTAAAATTAAAACCTGTGTTCGTGTAAAAATTGTACGTGATTGTTTATAGCGCTGTTACTTATAATCACTAAAGACTGGATACAGCGCACATCTCCCTCAGCTGGTGAAGGGATCAGCATAGTGTGGGAAAGCCATGCAGTGGAAAACTACTCAGGAAAAAAAGGAATAAACTCCTGATACACGTAACCACAGGGATGAATCTCAGATGTATTGTGCTGAGTAAAAGAAAGCAGTTAGACCCTAAAGGCTACATACTCTTTGATTTTATTGATATGACATTGTGGCCAAGCCAACACTTACCATAGGGATGGAGAGCAGGTCAGTGGTTATTGGGTCTGGTCAGTGGAGCCGGTGGGGCGAAGGTTGGGCTACAAAGAGACATGGGGAGATTTTAAGTGGTGATGAAACTGTGCTATCTCTTAATTGTGGTCATGGTTATGTTTGTCAAAACTTGCAGAATTTTACACTAAAAGGGGTAGATTTTTACTATGTGTAAATTATACCTGAAGTTTTTAAGAATCGGGAAAGACTTCCCAGGGAACTTCTGCTTCAGCTGAGATTTGAAAGGTGAACTGGGAGTCAGGAAGGTTAAGGGGATAGGAAAAGGCACTCCAGGCAGAGGAAACAGCAGGCAAGGGCATGGCAGGGTCTGGGAGTGGAAGACGAGTGCTGTGGGAAGAGAGGGAGCTGGGGTGAGCAGGGAAGATGAGGCAGGAAGTGAGGGAGGGGCGTGCGGGGCTTTGGGGCCACATAGCGTGTTTTGTTGGCATCCAGAGAGCAGAGGGAGCCATTGTAGATGTTTCAGTGTTGGCAAGGTCGTCTGGCTTCGGCATGGAGAATGGATGGGACGTGTATGTAGATAAGCCCCTAGAGACCATGGCAGATGTTCTGGGAAGAGATGACAGGTTGGCCTAGGGAGGTGGCTTTAGAGAGGAAGGGAAAGATTAGTGTGATGGAGACGCAGTAACAGTATTTGATGATTGATGGGATATGGCAATGAGCAAGTGGGAGGTGGTAAGAATGATTCCTGGCTCTCTGGTCTGCATAATTGGCGGGGCAGTGGATCCATCCACTAAGATGGCAACCCTGGGAAAGGGCAGAATCATGGAGGAGAGGATGAATCCACTCACTGAATAAATATTTATTGAGCTCTTATCCATATCTTATCATGAACGATAGCAAATTTAAGACCAGAACCTACTGCAGACCCATATTTATGGACCTTGCTGTAATATAGGCCAGGGGGCAGAGTCTTAAACCCAAATCCCTGAAATTGTAGAGCTTCTGTTCTGGCTTGGAGAGACAAATAAATAAATACTAAGATAAATATCTGAGTGTGTCAGATGGCCTAGAACAGCGCCTCATACAGGGTAGACACTGAGCAAGTATCGTAGAGAAAAATGCGTCAGGGGAAGGTGAATGGAGAGGCAGATGGTGGGGATGGAGTTGCAATTTTAAACAGAGTGAATAGGAAAGACTTCGGTAAGAAAATGACACCTGAGCAAAACCCTGAAAGACGTGAGGGAGTAAGCCAGGCAGCTCTCAAGAGGGGGCCAGACAGTGAGAACAGCAGGTTCAAAAGACATGAGGCTGGAGATGCATGAACAAAAGGGCAGGTAGAGAACGGGCTCAGAGAGCTATGGGTACCAGATTGCAGAGGGCCTTTGGGATTTTTTTTTTTTTTTTTGCGGTACGCGGGCCTCTCACTGCTGTGGCCTCTCCCGTTGCTGAGCGCAGGCTCAGCGGCCATGGCTCATGGGCCCAGCCGCTCCACGGCATGTGGGATCTTCCTGGACCCGGGCACGATCCCGCGTCCCCTGCATCGGCAGGCGGACTCTCAACCACTGCACCACCAGGGAAGCCCCCTTTGGGGTCTTTATAGGTTGTTTGGTTTTAGACATACTCAATGTGAGGTAGATTTGGAACATCCAAAAAATGTGAGTCAAACATTTGCTCTATGGGTCTGGAACGCAAAGGAAAGTTCTAGGCCGGAGATAAAAGTTGGGTTATTTACGTGTCGTTAACACTGGTTGTAGATAAGGTGGCCAAGGGAGACTGGAGTAATAAGAGTAGAGGGTCTGCAGTAGGTTCTGGTCTTAAATTTGCTATCGTTCATGATAAGATATTGACAGCTACCACACTTGTTACATATGATTATTGTGTCACATGGAATAATGGTTATGAACTGGAGGACAGCAGTGGTTCCGTGAGAACAAGAAGTCTAGACTTTCAAGTTGAAAAATTGGGGTCTAAATCATCTGCTGAGTGACTGTGATTTTGGCCCAATCACATGACCACCAAGTCTTGGCTTTCTGACCTTGAAGTTAGGGAAATAAGGCCCACGTTGCAGGGCTGGTTTGAGAATGAAATGAATAGCAGATGGGAGTGCTTTATAAACTGTACAGGCGTTTGTAGGTGTTACGTGTTGTCAGCGTGTACTGAAAAGTAGAGAATCCACATGAATTATGTAACCTAAATGCCCTTGCATGTTACGGACTGTTTCCCCAAACTCAGCATAAGATTATATCCTCTCCCCTGACCCCAAGCAGGCCTCCGTCTCTTCTGTTTTTGTCAGCGGCATCACTGTTCTTCCTGGTCCAAGGCCGTTACCTCAGAATCCTCATTGACTCTCCCATCCCTTTGCTCTTTACCAAACACCAAAGACTCAAACAGCAGTCCCTGTAGCTCCTCCTTCCCCCAAGGATTTTGCCAAGGATCCCTACAGTTGGATAGATTAGGTTGACTACACTTCCTCCTTCATCACATTGCTCCCTCCTTCTAGAACCTCCAGTGAATTTCCAGGCCTTTGGACCATTGACCCGCCTTTCCAGGCCTTTCAGATTCCGGCTTGTCCAAGGATGTTTCTTCTACCTGCACTCTGTACTTTCTGCCTTAGGCCTTATTATTCTTCTTTTCACTTCCATGCCTGGCTGTCCTCCCCTCCCCTCCCCTCCCCTCCCCTCCCCTCCCCTCCCCTGTCCTCTCCTCTCCTCTCCTGACCCTGTCCATCCATCTGCATCCAATCAAGTCTCATGTCCTCCTGGAAACCTTTTCCTTCAGGTTGAGCTGCTTTGTACTGACCTTCTGCTTGTCTGGTTCCTTCCACAGTTATGGTCCACATCATACACTTAGCGTTTTCTTACACTCCGACCCCTTAACCCGCCACAGTTTTGCCTGAATGATGAAATTGCATAATGCATGCGTCATCCACATAAATCTTTCCCGGCTTGGAAACATTTTATCATCAATTCCAAAAGATCTGGCCATTTTCACTGCCCTCCGTGTTGAGCATAGAAGGTATATTGCCTTCAGGGGACTTAAATTATCTAAATTATCTTACTTACTTATTTGTTTACTTGTTTTCTATTTCTCTCCACCAGAGCAGAGTTACTGTTCTGTCCCTAGCACCTGGCGTATCTCATTTGCTCGATACATACTGGTTGTGTGAATGGACAAGTGGTTTTTAAAAACATTTGACAGGACAATATGGGCCCAGATTTTAGTTAAAAAAGGATCACGTGTGGGCTTTAAATACTAAGTACTCATCTGAGTGACCATTGGAGGAGCAGGAACCTTCAAAACATGGCGACATTTGAACTTGCAACAGCTGCGAGGTGAATTTCTTCCATGCCTGGGGCCTAGAAAATTTCTTTTCAAAACATCCAATTTTATTAATTTTATTAAAGAGAAAAAGCTGCAGTTTGGAATGGAGAGAATAGTATTGAGGGAAGTTATTTTCTATGAGGCTTCAATGTGGCCATCCATGGTGATCTCCAGGATTGGCTTGGGACGGCTGTAGGTTAATCCTGTTCTCTGTTCCTGTCTCACCTGTTGTGTTGATTCGCTTCGTACTTTCGAGTTCTCTAGGCAGTGCCGCTCAAAGCGCTGGTTCCCTACCTGTTACTGGATCATGATGAGAAAGGAGCTTGCACCTTAAAAGTAAATGAATGTACTTCCTTCCTTCATTGAGAATTTCTTGCCATGAAAAGTATCAGATAAACTAAAACAGCATGCCCGGTAACATCCTGGATTTCCATTAGGGTGCAAACTCCTTATCTCCTTGTGGATCTGTGTAGGCTGTTTGCACACCAATTGTCGTCCTTGGGCGGTACTCTGAGAAACACTGCATGAAGCATTTTCATGCCTGTGACTTAACTCCACAGATAAACTGTGAGCTCTTTGGGATATGATGGTTACTGTGGGGCACATAGCAGGTGCTCCATGAGGACGTGGTGGGGGTGTTGCACTTGGTCTGGGGAGGACAGCGGCTTCCTCGGGACCAGGCTCCCCAGTTGCCCCTTCACTCTTCGTATTTAATTCTTTCCCTTGCTCTCCTGACCTGCAGAACAAGATCTTCATCTACCGGGGGAAGGAGTACGAGAGGCGAGAAGACTTCAGCCTGCGGCTGCTGACCCAGTTTCCCAACGCCGAGAAGATGGCCAGCACCACGCCCCCAGGAGAGGACATCAAGTCCTCCCCCAAGCAGCGTATCCTCATCCTGGGGTCATGGCTCAGGGGCTCGTGAACCTACAGCAGCCCCAGCCCAGCCAGAGAAGCCGAGGGTTCCATCCCATCCCTGCATGCCGATAGGTCCTGGCCTCAGACTCATTTAACCATCCTGACTCAGTGTCCCATTCTGTGTAAAAGCTTTGGGAACCTAATGTCCTTAGCTCAGGGCTATGACGTAACTAAAGGAGAGAGATGAGAAGCAAATGTTGAATATGAAGGGATGTGTGTTATAGCCACAAGCGGAGCCTGAGGCGAATAGACTTCCTGTTCTGAATTCTGGATCCTGGATAAAGAGGTGTAGCTCTTTTTGGGTAACATATAATGTCATCAAAAAACCAATTGCATGCTTTTTAAAAAATGAAGATGTTATAAAAGTAAACAGTATTCTAAAAGAGGTTGCTAAGACAGAGCTGGTGTGGCATGGTAGATAAATAAGAAAAAGGGCTCTGGAGCGTATTGCCTGGGTTCGAGTCCCAGTGCTGTCACTTACTGTGTCACTTTGGGCAACTTACTTAATTTCTCTGTACCTCAGTTTTCTCACCTGTAAAGTGGGGATGATGATCATTCTTCCCCTTGGAGTTCTTGCAAAGATTGAGTATCTGTAAAATACTAGGAACAGTGCCTGGTAAATACATAATAAAAGTTCAATATGTATTAATTATTAATTATATGTATTAATTATAATATAATAATTATAATTAATTATATAATATATATTATATAATTATTATAATTATAAATATTATTATAATAATTAATTAATTATTATATTAATTATTATTGGTCAGTAGCTATAGAAAGATACACAGCAATGATAGATCAGTAGGCAGACCTGCCTTTCAGAGGAGAGTGGAGTGGCCTCTTAACACAGTGGATGCTTGGAAAAGAAAGGTTTTCTGGGAAAAATTGTTTCAGTTGTAGGGATTCAGTAAATGCTTGCGGGGCCTCCTTGGGATGGGATGAAAAGAGGTCTTCATGAATTGGATGTAGAAACAGGAGTCCCAGAGTCACGTCTGCATAGCCAATTTACCTTGGCAAGTTGCTTAGTTTCTCCAGGCCTTGGTTTTCTCATCTATAAAGTGTGAGGGGAGCTCTGTTTCTCCCAAATATCTAATAGCATTTCTGTGAAGATCAAATTAAAAAGATCATTTATGTGAAAACGTTTTGTAAGCTATAATAGCTTAAGGCATAGCCCAGTGGTTCTCAGATTTTATTATACTTAAGAATCACCATGGAGAGATTCTAATTCAGCAGCTGTGAATTCTAATTCTGCATTTTGAGTAAATCTCCAGGTGATTCTGGTGCCAGTGGATGGCACTCTTCACGTTGGGAAATACTGGGAGTGAATGTTAGGTCTAGACCCAGTGCCTTAAATTCTAGTTTCAATGCTATAAATTTGGAAGCATTGTTGGTAAAGGCAAAAAAAAGTCATGCCTAAGATCAGATCATTAAGTGAGAGAGGGAGACCTTCCCCCTGAGCTGGGTTTGACGTCTGACTTCATTTATCAGTTGTGTGATCTGGGCTTTCTCAGACCCTCAGATTCTTCATCTGTAAAGGGGATTAATATCCACCTGGAAATTGTTGTGTTTATTGGAGATAACATATTCAAAGCACCTATTACAGTGCCTGGCTCTGGTACTTGGTAAACGGTATCCAAAGATAACAAGAAATTCCTGTTGCCCAGGATAACATATTCAAAGCACCTATTACAGTGCCTGGCTCTGGTACTTGGTAAACGGTATCCAAAGATAACAAGAAATTCCTGTTGCCCGGGCTCTGGAATCTGGCTAATTCAGAGGGATGATTGTCCAAAAGAAATGATTTTAGATAATTGCCAGTCACCTGTTTTCCTGAAATTTCATTAATGTCTGTTTCCCTAAGACAAGGTTGTTTGCCACGTGTCTGACCAAAAAATGTCCCAAGATTATGACTTAATAAGGCATTTTGGCAATATCTGAGGGAAGCCCGTTTTCAATGCGGTCCTGGCATTTGGTTCAAAGGAATGATTGGTGTGGGTACCATTTCCATCGGTAAAGCAGGAGGAACAGGTGGTCCTTTTTGCCGTGACAGCTTAGTGGCCCAGCCCTTTTCCTTCCTTAACGAGCTCCTCAGACATGCAGTGTTTCACCGTAAAGCCAGTGATGAGCCTGCCGCCCAGCTACAAAGATAAACCAGTTCCAGAGCAGATCTTAAAGTAAGTGGGTTTTTTGGTTTGTTTTTTAAACCATGTGTCTCACACACTTCTTTATATAGAAGTCTATCAAAATTCATTAGAGTTTGGAAGACCTCCTGTTGTCTTCGTCCATTGGGTCTGCCGTAACAGAAGATCACAGACTGGGTGGCTCATAAACAACAGAAATTTATTTCTCACATTTTTGGAGGCTGAGAAGTCCAAGATCAAGGCACTGGCGGATTCAGTGTCTGGTGAGGGCCTTCTTCCTGGTTCGTAGGTGATCATCTTCTCACTGTGTCCTCACATGGTGGGAGGGGTGAGGGAGTTCTGTGGGGCCTCTTTTTTAATAAGGGCACTAACCACGTTCATGAGGGCTCCACCATCATGAACTAATCACCACCCAAAAAGCCCACCTCCTAACACCATCACATTGGGCATTAGGAATTCAGTATAGGCATTTGGGGGACAAATATTCAGACCATAACAACTGTCCCTTCCATTTCCAGTATAAGATGAGAGCTTGGTAACTCAAGGGATTTGGAGATTTCTTTTTTTTCAGCAGAGGGAAGGAAATTGAGAATTTCACTCTTAGGTTTCAGATCCCCTAGTTCTTTTTTCCACTCAGAAGGATTCACTGGCCAGTAGCGACTGACCTCACCTGGCCTTCAATCAGTGAGTTCCCCTATGATTGAACTCCTTCTCCTGAGAAGCTAAAATGCTACTAGGATTGATAGAACTGTTAGAAAACTATGCAAATGAGATCACAAACACGGACATAAATCCATATGCCTTTCAAAATTGTGAGCTGTGAGATAGATTCATCAATAATAAAACTAAGATGTGCAATAAAATCAAATTCCGGGGACTTCCCTGCCAGTCCAGTGGTTAAGACTTCATGTTCCCACTGCAGGGGGGCACGGGTTCAATCCCTGGTTGGGGAACTAAGATCCTGCATGCCACGTGGCATGGCCAAAAAAGTTTTAAAAAAATCAAATTCTGCATCATCTCCAGCCTTCATCGTGGAGACTATGTCAGTTTTGAGGTAGTTTAGTGGATAAGACTCAGTCCATGTAAGATGTGTCTCAGGTTTTGTTGGAGCAGTGCTTATTGTAAGAAAGAAATGAAAGCATATGGCTGTGTCTTTCCCAGCTACTACAGAGCCAATGAAGTACAGCAGTTCAGATATTCTCGGCCGTTCCGGAAAGGAGAAAAGGATCCCGACAATGAGTTTGCTGTGAGTCCACCACGTTCATCCTCTGAAACAAGATGAAATGGACATCAAAAATGGAGGCCTTCCATTCAACCAGCATCTACAGCAGAAATGATGGCAGCCCTGGAGATAGAGTTTCCGTGTGCTTATTACCTAGTCAGCAGACTGTTGTCTCAGTGGAAAACTCTAGACTAGTGATCCAGGAACTGGGCTCCACGCCTGGGCCTGCCACCCATGACCTTGATTTGAGCATGTCACACCTCTCTGGACCTCAAATTTCCCATCAAAAAGGGTGACGGAGCCCCAGTAGATAATTCCTTTCTGCTTTAAACACTTAGAATCCCTAAAGTTTGGGAGAAAGTATGGCCCATTCACTAAGGAGGCATTGAAAATAAAATCTCTAGATAACCAACAAGGACCTACTGTAGAGCACAGGGAACTCTGCTCAATATTCTGTAATAACCTAAATGGGAAAAGAATTTGGAAAAGAATAGATACATGTATATGTATAACTGAATCACTTTGCTGTACACCTGAAACTAAATCAAGTATGCTCTGATATGAAATAATTTTAATTTTTATTTATTTAAAAAAATTTTAAAAAGAGAGTATCATAAACCTGGGAGTTTTGCTGTTTTGCCTGAGAACTGACCACCATTTCCTACTTTCCTTCCTTCCACCAGACCATGTGGATTGAAAGGACCACGTATACGACTGCCTATACCTTCCCTGGGATTCTCAAGTGGTTTGAAGTCAAACAGATTTCAACAGTAAGTCATCTGAAAGTGGAACTCAGAAAACTCTTTCTGTCTCCAAACAGAATGAGAGCCTTTGTTAAGTTCCCCCTCCAGTTCTCACTAGCTCCTCTGGCCCACTTTATTTTCCAAAAGAGAAATAAAAGACATGCTTGTAGAATAGAACTCCTTTGTCAAACTGATGTTACAACACCAACCCTAAAGATTACTCCCAGTGAATAGCTCTTTTATGACCCAATGGGTGTTGTCTCCTCAAGGATCCTGCCTGTGCCCAAAAACATTTTTGGAATTCCTCCTTTGAGTTTCCTATCAATCACATTCTTCCCTCCAAGAACACTTCCTCTTATTTTCAGCTAGTCACATCACCATTCATCCTAGACTCTTCCATCTTCATCACTCCCCAAAGCTGTTTGTTTTACCTCTTTAATAGTTATTAAATCTGTTTTAGTTTTCTTCCCCCAGCCCTCCTGCTGAGGTACCCTGTTTCTAATCCCTCATTCATCTCTGGTTGATGCCATTGAAAAAGCCTTCTGATTGGCCTCCCTGCATTGGCTTCTTAGGTCCATTTTCCTCTCTGCCTCAGAGTGTGAATTCCATAGTGAAAACCTGGCTGTATCATTCTCATGCTTAAAACCTTGCTGTGGCTCCCCAATGCCTAGACTAGAAAGCCCATGCTCCTAGCACATGCGTACAGGGTCTGTGTGACTAAGCCCTTCCACTTCATCTTCTATGGAATCTACTGGAACTAAATTGCTCATTCCATGCTATGTCAACCCTCTCTGACATTTTCTCTGCCCAGCATGCCCTCTGACCACTTCTCAACCTAACTCCCATTGAGATGTAGTTCAGGTACCAGCTTCTCCAGGAAGCCATCTCTGAAACTCCCAAGCTGGGTTAGATGCCCTTTCTCTCTGCGCTGTCACAACCTTGGCTTATTTCTAAAGAGTTACCTACCATGCTTACATATCTTGAAACCTCCCCACCCTGACCCTGTGAAAACCGTATGCTCCTTCCAGCCATGAATTATATCTTAATCGCTTTTGTAACAATGGTGCATAGCAGAGTACTTGCCTGAAATAAGTAATCAAGAAATACGTCTTGAACAAATCTGAAGTTTGATGTGTTCCATACCACTAGTGATAAATTATTATTCTTAAGTATGAATATGGTTTTGGACAGAGTCTTTTGGAATCCATTCTGGAGTAGGAGATCATGCTGGTTGATCAGGGTAAAATGAAGAAGGACACAATTTTTCTTGAATCTGGTTTGGAAGACATTTCCACAGGAGGAGCGCTCTGAATCTGCATTGCATCTCATTTCATTCGCATCCAAAGTCCAGCTTGAATATTCTAATACATCCTATTATTTCTGACTTCCATAAACCGTAGAACGCATACTAAGCAGACTTAATATATGGTCTGAACGTGTGACTTCCGAGATCACTTACCTTTTCTTACGGAAGGAGCATCAAACCTCTTCCCAGTGAACGTTTTTGGTGTGCAGAGGTGTCTTGGGTCAGATATATTGCTCCTCTGTTGTCATTGATCTTCTCAAAAATCTGTAAGAAAGATTTGCCCAAGAAAAAAACATCATTACAGCTCCAATTTTATCTTCTCAAAATTTCCATAGACACTTTGCTCCAAGAAATAATCATTACCATAGCTCCAGTTTTTAAATCATCCTTGGACTTTCTGAGATTTTAAATTGCTTATTTAGCAGCTTACCAACACCATTTCAAGTAAATGTGCTATCCTTATTAATAAACATGACCCCGGGACTTGCCTGGCGGTCCAGTGGTTAGGACTCTGCGCTTCCACTGCAGGGGGCACAGGTTCTATCCCTGGTCGGGGAACTAAGATCCCGCGTGCCGCTCGGTGCAGCCAAAAAGAAAAAAAAGTGACTTTGACAAGGAAAACATCGCTCCTCCATAGCTTGGTGGGAATTGTATGCCTTTGGCGGGGAAGACCTAGGCTTTTTCCAGTCTTGGCTGTGGAACTCAGCATCTCTCCTCTGTCACAGGAAGAAATCAGTCCTCTGGAGAATGCCATTGAAACCATGGAACTCACCAATGAGAAGATCAGCAACTGTGTCCAGCAGCACGCCTGGGACCGGTCCCTCTCCGTGCATCCCCTCTCCATGCTGCTCAGTGGCATCGTGGACCCGGCTGTCATGGGGGGCTACTCCAACTATGAGAAGGTGGGCTGCATCCCGGGAACCCCACGGGGCCACCAGGTGTGGCGTGTCTCTCCTGCTTTCTCCAGTGGCAGCTGGTGAATTCGTTTCCTACAACTTCTCTGACAGATTTTCATTCTCCCCACTTTGTGAATGGGCAAATGAAATTAATGACAGGCTTCTCCCTGATCTCATACCTGCTAGACACCATCAGCCACCCAGCCAGGGTTAGGCCACTGTCTGGTAGAGTCACCGAAAGATCCATCTGATAGACCTCTGGTTGGTTCACCAGCTGTGAATTCCCTTCCCACTCCCTCTCTCCCCTGGAAGGTAGAAGGCACACAAGTGGACCCCAGACCTGAGGATGCCCTGGAAGGGAAGCAGCATCTGTGGGAAACAGAGCCACGCTCTATTGGGAACCCTGACATGGTGTGCCATTGGTTGTATGGACAAACGCTGGCCCTGGCTCTGCAATTAAATTATTTCAGCTAAGTGTCGTATCTGTTACTCTGGAAAAACATGAATGGAATGCTCATCCCATGGGACTCATTGCATAGGGTCTGGAGGTGGCATCACTTAAAGTGGAGGTAATGCATTCAGTAGAATTTGGTTACATATAATCAATAGAAGCAGGATTTTTAATTGCTAGGTATGTTTTCAGTGGCTAAATAATTTGGGGGTCCTCCCCTTGAGTATAAATAAACAGGTTACACCCCTGTTGAGAAACATGGAGAGTGAGTGGGAAGAAAAGGAGATGGATGGGAAAGATGAGAAAGGTTAACTGGGCTGATTCTCTTATTCCCATTTGTACACAATGTCCTGGGAAGAGCAGGGGCTTCAGAATCAGTCACTCTTATGACCCAGTTCTGGCTTCCCATTGACCACTGTGTGCTCTTGGGGGGGATACTTAATCTCTCTGAGCTCCAGTTTTCATATTTGAAAAAAGTAAGGAAAATACATAACTGACAGGAGTGACGTGGGGCTTAAGGGAGACCTCCTGTATATGAGGAACATCATATGACCCCTGCCATGTAGTGGTGGCTTGATCAGGGTCGGTTTTCTTCCTGTCTACTTGGAACAGAATGTGTGATTTGAGTGTTCTTTTTTATTTTTTTTTGGCATGAGGGATCTTAGTTCCCCAACCAGGGATGGAACCCGCGCCCCCTGCCTTGGAAGCACGGAGTCTCAACCAGTGCTCAAACCAGGGATGTCCCAGTTTGAGTGTTGTTGATGAGTGGGGCTTACCAGTGCTACAGTGATCGTCTTTCTTCTGTCGTCTCTTCAACCTCTCAACCTTTTTTTTAGTCTTCTTAGTCTCAGCAGCTGGGAAAGCACCAGAGGAACTCTGGTTTGCCGATGTTAGGTTTCAGTAATAATTTCTAGTGTTATAATGGAATTCAATACTAGGGCCAGAATACAATACTTTTTTAATGCTGTAATGATTTCAGTGTGTATTTTTCCCTATAAGCTATCTGGTACTAATTTTGATGTGTCTTTCCAAGTATTCATTTTTTTTTTTCAGAATGCTCCTGAACTCTGATTTATATACGCCAGTATCTGTGACTATTTTATATATATATATATATATATATATTTAATTATTATTATTATTTTTTTTTGTGGTACGCGGGCCTCTCACTGCTGTGGCCTCTCCCGTTGCGGAGCACAGGCTCCGGACGCGCAGGCTCAGCGGCCATGGCTCACGGGCCCAACCGCTCCGCGGCACGTGGGATCTTCCCGGACCCAGGCACGAACCTGCGTCCCCTGCATCAGCAGGCGGCCTCTCAACCACTGCGCCACCAGGGAAGCCCCTATTATATAATTTTATCTTCTAATTAAAATTTTAAAAAAAGGGAAGAAAAGGAAGGATATATAAACAAATTTATTTCAGCAACTTTTAAAGACTGTTAGTTTTTACTTTTAATTAGTATGTATGACTTTGTACATTTCTAAACATAAGAAAAAGGTAAACTCATTGATCACCTTGAACTATTGCAATCGGGTCGGGAATCCATCATTACCTACTTGATACAGGTGACCTATTTTAAGGCCACTCTTTAATCAGCGCCTGAGTGATCGGAACACAGGAGGTGTGTGCAGTAATTCATCAGCCCTTTCTGTTCTGAGGCAGGACTCTGCTAGAAAAACTAATTTCAGGGGACTCTGCTCTGATGTTCCCTGACTCATCTGATGCTTTGGGAATTTCAGTGCATTTTATCAGAGGTCAAAAAATTTTTTTAACTTTCAAATTTAAACCGCGTGTATTTTGAAAGGTAAAGGTGGCTGAAGATTTAAGCAAATCCTATGTTTTCATTTATATTGACAGCCCCTGTAAATATGAATCTGCCAGCATGAGCTGCTCTGGAAATGTGCTGTCCTGTTTCCTTTGTGTGATGCGTGGATTCCATATATTTATATTCTCTGTTGCACTCGTTTTCTAGGGCTGCCATAACAAAGTACCACAGACAGAGTGACTTAAAACAATGGGAATTGATTGTCTCACAGTTCTGGGGTCCAGTAGTCTGAAATCAAGATGTCAGCAGCGTTGATTCCCTCTGAGGCCTCTGAGGAAGAGTCTGCTCCCTGCTTCTCTCCTGGCTTCTGTGGGTTGCTGGCAACCTTTGGTATCCCTTGCCTTGTAGATGACTGTCTTCTCCTTGGCTTTTCTCATGATGTTCTCTCTGTGTACATGTGTCTGCCTCCTCATATCCCCTTTTTGCAAGGACACCGGTCAGATTGGATTAGGGGTCCATCCTACTCTCATGTGACCTCATCTTAACTAATTACCTCTGCAACAAGTCTGTGTCCATCTAAGGTCACATTCTGAGGTCCCAGGGCTTAGGACTTCAACCTATGAATTTGGGGGTGGGGGGGGACACAGTTTAACCCATAACATTTTCCCACAAAGTAAAGAGTTTGCACATATTCTGTTTTCCACACAAAATGGGCTGATCCCTTTTATAACTGTATCCTGTAGTTTCAGGAACTCTTGGGTTTCATGTGATGGGGTGGTTTTCCTACTAGTGAAGCGAAAGAGTGAAGGGGAGCTTTGAAGGCTATTCTTCAAAAGCACTCTCAGAAATGATGGTTATGGTACAGGGAGAAAATAGATAACTCCCGTTTTGAACTCTGTTGGAGCTCAAATGTTCACTACAGACTTTAGTTTTTCTTTCCTAATGAATTCTGTCTTTAAAATGGTCTCCTATGGAACACCTGTATTTATAGTTTGAGTTTTATGTCCCTATTATAGGACCTTTCCACGAATGTTTATTGATGTTATGGGTGACATGGTCTTGACCTAGCATAATAAATGCAACCTGCATTTAATATTTTCAAAAGACTTTCACATCTATAGCATTTCTCATGATGTCCTCAAAATAGCCTTTTGGATAGGTGATTAGTAAGAAACTACCAATATGAATCTTCAGGAATTGTGGTACAGCCTATAAAATGCTGGGCAGAAAAACTCTCAGCCACATCTTCGGCCTATTAATTTTTTGCTCTTTCCTTTATAAGATCTAGGCACTTACTCTAATGAATAACCTTTTGATATTGCCATTTGGCCTTTTCTTAGCTCTTTGGGGAAGTTATTTAATGAATGACATTCTGCTCTGCTGCTGCGGATTTGATTTGATGTGTGTGTGTAGCAGTTGAGAATGTCCTCTTGCTAGGAATTGCATGATTCCAGGAAGACTACAGAATAACTCTTTCCTTTTTGAATTGTCCACTCCGGTGGTTTAAGGGCTTCCCAGGAAAGGAACGAATGTTTACTTAATCATTCCTGGTTCATCAGACAGAACAGAAGACGTGTTTCACCCTTCTAGGCTTCCCTCCCCTTCCTCTTAGGGTCAAATACACAGATAGGAATGTGTTCTAATCGATACTTGCCAATGCTTTGCTTTCAGGCTTTTTTTACAGAAAAGTACTTGCAGGAGCATCCTGAAGACCAGGAGAAGATCGAGCTGCTAAAGCGACTAATAGCGTTGCAGGTATGTCCAGGGCAGGTGTGGCTGGACAGCTCTCCACGCTCTGTGGGCGGCCACCACACACAACACCAAGATAGTCGCTAGGGCATCCATCTCCAAGCACGCGTTTAGGGTTACTTTTTTTTTTTTTTTTTTTTTTAAACCCTTGGAATCACAACCTATCTATTTATTTGGCGAAGCAACATAGGAAGAACATTCCATTAGACTGCACAGTGTTGAGAGGGGTCTTCTTAGAGGGGAGATTAAAGTCCCCAAATCGGTTTGCTGGCTTGTGTTTCCAGATGAGAGATGTTGGCCTCAGTTTCTCTCTCTCTCTCACTACTTCTCTGAACAGTGGGAGGAAACGCAGCCATACAGCTCAGTCCAAGGTGAAACGTATCAGTTACTCCTGCATAGAAAGGCCCCCAGGCTCACGTGGATTTGCCTCGCCTGTCAGCCCTTCCCCTGGTTACTTGTATCCCCAGTGTGCAGATCCCTCTGCATCTTTGACCCAAGAGCATCCAGTTCCCAAGCTTTCCACTGAGAAGCAGTATTGTCGTTCGAAACGTGCTGTGTCTACTGGTTTACCTGTCCATCCCCACCTTCCATCTTTCCCCAGCATCCAAATCTGAACTATCCCTCTTCCTAAACAATATCCTATTCCTTTCATGCCCTCCTTCCCAGATGCCTCTGCTGACAGAGGGGATCCGCATCCATGGGGAGAAGCTGACGGAGCAGCTGAAGCCACTGCACGACCGGTTGTCTTCTTGCTTCCGGGAACTCAAGGAGAAAGTGGAAAAGCTCTACGGGGTTATAACACTGGTAGGCTTTGTCTCAACAGCCTATGAGCTTTTTCTAGTCTCTTCTACCGTTTATGATATTGATCCGTTTTTCAGATGCCAAATGAGTCAAAGTAGCCTAGGAATGGCATGCAAACCCTGGGGCAGTTCGGAGAAGGCATGGTCCGCTCTTGATAACCTTCACCTGTTGTTGTGCTGGACAGCAGCTCTTAAACTTGAATGACCGTCAGAACCACCTGGAAGGCTCGTGAAAATAGATTGCTGGGCCACATCAGTAGGGTTTCTGATTCACTTGGTCTGGGATGGGGCCCAAGAATTTGCATTTCTAACATGCCGCCAGGTAGTGCTGCGGGGCTAAGCACCACACTGTGAAAACCACACTACTAGACATTGGGGTTTCCTAATCCCAGACACTGGTTATTCCTGTCCTGTCTAGCCCAACTCCTACAGTTCTTCCTAATCTTTATTTTTTATTTTGGTGACATGTTCCTACTCATCACACCTTCGAAGGGGACAGAGAATTGTGAATTACATTTGACAATGCATGTAGCTGATGTCATGATTTTTTTGGACAGTTGTGACATTTCTCACAGTTTTCTTTTTTTCCTCCCAAGAAGTTGGGTGGAGTGATACATGGGTCAGCCTTTTCTCTCCCACAGTTGATGGTATGCTTGGTTTCAGCTTCATTTAGCCGCTCTTTCTTTTTTTTTTTTTTTTTTGCGGTACGCGGGCCTCTCACTGTTGTGGCCTCTCCTGTTGCGGAGCACAGGCTCCGGACGCGCAGGCTCAGCGGCCGTGGCTCACGGGCCCAGCCGCTCCGCGCCATGTGGGATCTTCCCGGACCGGGGCACGAACCCGTGTCCCCTGCATCGGCAGGCGGACTGTAAACCACTGCACCACCAGGGAAGCCCTAGCCGCTCTTTTTAACATGAGTTCATCCTTCTCTCTTCAAATGTTGTATTCTTGAACCCCAGATTTTCAAAAATCCTCTTTCCTCCAAATCAAGGCTCTGCATTTCGTTTCATGTATTCCTGTCCCCTATTCCCGTACCTCCATCTCTGCTACATTGTTCTCCCTAGTATCTTTTTGATCATCTCTCCCAGTCACCCAAGTGTTCAGTCATGCCTTCCCACGAATTTACCTCCTAACCTGTTGCCAGTTAAGAGTTTTCTTTTAGGAACATTTGTCTTTTGCACAAGTTCCTAGATGGCAAACACTTGGCTTTCACTCAGTAAGTTTAGTTTTTATTAGACCCAGGCCAATATTAACATTTGAATTTGATATGGTGACCTACTGGAGACATTTCTTATGAGAGTATATCCGTATTCCTTTATTTCCTAAGATTCACCAGGATAAGCATCAGGTGTCCAGTTTCAATCTAAAACTTTTCTATTAGGCCAGTATTCCGTTTTCTAAATGTCCTCTAGAAGCTAAGGGGGAGAAGCAGACAGAGGGGTTTGCTATTTTATTGATGAGTAATGAACATCTTGGTTTCCCTCTCTCAAGAGGCTGGCAGAAAGTTACGGTGAATTTTTCTCTAATTTTAGAAACAAGGTAGGCTTAACCGAAGTTGTGTTTATAACTAAGAATGTAAGAGAGGTGGGGGAGGGATGGACAGGGAGGGTGGAGAAGGGATGGATTGGGGGATACGGATGGATTGGGAGTTTGGGATTAGCAGATGTAAACTAGTGTATATAGGATGGATAAACAAGGTCCTACTGTAGAGCACAGGGGACTATATTCAATATCCTGTGATAAACCATTATGGAAAAGAATATGAAAAGGAAAAAATATATATATATTTAACTGAATCACTTTGCTGTACAGCAGAAACTAAACCAGCATTGTAAATTAACTACACTTAAACAAATTTTAAAAAAATGGAGAGTTGCTTAATATACAGAAAATGAACTCACAACCTACACGCTTAAATGTCAGGATGTTGTGATATGCAGTTACAAAATATCTCATATGTCATATTATAATAAACAAAATGATATGTCAATAAAATCTTTCAAACTACAAAGAAAGAATACAAGTATTTGCAATATTTAACAACCGACGCAACACAGGCACCAACCCATCAGAATGGGGTGCCAATCCCCATACAGGTGGGCACTCACCACAACCCACCAGGGGCTGCGCCAGTTCCTAAGGGCTGAATTCCAGGCCAGCTAACCATGAGGGGTCATGTCTCCTTTAGCCGCCCAACTTGACGGAGAGGAAGCAAAGCCGCACAGGGTCTATGGTGCTCCCCTACATCATGTCGTCCACACTGCGGAGATTGTCCATCACCTCGGTGACATCCTCTGTGATCTCCAGCTCTTCTAACTCATCTGATAATGCTCCTTCCAGACCAGGATCTGATGGGTAAGGCTTCCATCTTTAAATGCCGGGAGGGCTGAGGTAACTCCTTCCTAATGTTTGCCTTTGGTCCCCAAAGTGAGACTTGGTCAGTGTGGGTGCATCATCTTCGTAAGGGGAATCATTCACAGTACCTGGGTTATTAGTTTTGGGGTCTTTCTCATCATCTTCATTATGAAGAATATCATTATTTATGTGATGGTAGCAACAGTTATGAAAAATGGAAAAAATAAATCACGCATAATGCTATCACACCCTATGACCCAGCCAATCGTATCCTATTTTGTTTGTTTCAGAATAATTTGTAGTTATTGCTTGACTTTTTTGTTTCAATTTTTAAAAATAATTTTTAAGTTTATTTTATGAGTAGGCAATGTAATCACATATGAAATTTCAAAGGTACAAAAGGACATATCATGAGAGGCCTCCTGTCAGTCCCCGACTCCCAGCTCATCAGTACCACTCTCCAGAGGCCAGCGATGTTAGCGTTCAGGTTCATGTCCGTGGTGCCTCTCCAGCAGCTCTTTATCTGTACAGAAGCAGTTCCTAAATATATATCCTTCGTCACACGTTTTTTTATTTATAAACGGCAGCATATAATACTCTTTGGCTTGCTTTTTAAAAAATTAGTTTATTTATTTATTTTTGGCTGCGTTGGTGAGCGGGAGCTACTCTTCATTGCAGCGCACGGGCTTCTCGTTGCAGTGGCTTCTCTTGTTGCAGAGCACGGGCTCTGGGCGTGTGGGCTTCAATAGTTGTGGCACGTGGGCTCAGTAATTGTGGCTCGCGTGTTCTAGAGCGCAGGCTCAGTAGTTGTGGTGCACAGGCTTAGTTGCTCCACGGCATGTGGGATCTTTCCTGACCAGGGCTCGAACCCGTGTCCCCTGCATTGGCAGGCGGATTTTTAACCACTGCACCACCAGGGAAGTCCTGCCTTGCTTTTTTCACTGACTACATCTTGCAAATCATTCCATTTCAAAACTGCGAGAGCCTCGTCTTTCTTTTGAGTTGCAGACATCTCATGATTTCCCTACCTGTGATACACTCCATCATTGTCTATTGATGGACATTTGGTTGATTTCAGCCTTTTACTATCACAGTAGTGATAGCAGTGAGTAACCTTAAAAATATATTATTTCGTTAATATTCAAGTATATCAATATGAGAAAAAGTCCAAAAGTGAAATTGCTCTGTCAAACATATATAGCTGCAGTTTTCAAAATTATTCCTAAACTGACTTTCATAGAGATTATACCCATTTACAGTCCCATCAGCAACACACAAGGGTGCCTGTTCACCCACATCTTGCCACCAAATTGTGTATTATCAGGCCTTTTAATTTTTACCAATCTGATAGGTGGAAAATATGTTCTTGGCCTAGGGCTTTTGTTTGGTTGCATATTGGTTTTCTTTCATCCCTCTTGTTTGAGGTTGAGCATCTTTTCGTTTGTTCAGTAGCTTGTATGTATTTTATTTTCTGTGAACTGTGGTCAGATTTTTTTGTTTTTTTTCTTTTGCGGTACGCGGGCCTCTCGCTGTTGTGGCCTCTCCCGTTGCGGAGCAACAGGCTCCGGACGCGCAGGCTCAGCGGCCACGGCTCACGGGCGCAGGCGCTGCGCGGCATGTGGGATCTTCCCGGACCAGGGTACGAACCCGTGTCCCCTGCATCGGCAGGCGGACTCTCAACCACTGCGCCACCAGGGAAGCCCTGGTCAGATATTTTGTGTACATTTTTCTGTTGGGTATTGACCCTTTGTGATATGAGTTGAAATAGTTCCAATTTTTCCTTTGTTTTCTGACTTTGCTTCTAATTTTTTATCTAGTTATGCTGATTTTTTATGCAGTCAAATAAGTTAATATTTGATTTTATGGCTTCTGGATTTTATATCATAAAGGCCTTCCTCACTTTAAGACTACAAAAAGCCTAATTTTAGGTTTTCACTATATAATAAAATCTGTGATTCTTTGCAATTTATTTTAGTATAAAGTGTAAGGTATAGAGCCAATTTTTTTTCCCTACTTGGCTACCCAGTTCTCCCTATAACGTTTAGTGAGCAAACCATCTTTTCTCTACTGATTTGAAATGTCAGCCTTATAAAAAAATCAAATTCCAATGTTCTTTAGTCTGTAGACTTTTCCCCCATTTCTTAGATCTACCTGTGTGGTTCATGGCACTTGTTCTAATACAGTTTTAATTACTATAGATTTTAAAGGTTTTAAAATTTCTAGTAATTTTTTTTCAGAATTTGTCTGGCTAGTTTTACATAGCTCATTTTCATATTAACTTGTCTGGAATCCTGTTGTTTTTATTGGGATATGTTAAATTTATGGATTGAATTTAGAGCTTTTTGATGTTGAGCCTTCTTGCCAGAAACATGGAGTGCCTTTCCATATGTTCAAATTTAAAATATTTTAAAGGAGTGAATTCATAATTGTGTTCAAGTGGAAAAGCATGACATGTACCATTTTGTGACCTATTGCTTAATTTTATATACATGATGAGTATTTAGCATCACTGTGTGTTTTAATGTTGAATATAAGTTAAGTCCGTTGACTTAACACTTATTTATAATTTTGTAATTCCATATTATAATAAACATATCACAAAAGTAACCTGTCCAAATGGCCTTCTACCTGGAAATCAAATACTTTATTTATTTATGTATTTATGTATTTATTTATTGGCTGCATTGGGTCTTCACTGCTGCATGCAGGCTTTCTCTAGTTGCAGCGAGCGGGGGCTACACTTTGTTGAGGTGTGAGGGCTTCTCATTGCAGTGGCTTCTCTTGTTACGGAGCATGGGCTCTAGGCACGCGAGCTTCAGTAGTTGTGGCATGCCGGCTCAGTAGTTGTGGCTCATGGGCTCTAGAGCACAGGCTCAGCAGTTGTGGTGCATGGGCTTAGCTGCTCTGTGGCATGTGGGATCTTCCCAGACCAGAGCTTGAACCCATGTCCTGTGCATTGGCGGGCAGATTCTTAACCACTGTGCCACCACGGAAGCCCTCAAATATTTATTATTTTCTAAATGATTTATCTATCCTTTACCATTGACATAGATATCTTTACACAGCTGCAATTATAGCACAGATGTAGTTTGGTAATTTGCTTTTCCTCTTTGTCTTTTTGTTATAAGCATTTTCCATATTGCTGTCTAATTTTATTATTAGTTTTTAATTATCACTTCTGATGGCTCTCTACCGTTACATCATATGAATGTGCCATAATTAATTCTTCTCCCTACTACAGGATGTTTAAGCTTTGTCACTGTTTCTAAACAAATAATCATACAAGTTCATTATAAATTTAATATAAAGACATTTAGGGAGTTCCCTGGTGGCCTAGTGGTTAGGATTCGGCGCTTTCACTGCTGTGGCCCAGGTTCAATCCCTGGTCGAGGAACTGAGATCCTGCAAGCCCCTCAGTACGGCCAAAATTAAAAAGAAAGAAAGAAAATTAGGTTGTATCAATATAAAATACATTTATACTATTAAGAATTGTAACAAACGTGTGTCCATATAGCTTTACGATTATTTAGGATATGGTCTCAGATCACTTCTCAGCCTTTAGGTTAAGACGGAGTGTAGGCTTTACTTCCCCAAAGCATATATTACTTACTCAGGGAGTAATATTTTTTACAATTCTTGATATCACAAATGCCAATATGCAATGCCATATACAATGTATGAGTGACTGTATAATTTTTCATAATATAGTCACCCGTATTAGGTATTTGGACTATTTTTAATCTTTTGAATTTGAAAGTATTAAATAATACCTGATTCATTTGTTTATTTTTTTCCCATCTATGTTTTTTTTTCATGCCGTAAAGAGATACTACCTACTTTGTGGCAAACATAGAAGTTCTGTTCTGTTCTCTTTTCTTAAACTCTGTCTCATTCAAAAAAAAAAAGTTTTCAGGCAGCTGTTGAAAATCAGAGACACCGTAATTGCTGATCCATTAGGGCAGTAAATAGAGAGCAGAGACCGGGGTTCTGTTTATATCATGACCTGGGGCAAAGTGGGTTATTGCTCTTGCCCACATTTGCCCAGTAAGGTGACATCATTGATAGCATTTTCTAACATTTATTCAGGATGTTTCTTTAAAGCATCTCAAACTGATTCACACCCAGTGACTTCAGTTCTCCTACTAGCTGTGTTATGTCACAGTATTCATTAGAACTTTCTTGGTGATTATTGGGTGTGCAGTCTGCAAACGCTCACTTCTTTCTTGGTTGGGTGTATCCATCCTGTGTGGCACATGGGAGGCTGTGGCCCAGAAAGAGAATAACTTTATGAAACGCAGTGCATTGTGTTAAGGGAAGCTGGAAGGGCTTGCATAGCAGGTCAACTCAGTACATGCTCAGAGCTCCAGCAAAGTAGGGGCCTCAAACCAAAATCTTTTTTTTAAAAAAAATTACTCTTCGGTATTTCAGGAAAATCATTGAAATAGTCAGTGTAAGAAAAAAAATAACACAGGCACTGTGGGACTACACTATCATTATTTTACTGTTTAGTTTGGTTCATAATTAGGCCTTACTGAAACTCACATTAGGGCCTAGATCTTTGCCTGTAGATCTCATGACCCACAGACGCTTACCTTCATTCTCAATCTCACGTAATAGTAGACCCAGTAGAATACTGGATTGTTGTTTTGGTTTTTTTTCCCTCCCTGACCAACTACTGTTTGAAGTGATTCTTTTTGTTTGATTTGGCTTGGTTGGTTTTAAGAATAAAAGCGTCTGTTTTGGAATTTAGTTCTATGATTTTTTTTTTGTTAGTACAGATTTAAGACAAATAATAGTGAGTGGCTTCTCCTTAAATATACTAATAATTGGAAAATACCAAAAAATTGCAAATTCAGGAATGTAATCTTTAAAAAAAATAATAATAACAGAATATTCAGAAAAGGAGAGAATAATTTGAAATAAGAAAGAAGAAGAATTGTAGTCTAGAAGCATCTTCCGTTGTGACTCCAGTGGTTCTTTAACCAGACTTTCCTGCTACTTTCTCATCCTGTATCTTCACGGAAGAGGGCAAAATATTTTGTAGAAAGTGAGACCTAAAGTATTAAAAAGTTTAAAATGACTTAAGAAGTATATCAGCCAAATACAATGAGTGAATCTTGTTTAGATCTCGATTCAAACAAATCACTTGCCAAAAAAATTATGAGACAGGAAATTTGAACACTGATTGGATGTTTGATGAAATTAGAGAATTATGTACTTCCTTAGGAAGATGATGGGAGTGTAGTTTTGTTATGAAGATGAATCCTTGCCTTGTAGAGATATGCACCGAAATATTTATAGACGAGATGTGATATCTAGGAATCACTTCCAAATAGCCCAGTGCGGGGTGAGGATTATGACGGGGTATATATGAGAAATAAGATTGGCCATGAGTTGATCACTGTTGATGCTGAGTAATGTACACATAAGATTTATTATATTCTCTTGGGGACTTCCCTGGCAGTCCAGTGGTTAGGACTCCGTGCTTCCACTGCAAGGGGCACAGGTTCAATCCCTGGTCAGGGAACTAAAATCCCGCATGGCACACAGCGCAGCCAAAAAAAAAAAAGTTTATTATATCCTCTCCACTTTTTAATGTTCGAAATTTTCCATAATAAAATGTAAAAATAGTCTGCCCCCTCCAGTGATCTCATTTTAATATTTACATATTTAATAATTAGTGATACTAAGTTTTTAAAAAATTATTTGGATTTCTTTCTTCGTGAAATACGTGTTTATCTCCTTCGACAGTTTGTAAAAATTGAGCTACTCATATTTTTTTCTTTTTGATTTGTAAAAGTTTCTTATACATTAATGATATTTGCCCTCTAAAATATGTATAGCAAATAGTTTTAGTTTACGAATGATGCTTTCTGCTGAACAGAAGCTTTTAATTTTTAAATACTAAAAGCTGATAGCGGGCTTCCCTGGTGGCGCAGTGGTTGAGAGTCCGCCTGCCGATGCAGGGGACACGGGTTCATGTCCCGGTCCGGGAAGATCCCACAAGCCGTGGAGCGGCTGGGCCCGTGAGCCATGGCCGCTGAGCCTGCGCGTCTGGAGCCTGTGCTCCACAACGGGAGAGGCCACAACAGTGAGAGGCCCGCGTACCGCAAAAAAAAAAAAAAAAAAAAAAAAAAAAGCTGATAGCTGTTTTTCTGTTGTCTTATTTCATATCAAAGCTTTTTCTTAAAAAAAAAAAAAAAAGTAGACTTTAATTTTTAGAGCAGTTTTAGGTTCACAGCAAGAATGACCAGAAAGTACAGAGAGTTCCCATGTACCTCTACTCTGGACACGCCCAGCCTCCCCTACCATAAGCATCCAGCACCAAAGTGATACATTTGTTGCACTTGATGAACCTACGTTGACACATCACAATCACCCAAAGTCCATAGTTTACTTAGGGTTCACTCGTGGTGTTGTACATTTTGAGTTTTGATAAATATATTCACGATTGTAGTATCATATAGAATAATTCCACTGCCCTAAAAATCCTCTGTGCTCTGCCGACCTATCCCTCCAAACTTTTCATTTTTATGGAGTAAAATCTACCAATTTTTAATTAAACCAGAACTTATTAAATACCCATTTAGAAGCTATAAGCAATCTCTACATCACAAAGGTAGGCTTTTAACCCCTCCCCCCTTGTTTTTACATTTTGCCACATCATTCCTCTCTGTCTCTCCCCCCAACCCCCAGTCTACCATCTGAGAGTGGGCTGCATACACCATGGCTATGGAGCAAGCAGATTGTCTTACTGTAACCACATACTACATTCAGTACAGCCTGTACATTCAGGAAATGTGACATTGACCCAATACTTAAAGCTACAACCCATATTCCAGTTTTGTCAGTTGTCCCAGTAATGTCTTATAGCAGTTTGTGGTACAGGATCCAATCAGGATCACATATTGTATTTAGCCATGTCTCTCTATTCTTTAATTTGAAATCATTTCCTTAGCCTTTCCTTGTCTTTCATAATGACATTTTTGAAGATTATGGGCCAGTTATAGAATTTTTTTTCGTTTGGGTTTGTCTGATGTTTCCTCGTGCTTAAGATTCAGGTGATACATTTCTGTGTGATATGTCCTTTTCAGGTGTCATATCTGGAAGCACATTACCCATTTGTCCCTTATTAGTGATTTAATTGATCCTGTGGTTAAGATTTGGTCCATTTTCTTTTCTATTTTTAAAATAGTACTTACTATTTTTCCCTTTGTAATTAATGAGCAATTTATGGGGAGATATTTTGAGACTCTCCTGTTTCTCATCAAACTCTTCTCCTCTATGTATTAACATCTAATTATGGTTCTTGAATGAATCCATTTTCACTATGGTGCTTAAAAATCTATGACTGTAATTAAAAAAACATTTGAGGAGTACTCCTATATGCTAGGCACTGTTGTAAGCATTCTGTAATCACCCTGTGAGGTAGGTACTATTATTATCCCCATTTCACGTATAAGAAAACTGAGGTATGAAAAGGTTATCTGCCCAAGGTCACCCAGCAAGTCAGTGTAGGTAGGATTTGAACCCAGGCTGTAGGGCTCCAGAGAATGTGCTATTATCCACTACATAAAGCTGCCTATTCATCTTTTACTGTGTGAACTCTGTCTTTACCTCTAAGTTTAATAAGATCTTGTCTTCGTGAGATAGGATAAATATTCACTAGTATTTTCTTTCCACACTTGGACGGCCTCATTTCTGTACACGTAGACCTTGTGATATTCAATTGGCAGTTGGAGATTCAGATTACAACCAGAGAACAATGCCACAGGTCAAGGTTCGGCTGGAGAGTCATATCCCCTGGTCTTTTTGGAGTCAGTTTTTTGTTTGTTGGTTTGTTTTAATTTTTATTGGGGTATACTTGACTTACAACGTTGTGTCAGTTTCAGGTCTACAGCAAAGTGACTCAGTTGTACATATATCGGCTTTGACTGTCAGGTGATCAGTGTTTTCTGACTCTGTCCTTGTTCGTGGCTGATAGGTCAATCCTTTTTTAAAAAAAATTTATTGAAGTATAGTTGATTTACAATGTTGTGTTAATATCTGCGGTATAGCAAAGTGACTCAGTTATACATATATATATTCTTTTTCATATTCTTTTCCATTATGGTTTATCCCAGGATATTGAATATAGTTCCCTGTGCTCTACAGTAGGACCTTGTTGTTTATCTATCCTATATTTACTAGTTTGCCTCAACTAACCCCAAACTCCCAATCCTTCCCTCCCCCACCCCTGCTAGGTCCATCCTGGAGCCCCTTTTGGAGCGCAGGGCCTCGTCAGGGGCCAGAGTGGAAGATCTGTCCCTCAAAGAGGACAGTGAGAACCGGATGAGCAAGTTCAAGAGAAAAGACTGGAGTCTGAGCAAATCCCAGGTCATCGCAGAGAAAGCATCAGAACCTGATCTGATGGTAAAAACAAACAAACAAACAAACACCATAGATCTGCCAGTTTGCCATTGCTTTCCCTGGAGCCAGGCTTTTCACCATTTACTTCACAGCTGCGAGTCACCAGACGGAAGCCTAGCATGGTTTCTCAGGACGCAGCAGCCTGGGGTAGGGTCAGATCTCAGATGGTGCTAAGAAAAACACGTACAGAGATCAGAGCCTCTAAGTCAATAATGGCGCAAGATTTAACGCACAGTATAAACCCGTGGATTAATGGCTGGAGTTGTGGTTCTCGCCACTGTGGTCCATGACTCCATCCAAACATTGTCGCTTCCCTTCTTTTAGCTTAAAAAAAATAAAAAGTACTTGATTCTCCCATAAGCCACATCAAGTTGTTAAGTGTGGCAGGACCTGCTCTCCCTGAGAATCAGGGTGGCTTATCTCCGACCTAAATGGCACAGTCCAACTGTGATTAAAATCAAGTCTGTGGCCGGCCAGAAAATAGTCTTATGGTCCGGTGATCCCGTTAGTGTGTCTGCCCTGGTCCCCCCAGCGTGCCGGTGCGGTAAGTTTAGAAAGGGCTCCTGGAATTTTTGCCCTTTAACGGTTTCTGCTCTGCTGATAAGGTTGTTCTGAGCATGGATGAGCCCAGCGTGCCTCACCATGAGAATGTTTTGCTGTGTTTCTCCCCACCCCCGCTGCTAGAGCCCAGCCAGAAAAGCACAAAGGCCAAAGAGTCTCCAGCTGTCGGACAATCGGCTGACACCGTTTCATGGCTCTTCCCCGCCTCAGTCAACACCCCTGAGCCCACCCCCGCTCACTCCTAAAGCGACCAGGACCCTGAGTAAGTCTTCCTGTAGACACCACTTCTATTCATTTTACTAGAGGATGGTGTATGTTGATGCATCTGGGCCATTTTTAACCGAGATAGCCACAAGGTGTATGAGATGATCGTCAGGTAGGTTCAATTCAGTGGTAGTGGGTGTAATTCAATTAGATTAGGGTTTGGCAAGGAATCCTTAGGTTGCTAAGACTCATTAAAGTTTTCTACCCAGGGGGCCACAGGGTTTCACTGCCCCTTTTCCAACTGTGATGGTATAAATGAGGTAGATCCGGACTAGAACTAGACAGGAAGGGAGTAACTTTGGAAACTGTTGGGCAGATAGCTGTGTACTTTATATGGAGAAGGGTCCAAAATAAGGACAAGAAATAGACCCATTCAATAGACTACTTACAGTCAGGCTTGGGGACTCAGCAATACACAAAGCCTGAGAAGAATTACAAGGACCGCTTAGTACAAAGGGATGATGGAGGGGTAGATCTTCGCATCAAATGGGAGATAGTAGTCAGCCGAGTGTCAGAGATAATCAGACAGGTTTTCCTGGAGGAAGTGGATATTGCACCCTTTAAATGATAAAACTATGACAGTTCAATGTAACCAATATTTATTGACTACCTAGTATGTGATAGATGCTTTTTCTAAGGACTTGGGATACATCAGAGAACAAAGTGATACCCTAAGTTCTAGAAAAGAGTCTCATCTCCAGCTTAAGAGTAAAAACCTTCAACAACAAAAGTGAGATTTTTGCTTAAGAACTTCTGGTGAAGCTTTCAGATAAATGAAAGGTGCTATATCTATCCCAAGGCGTCAGAGGTCTTCTTCATTCTGTCCGCAGAAACTGTAGAATGTGACCGTAGCGATTGGCTTGACCAGGTGGGTTTAGGTGTTACCGTGGCCAGCAGAAGTGTCATGAGATCCCTTGGTGAATTTTTCTCTCTGCCTTCCTCTACTTTATGTCATTTCCAGGCTCTCCATCTTTGCAGACAGACGGGCTGATGATGGCTACAGTCCCACCTCCCCCTCCACCCAAAAGCAAGCCCTACGAGAGCAGCCAGAGGAACTCCACAGAGGTAGGGGGTTGATGGCGGACGCTGGGGCCACAGAGAGCCTACCGCTCATGGGAATGCGGCATTGGATTTCCCAAGATTTTTAGTAGGCAGGTTTTCCCATCAATTTGTCCCTCTAATCGATTCTTGGTTCATTCCTGAAACCATAAAGAGAGGGGAATTTTCAATGGGAAGGAACAATATGCAAGGAGACCTAAGAAGTGAGTTCTCGTTCACACCTGAGGAGTTTACTTCTTCTGAGTGAGTGACAGTCATTCTGGAAGGGGCCTCCGATGGGTTTCCTTCATTCATTCAACACAAATTTATTGAGTCCTTACTATATATACGCCAGGTATTGGGGATATAGCAGTGTTAGTGTATATCTGATTAATGCAAGGGAAAGGGGGAGATTAAATCAGTCTAATTTCCCTTTTCACCTGGCAAAGGCTGTGTAGATAAACTCAGATCAGTGAGAAGCTAACGCAGAATGTTGGAAATGTGGAGTAGAAGGCAGAATTAGGAAGAAAGGTAAGACTCATTTCTCCTTTCGTATGTCTGCTCCACCAGATTGCAGCCCCACTGCCTGTCCTAAGAGAAGCCAAAGCCCCGCCCCCTCCACCTCCAAAAGCTCGGAAGTCGGGCATCCTTTCTTCTGAACCTGGATCCCAGTAAGGATCTTGTCCTCTCTCTGGAACTCTGATGCCTGGGAGCTGGCCTCGCGGAGGCAGTGTCCTCATGGGTCCCCTGCTGGCTGCCTCTCCTCATCTGGGGTTGAGGTTCACCTGCTCAAAACTGGTTTCATTCTTTAGAAAGCTTTTCTTTGATCGATGCCCGAGGCCACGCCATATCTCCTCCAGTCCATGAGGAATCCCGGAATCGGCCGTGCCCCGTGTTTCTCCCTCACCATTATTACATTTCAGCCTCTAGCACAGTGCCACTGGGGTCTGCGAAAGCCTGGATAACTTCATCAGTGGGGGTGGGAAAACCCCAGTAACCTATTCCTTGGAGGAATTTTTTGCTTTGCTTCTGAAAAGCTGTGCTTAAGACGTAGTTTTCTCACGTGGACATACCTTGTTCCATACAACATATTGGAAGAGACCAACATCAAGTACTTTGGTAGCTGGAATCATCTATCTTTCTGAGGTCTCCTGTGTCTCCTCTGTGGAAAAGAACATCTTTTTAATGGAAATCGGCTGCTTTCAAGTATGAATGGCTATCATTATCGAAAGAACATGGACTCGGTCGTGAGCCCTGAGCACCTATGTCCCCCCACCCATCTGTGACATGGAAAAGCTTCCCTCCTTCCCCCGGCCCCGCGCCAGGAGTTCCCTCACACTCCCGACTAATGGTCCTGACTGCATGGCAGTCACTCCTTCCTACCATGGACTCCTGAGGCTCTGTCTTTTGCACACAGTTTCTTGTCCTGTTACCTCCTCTGAGCTCAAATCACTGGATATAAGGGACTTAGAAGTCCGGATTGAACTGCTTCTCTTCCACATCCCATTGGAATGGCTCGGCAGCCCCTGTCTGCAACCTGATTTTACCTTGGAGAATACAGTGCAATATCTCGCTTTGATTATTTATTCCTCTTGATTGTGGAATTAATTTGATGACATGTTCATGGTACTCGTGTCAATCCTCTTTTCAGAAGAGAAAGCGTGGGGTGCTTCAGAAGATCAAATATTACCACCAGATACACAAACAGCCACACAAAGTTATAGACCTTTTGAGCTGGAAGGGCCTTAAAGCTCATAGAGACACCCTCCCCCCCTCATTTTGTAGATAAGGAAATTGAGGCTAAACACAGAAAATCCTACTACAGGTTCTTTCTAAGAACCCAGCTTGTGCACTGAGGTTATACCCAGATAACGTCTCTAGAAGACAGCCCTGACAAATTCTTCAATCCCTACCCCTAGTTGGGACAACAGTGGAAATGTCCCAGATGTTTCTATACTGTTTGGGTGTTTATGGCAAAATAGAAACCTTTTTCACTGCGGATGCCCTGGGTCAACCTGTGGGTATGCTCACCGGGGGGCTCTTCCACAGCCTGGCCAGGTCCCCTTTCCTTCGAGGTAGACAAGAAAGAGAGAGAGATTTCACGGCTGAGAATTTGGGTTTGCTTGCCTTGCGTCTTCGTGTGTCGGTTTCACCCCTTTTGGGAGAGCCATGTGAATTCATCACAGGGTCAGGGAAGTAAAAACCTCTGAGATGTGTCCAGGGTTACTCAAGACATGAGTGTGCGTATTTAAAAGTGCCGCGTTCTTTCCTTCGCTCCACGCAGGAGCACCTTCAGTGTGACGAGATGGGAAGAAACCCAGGCTCTGGAAGTAACCTGTTGGGGTTTGAATCAACCCAGCTATGTGCTCTCTCAGCTTTGCAGACTCCCCCAAATTCTTTGAAATTGTCTTGAGTTTTCATGTCTTCACCTTTCAAAGTGGGGACCATCCCTACCATGCAAGCTGCCTTGGGGTTCAAGTGAGACCAAATACGTGAAGTAAGTCCTCACGAAATGTGCCTTTCTTGTCTCTGCCAGGCCTGGGTAAGATCTGGAACTCTCCACGAGCATGATTGATGTTCCTTTTTTTTTTCAAAGATAATTTGGAAGGTGGGTGCAAGTTAGTTCACACAACAGTCCCTTTCCAAAAGGTGGCCTCTTATATAATTATGTATGACTAGAGACAAAGTGTTAATAAGACCTGGAGCGGGGGACTTCCCTGTCAGTCCAGTGGTTAAGACTCCATGCTTCCAGTGCAGGGGGTGTGGGTTCGATCCCTGGTCGGGGAACTAAGATCCCACATGCGGTGCAGCTCGGCCAAAAAAAAAAAAAAAAAAAGACCTGGAGGGGATTTTAAGTGGTAAGAAAAGAGCAGGAAGGGACAATGTCTGCAGGGCTGACATGGTGCCTGGAGCAGCTTCTGAGAAGTTGCTGGGCAGACTGGCTGGAGGGGATTCGTGGGTTTCACCCTGCTTTCCAGGCTGCCGTTAAAACAGAAGGACGTAAACTAGGTCACAGAAGAAACAAACCTGAAGCCTGTCCCTTCCGAGCTGTAGGGATGAGTTGTGAGCCTGGTCTTTGGTCAGGGGCTGGGGACATCGGATACACCGGTGCCCAAATATCTTCCCTTTTTTAACGTAACATTTTCCCATAGGATTCCCTTTCCACATCCATGGAAATCCTAGATCTCTCCTGCCTGAGTACAAAGGATTCCAGGTAATGTTGTGAATAGTAGGTCACAGGGGACACTGGACAGTTCATCTGCTTGGGAAACTGTTAGGTCAGAGAGTTATATTTGACAAAAGATCCTAAGGAATGTCTGTCCTGAAGTCAAAGAGGAAAACTGCAAAGAAATGCCTTAGGATTACCTTAAATGTAGGAGAGATGAGGGGCAGGGCATAAAAAAAGAAACAACTGGTCTTTATATTCCTTGATAAGACCTGTGAAGTATTGAAGTAACCCCCAAATTGTCACAACTTTTGTGGATGTTGGTTTATGGGATTTTTTTTTTTAATCCTTTTTTTTCCTCTCTGTCCTGGTGACTTGTCTTGCTTTGAGATTTTTTTTTTTCAAGAATTGTTTTCGTTCAACATATATTAAGCTCTTACTGAATGCCAGGCACCTTCCTAGACCCCCAGGCTGTGGCGATCCAGTGTGTTCTAAGGGAACAGCCCCGGGATATAAGGACTGCGGTGTGCCGTTGGATTGGCAAGAGAGTGGGGTTAGAGGAAAGGGAAACCCTAAATCGGGCTGCTGGGCCATGGGTTCCCTCCCCCTCCTCCACCTTCATGCCTCGATTCCAGAATTACAGTCATTTTCCCCTGTCAGACCCCTTAGAAACAACTGCCACCCTCAGATCCCTAAGACAAAAACCAGCGATAAAGCAGGATCTGAGGTAACAATCTCTCATGGCTAACTCTTCCCAAGCTTCAAAGGTCCCGCCCCTCTGCTTGCCCCCAGATCGTGGGGTGATTTCTTTTTTTTTTTTTTTTTTTTTGTGGTACGCGGGCCTCTCACTGTTGTGGCCTCTCCCGCTGCAGAGCACAGGCTCCGGACGCGCAGGCTCAGCAGCCATGGCTCACGGGCCCAGCTGCTCTGCGGCATGTGGGATCTTCCCGGACCGGGGCACGAACCCGTGTCCCCTGCATCAGCAGGTGAACTCTCAACCACTGCGCCACCAGGGAAGCCCGATTTCTTGTTTTAAAATTAAGACATAACTGGGACTTCCCTGGTGGACCAGTGGTTAAGACTCCGCACTTCCACTGCAGGGGGCACAGGTTCGATCCCTGATCAGGGAACTAAGATCCCGCAAGCCACGTGGCACGGCCAAAAAAATTAAGACATAACTTACATACAGTTATGGGCACAAATCTTAGTGTATAGGTGGATGCACTTTTACAGTAGTGTCTACCCATGTCACCGCCTCTCAGATCCACAGGCTACTCCCAGCCCCACAGAAGTTTCCTCGTGTCATGCTGTCATTTTATAAAAGGTATTTAGAAGGCCCTTCAATATGTACTTCCCTTCCTCTCACTTCTCAGCTATAATGAAAAGGGGAGGAAAACCCCACCATCAACACAAAACAAGACCGTGAAGGGTGTACCTTTCGGCAGGTCAATTTGTAGTCAGTCCCTGGACCTCAGTTTCCTCATGAAATCATATATATCTAAGGTTACATGATTTTTAGAATCCTTTTAGCCCTAGCTTTTATTCCAAGTGAATGAAAAAGAGAATCAGAAGAAACCTAAGTTTCTCTTCAAAGGCTTTTAGGTCCATACTCCATGACTAAGTGGGATTGTGAAATGAAATTGGAAAAGGTAAGTTGCTCTTTGGGTGGGTTGAGAATGGAACCATCAGTTCTAATCTACAAAAGGAAAAGGTTTTCCTTTCAAGTTGATGACTTCAGGCTGACTCCTGCAGTCTGGCCAAGGCTCGTCTCCTTTATGTGCTGCCCAGATTCATCCAGTAGTGAAATTGTGTGAGTTGTTCACCCAAACTTTGTCAAAAGCTCAGTTGCCTTGATGTTGTAAACTAGTCGGATTTCAAACATGAACGGTTAAGAAGACGTGCGTTGAAGTAGAAGAATTTTGTTCACATTTGCTGTTATTTATTTTTTAAATTAAAAATGAAACTGTATTTTAAAGTTTATTGTGTATTTAGTTGATTATTACCCTTATATTAATTGAACTCATTCCTGGACTTTTCCTCATTGACACATCACACCCACCATCTCTTCTGGTCTCATTTCATTACTGGTCCTATTTGTTTAAACTTATTCTGTGGGATCATAGAGTCATCTTTGCCTGGAAGCAATAAAAACCGCAAACGATTTGGTTTTTACTTTACCTCCACCCACACCCCGTTCATCCCTTGGCATCTGAGCTGACAGTTTACAACAATTTATTTAATACGATTAGTATTAAATAAGTATAAAATAAGTCCTATTTCTTCACTCATTCACCACGGATAATTAGGCAGAGTTAAAGGGAAATAAAGAGGTTAAAAGGTATATCAAATAACTTACATTGAAAGGATGGGAGCGGATTCTCAAACCAAGTTCAACAAAGTAGGTTGAACCCGGGAAGAGGCCACATCCCAGACCAATTAGATCAGAATTTCCGAGGGAAGGGAGTGGGACCCAGGCATTAGTATTTCTTTTCAATCTCTCCATGTTATCCCAATGTCAGGCCAAGGTTGAGAACCATTGCCTTAGAGGAAATAACAGCTTTAGCAAATCAGTGTTCAAGGTGCTTTTCTTAAACTCCCTGCTGGTGGTGAGTCAGATTGGAAAGATGGGGCAGCCTCACTCCGGTTAGAATAACACCACTGTCTTAAGTCCTGGGTTGATGCATAGATTTTTTTTTTTATTTTAAAGAACGTGTCCTAGTACTTTAAAACATGTGCAATTTATTGCCTTTCAGAGCAATGATGCTGCACTGCCTGTGAACATAAGAATCACCAGAATGCTTATTAAAAATGCAAATGGCTTGGACCCCAGAGAGAGACTCTGAGTCAATAAACCTGGGGAATCTTTTTGAATCTTGTGTCCCTATTGAGAAATACTACCTTAGAGCATCTTCCGCTGTCAAGATGTGTACGTGCTGTTATCTTGTGCAGTGATTCTTAGCTTTTTTTCCAGTCACCTTGAGGATACTACAACTTCTAAAACTTTTGCTAAAAATGGTCTATCTTCAAGCCGTTCTTTCTGTTACTTGATCATTTAAAGCCATCTACATTTGAGAACTCGTCTCATTAAAATGTATCATTTGGTATGTTTCCCCATCCTTTATTTTGAAAGGCTGCCAGACTTTTTTTGAAGCTATGTTTCCCCTTTTTTTATTTGGAAATGTTTCGGACTACTTAGAAGTTATTCAGATTCAGGAAAGTGTTTATAATTTTAATAAAGTGGTCATTTTCTTTCCTTCCCCTTAGTCACTTGAGCCATTTGAGAATCAAATACTCAACATGTTCATCCCAAGCCTCTAACCTCAGCATCGGGGAGCTGAATGAGTATCATCTTTACATCCCAGTCAGAGAGGCCCACAGCTACCTCCGAAGAAATTGTCCCAAAGACACGCTCTGGTGAAGGAAAGCTGATGTTCCCAACAGGATGTATTAGATAAATGGGTGTGTGGCCTTCCTCTTGTAATGTGTTAACTAACGCAAAGATTGTTTTTATAAAAACAGAAATAGTTCCTGAGTGGCGACTTTAAGCCCCTTATTCTGCCTTGTAAGTATTGATTAATGAAATAATGCAGGTTTGCCTTTTGTTCCATAAAGAAACATAAGGTAGATTGTAAACCACATCACTGCTTAATTTTATTAAAATGAAATTGAGGTAGTTCTTTGATTCAGTTTTAGAGATTCCTCAGTAGGAGATACTTGGGAAATCTGTTGTATGGTAGTAAGTATATGCTTTAAAAAGTAAGGGTTTTCTCTCCTGTGGAATGTTTCTGACCTCTGTTCCAATTCCTTAGCACAAGTCCTGCCCTTTTTTGAAGAGGTGGAAGGAGGCTCCATCTTTCTGATTAAAAGAGGAAAAAAGGCTTAGACCTTTGCCGTGCAAATAGAGGCACAATTTGTTGCTGTGACATCAGGCAAGTTATCTGAGATTTGGGTTTTTCAAATGGCCTCATAGCCACTGGGGAATTATGAGAATAAATGAGAAAGCTAGTGTCATAGTGTCTGGGACCTCATGGAGAAATGGTCACCGGGAAAACTAAGTTGACACATGAGCCCCAGTAACCAAATAACTGGGCTTCCAAGTCCAAGCTCATTGGCTGTCATCATAGTGCAATACAGGAGCACTTGACCTTGGAACCCAGCAGAACCAGGTGGGTCTCGTAAACTCTCGGAGCTCTGGTTTCCTCATTTTAAAGGGAAGACAATATCTACTTTCCAAGGCCGATACAAGCGTTAATGAAAATATTTATGCATCTATCTAGCCCATGCTGGAGAATGAGTGGTGGCCATGCTGTTCGACCAGAGGAAACAGGAACGCCTGAATCCTGTCTTCAGCTGACTACAATCCATGTGTTTCTTAAGAGAAATACCAAAAAGCTCAGGTGAATGCTATTATTTTTAGGCCTTGGTCCAAACCTCAGTGTGCACCGCTCGCTCTGATGACCTTGGAGGAACCACGTGGAGCCGGAAGGAGCATTGGACGAGGCCTCCTTTCCCCAAGGCCTGTCTCAGGTTCCGGTTGACTTTCAAAGAGATTAGAGACAATCTGGGGGGGAAGCTTTGGCCATGGCCCTATCTTGCTTCTGTAGGGTATGGTCAAAGAGAAAGCTACCACCCCATAGAAAACCGGATTGACTCAGTATTGGCCAGGGACCAATTGTCCTGTGGGTTCAGGGTGCAGGTTGGTGGTGGTGGAAGTGAGCCATGAGATTCCTTTAGTCAACAATAACGGTCCCTTTGTGTTATCTCTCCTGTCCTCTGCCCCCTGTCGACACACTTGGGGGACCCCCTTTGGGGGCTTACATTGTCCCACCCCGACCAGAGTTCTGAGTTAGAGAAAGACTTCATATTTATGCCACTTTATTCCCAACACAGTACTTCATCATGTGCAACCTGGCATAAGAATTTCTGAAATTCACACAATTTACAGATATTGAATGGGTCACAGATTTCAAAGTCAGAATTACACTTGTGTTGTCAATTTTTCTGGTCCAGTGGATTTACATCTTCTGCCCAGTTTCCTCTTCGATCAGACTTTCCTGAAAAATATGTGAGTAGCAAATATATCAATGTTGCTTTTCTGAGCTGAGTTTCATTATGTTTGAACATTTTAATTTCTGAAATATCGATATAGAAAGAATAGATCCATTTGTTTTTGCACACTAGAAAATGCTAGAGAGCTAGATCATGTCTTTATAAGTCGTTTAATAAGCATAATATCTACATTAATAGTTTAAAGGTAGGATGTGAGGACAGAGGTGAAAAAAGGTCTGATCCTTTTGTCTGTGTTTTTTTTTTTTAATGGCTGAGTCGGGTCTTAGTTGCGGCATATGGGATCTCTGTTGCAGCGCGTGGGCTTCTAGTTGTGGTGTGCGGGTTTTCTCTCTCTAGTTGTGACGCGCAGGCTCCAGAGCACGTGGGCTCTGTAGTTTGCAGCACACGGGCTCTAGTTGAGGCTAGCGAGCTCAATAGTTGTGACACGCGGGCTTAGTTGCCCTGAGGCATGTGGGATCTTAGTTCCCCAACCAGGGATTGAACCCACGTCCCCTGCATTGGAAGTCAGATTCTTTACCACTGGACCACCAGGGAAGTCCCCATCTATCTGTTATGAATCCAGTCTTTGCCTCAATTCTGTCTTTCTAATGTCATGTTTGGATAATTTCATTGCTTGCTATTAGTTTTATCGTGAGGTAAACAGGATTAGAAAAAGAAAGGAAATAAATATGTCTGTCCACTTTTTCTCTGTCCTATGGGTGTAGAAATTGAAGTCAATGGAGAAAATAAAAACTATTGTTCATCTTCGTATATGACGTATTCAGGCTTTTTCTGCTCCTGGGCATAGCTGAAAATTAACTGTAATGCCTTCTAACTGCTGTAAATAAGTGGACCATGGAGCTCAGAGAACATCAGAATTGAATTCAGGTTTCAATTTCTATATTCAGTTCTCTTTATACATTTTTTTAAATCAAAAACCTACATTGGGTTAGTAGAGTTCCATCTTGGGTGGGAATTTGGAAAATTAGTATTGTCCAGTCAGAAAACTGGAAGTCAAATCTGTGGCTCTGAATTATAAATTTACTAGTTGGGGAGTTTTTATTCCAAAGAGAAAGAAAATTAATTAGAGCACCATTTTTGATTTCTACATTTCCCAGGGAGAACCGTGTTATACCAAGAACTGCTGAAGAATCCAGTGGAGAGGTGTGGATTAGTCTAGAGAAGAACGGTCTAGAGAGTTTGATGAACCTACTTGAAGAACTGACGTGTAGCAGTGGGAAGAAACTTGTTTTGTCAGTCATCCCGTAGGCTAGAGCTGAGATTAATAGAAAAAGGTCCCAAAGAGATTTCAATTTAAGAAAAAAAGAGAAAGTGTTCCAATCATTATTACTGTCTAACCACTGAAAAGGGGTGTTATGGAATGGCAAGGGCCCAATACAGGAGGAATTCAGGCGGTCAGGAAGGTAAGCCCTGCAGTAGCTAGAGATGGTTGTCCTAAGTGGATGACCAAAGTGGTGGTGCCCAGGGCCCATCCATCTCGTTATTAACCCTGTAACTCACCAGAGCTCCTTTCAGGTCCCTGAGTGGAGAACGGCGCTGGTGTACGGTGCACTCAAAGCGCTGAGGTCCTGCTGGTTGATCAACCTCTTTGGCTATCTGCAAAAACAAGAATGTGATGCTTGGAGATGGAGATACAGACGTGAAATGGTATTTTCCATTTCCACCAAAAGCTGTGTGTGGGAAGTGAAGTCAAGGGGGTTGTGGGACTGAGAACGCTGAGACTTGGGATGGTGTCTTTAAAAGATCATAGAAATGCTGTCAGACACTTCTACAGATCGGTGTGCAGTTCTGGAGGACATGGGCCATAATAAGGAGAGAGGCTATTTGTCTCCCTACAGTTGATGAGAATGAAGCCCTTCAAGCCTCGTGACAGGATGGTATACAAAAAAATGCAAGAGCTTATAGTTATGACGAAGGTTGGTCTTATTTTCAAGTTTTTACTAAATGTGTCCTAGTTAGAAGAGAGTTGCTTCACATATAGTCTGTGGAGAGGGAATGTCAGATTCTGGGCTTCTTTGTTTCGTACTAAATTATCTTTATTATTTCTCCAAAATGAGATATTTCTTTTCAGTGAAAACTAAATGGTTTTAAGTTTCTCTAGCTATGTTTCCCATTCTCAGCTCTATATTGAGTGTCCAGCCCTGAATCATTCATCCTTTAGGGCCTGGTTCGTTTCCCATTAACTTAAAAAACAATAACAACTGTCTTTCATTTATCCACTAACATCTTTTTGGATTAAGCAGCCAAGATATATGGCTTCGCTCATGTGATCCTCGCATGGCCCCAAGAAGTCACATTTTATAGATTAAAAAACCCAAGTACCTGTGTCAGTTCTGGTACTAGAACTGAAAACTAATTTCTGTGGAATCAAATCCAGCATATTTTCCAGAATGTATTTTGTCTTCTTGAGCTTGCTAACTCCTCTCCTCTAGGGACCTCCAGCTTCTTTGCTTGAGTGCCCATATCATTAAAAAGAAATTGGAGGGACTTCCCTGGTGGCGCAGTGGTTGAGAATCCACCTGCCAATGCAGGGGACACGGGTTCGAGCCCTGGTCCGGGAAGATTCCACATGTCATGGAGCAACTAAGCCCGTGCGCCACAACTACTGAGCCCATGCGCCACAACTACTGAAGCCCACGCACCTAGAGCAAGTGCTCCTCAACAAGAAAAGCCACCACAACGGGAAGCCCACGCACCGCAACGACCACTCGCTGCCACTAGAGGAAGCCCGCACGCAGCAACGAAGACCCAATGCAGCCAAAAATAAATAAAATTAAATCTTAAAAAATAAAAAAAATTGTAGAGCATGCACCCTTGATAAGGATACTTATTTATGTTATAGAAATGTACTGCTGACCTAATATCACAGATATTTTTAAAACATGAAATTACAAAAAAAAAAATAGGCAGAATTCTAAGATTTTCTTTCCAAATCCCAAAGAATCATCTTGTACTAGAGACCTTGGCTCCGTCCACTTGTTTCTAATTCCTTTGGCAAATCTATATCCTCAGAGTACGACACACCCCTTTGCGCTTGCTTATTGGTCTGAGGATTATTCCTGCTCTTTGTCCCATTAGTCCCTGTCTGAATTGAAAGCAGGAATGGGACTTGACTTTGGAAGTGCCTTATCACCCCCGGAATACCTAGGTTGGAGCCAAGAACCGGTAGCACTGTTGGACGCATGCAGGACGTTGGCATCGTTCAGTTGCATCACGTAAGCCATGTCTCATTTTGAAGCTGAGAGAAACTTACCTCTTGCAAAGAATCAAGCACGTTTTCAGCATTTCTCTTTCCTCCGGGGCGCAACCCATAGGACCAGTGCTGGCTGGAGCAGCCCACCACACAGAGAGTCAGCAGAATAAGTCCAGCTAGAAGTTTTGGACTCGGCTCCATTCTAAGGAACATCAATGCGACCATAAAAATAGACCCAGACTGGGTTGAGCCAAGACTCCTTTGGTGAAAAGCCTAACACTGGTGTCACTAACCCGGCAGAAGACGGAAGTGGGAGTCATCTGTGGTTTTCACATGCAGGTACTTGCTTGCCTTGAGTTTCCTAGCCACTGGGGACAAAATCACTCCTTTAAACTCACATGTTGAGTGCTTTTTAGAACTAAACCTTTTTTTTTTAGAACTAAACTATTTTAATGTGTATTATTTATTTGGTTATCCAAACCTCAGGATTCCTCCTTTATCAAATTCACTTTTTGTCTTCATATTCCCCAGTCCCGCCCCGTGGTTGGTTTTCAGTCCTGAGATAAAGAGAATCGGGCCATCTGCTCTGAAAAGGGGCTCCTACTAGGAGTCTCTGGCTAATATAAGTTGCTTGACATTAAATGGCTACCCTATGGTGCTAATTACATTTTGCCGAGCATCTGTCCTCTAGTCTTCCACACATTGCCGCTGGCTGGACCATCTGTGAGTGTGAGAGAGGAGTCCACGCTTTTCAAAGCACGGGGTTCCACACCAGCTGCCTCCGTGGCCAAGGCAGCCTTGAATTATTGAATTACATGTGGAATTCTCACAAAGGAATTTTCACTGGTGGGGAAGGGGCCAAAGACAAAATCAAATATTGGTTGATAAGCTGCTTCGAGTCCCCAAAGTCTGGATCTCTGTGGCTGGAGGTGACAAGGATCAGGAAGGCCAAGGTTTCTTTAGACACCAGGTGGCCTTAGCTCTTTTTTTTTTTTTTTTTTTTCGGTACACGGGCCTCTCACTGCCGTGGCCTCTCCCGTTGCGGAGCACAGGCTCCGGACGCGCAGGCTCAGCTGCCATGGCTCACGGGCCCAGCTGCTCCGCGGCATGTGGGATCCTCCCGGACTGGGGCACGAACCCGTGTCCCCTGCATGGGCAGGCGGACTCTCAACCACTGCGCCACCAGGGAAACCCCAACCCTAGCTCTTATAAAGTGCCCTATAGACAGACAATAGCATGCAGTCTACAAACAGTGCTAGAAATACAAAGCATTTTACCTGTCTCAGAGCAGAGTCCCCCCAAATCCCAAGCTTCCTTTGGAGTGTGTTGAATCTGACTTTTCATTTTTCTAGCTTCCTTTTTATATGAAACTTTTCCAGGACACTGAAATCTTCCCTGCTGGTTAATTGCACAGCACGTGGACTTTTATTCTTAATAGTAAATATTTTTTAAGCCTCACATAAAGCCCTTAATGCTGTATGTAATTGGAACACCCACTGGTGTATCTGTTAAATTTACTTAAATCTTGGCCATTAAAACCTCAGCTAAGACTACTATAGCTGAGGCCACAATTCAAAGCAATTAAAATCTAGCTAGGTAGGATCCCCTTGAGGAAACTGACAGACATTTCAAGACTTCAAGGAAAATAGCTGTCTTAGAATGTCATGTTAAATGCACACATAAAAACTTTCACGGAGGAGGCCATGCAATAATTGTAGAGGTTGAGTCAGGATGCCTGGGATCTGGTCTCAGCTCTTAGATTCCTCTTGTGTTAAAAGGAGCTGATTTATAGGCAATAAGTGATTATTGGTACTATTCCAAGCCCATATAGGATCTCTAAAGTAGATGGCGTGAGTTTGAAAATTCCCCAGTCTGCTACCCTCCAGGTTTCCTCCTTGACTTATTTTTTATTTAGTTAGTTTTTAAAATTGAAGTACAGTTGAGTTACAATGTTCTGTTAGTTTCAGGTGTACAGCAAAGTGATTCTCTCTCTCTCTCTCTCACACACACACACACACACACACACACATATATGTGTGTAACTTATTTTTCAGGTCTTTTCCCTTATAGGCTATTACAAGATATTGAGTATAGTTCCCTGTGCTATACAGTAGGACCTTGTTTATCTATTTTATATATAGTAGTGTGTATCTGCTAATCTCAGACTCCTAATTTATCCCTCCCCTCCCTTTTCCCTTTTGTAACTGTAAATTTGTTTTCCATGTCTGTGATTCTATTTCTGTTTTGTAAATAAGCTCATTTGTATCTTTTTTTTTTTTTTTTTTTAGATTCCACATATAAGCAGTATCATATGATGTTTGTCTTTCCCTGTCTGGCTTACTTCACTTAGTATGATCATCTCTAGGTCCATCCATGTTGCTGCAAATGGCATTATTTCATTCTTTTTTACGGCCGAGTAATACTCCATCGTGTATATATACCACATCTTCTTTCTTGAAAGCCTTATACAGCATCAGAAAGGTAAGGAGAAACATTGTAGTTAGAATCCGCTAAATGCAAAACCATCTAGAGTAGATTTAGGCCCATGTCAACTCATTTCAGTAGATACTTATTGAGTTAAAAGATGCAAATCCCTGTGCTAAAGGTCATGGGAGTACAAAGATGAGGAATAATCTGGCATGTGAATGAGACTAACCTGCTTCATTATTACAGTCCTGCAAAGTGGACATCATGATCCAAATTTTACAGAGATATGTTTCACCCCAGTAGTGAGCCCTCGGACGTTTTATTTACACAGTACAAGCATTTAAAAAAGAGAGAGATCCACTACTCTTTATTACATTTATTTGAATCCATGATTGTCTTTCCTAATTTACCCCTGGGCTGTAACTCATGATGGTCAAGGATCCCATCTTATTTAAACATCTGTTAATAAATCCCAGCATTTAGGGACTTCCCTTGTGGTCCAGTGGTTAAGACTCCATGCTGGGTTCGATCCCTGGTGAGGGAACTAGATCCCGCATGTGGCAAGGAAGATCCCGTGGGCCGCAGCTAAGACCCGGCGCAGCCAAATAAATAAATAAATAATTTAAAAATCCCCAGCATTTAATCAGCATTCAATAAGTATAGATTGGAATGAATGTGTGAATGAATGAATAAAAGGTAAGGACCTTTTAGCCAGATTAGACCTAATGTTTCCTCTACTTCTGCATCAAAGATATGTGTTGGGTTTTTTTTTCCAAAGGAAGTGGACTTTTAATTTTTAATACTTGTTTCTTAAATTACAGAAAATTTAAGTCTTTGCCGTCAGATCCCACTCCATAGAAAGTCTAGGGTGGCTTTAAACCAGTTTGATTTAAACCATTAAATTCTCTTCCCCTACTATTTTCAAGGTCTTAGTAAACATCTCCCAGCACAATTGCACAGACGCTGTCCAAAGATATGTTTTATCTGACACAGAATTAAACCTTCATGTACAGTTGGATGGAAGGCCTGTTACATTTGCTGAGCGGAAAAATGTTTAAAAGTAACCGAATATGTGTTCATTTTAGAGCCGGGATTGGCATTTCTCCTCGAGTAGGATGCTAAACCAGTCAGTTGTTGCCCAGTGTCCTGTGAAATAATTACATCTGCAAGGATCTTGGCATAAAGAGCAGTATCGTTCCATCCAAATACACTCCTGCTTTGCCCAGCCACCTCTGTGGAGGTTGTCAGATCCTCTGAAGAGGATAAACTTTAAAGTATAATTGCCAATAGAGGGGGCATTAAAAAGTAGAACGTAAGTGATTGACTTTATCTCATTTAAATTATTTTATCTCATTTAGACACTGAATAATATAAGCGCCATTCTGACACGGAGGAGTGCAATCTTATCTCACTGTAAAGGTAATGAGAGGCTAGTTTTCAACAAGAGTCCATTATGTTTGAACGATATTTGTTTAAATTGTCCAATTGATTTCATGTTTGCTGAAAGAGATATGCTTCTAACAGTGTTGCTTAAGCAGATGTGGTCTTTGGTTAGGAGTAATGAGCGGAGTTGAGACGTCTGACCCTTATTGTCACGTTAATCACTTATCTCTGGTTAAGCATCCCTGCATTTCTGGTGGCTTATTTCTATTAGTTGGTATTAAATCTTTGAAGAATGCTTTGAAATTTTTACATGAACACAGCCACATGGTCTGTGAATTCATCCAGTATGCTTCATGCCCTTGAAGCCTGCCTTAGCATTGTTCTAGATCTCAAGGGCACCAAATAGGATATCAAATAAATATGCAATTAATGGAATGTGGAGGTTTGGTGACAAATTTTGATCCTTTTCACAGTTCCAAGGATAGATCGATTTACCAGGAAGCTGAATTTAGTTAATTGGGTTTAAATATTTGGATTTTATAGTTATACTTTTCCCCTAAATTTAGAAATTTCCCAAATTTTCAAGTATGGCTTTAGAGGGAAAATGGCCCCATTTTTAGCATTAAAAAAACAAACCCTCAGAATTATTAAAATGTAACAATAATGGGTTAGTAATCTTGCTGAATGACAGATGGAAACCTTCTTTGTCCTAATGTAAAATCTCAGCAGGAAGGACTCATGAACTCCTGCTGACATATCTAAAGTTGTGAAAGGGTTTTGGAGAATTTAATCCTTGCATAAGCTACTTTATCCCAAAAGTAATGTAACTGCTTTTAGAGTTGTACATTTTAAAGATGATAATACTTCCTTGGAGATTTAAAAAAATTCTAGGGCTTTTCATATATTAAAGATGATTTAAGGTTGACTTGCGGTAGATTTACTTCCAATTCATGAAATGAACAGTTGGAGAAAACACCCCAAGTCTTGATTTATGATGGTAAACTTCGTAAGAAAATGAATTTACAATATTTCCTACTAAAATGGCTTTGAAATTATAGTTAAAAGGCTAGACTATATTACAGCATATGTATTGCTCTAAACAGTTACATGAGTTCTGAATTTTCTCAGTGTAGATAATTAGCTAATTT
Organism: Globicephala melas; assembly: GCF_963455315.2. Taxonomy (NCBI): domain Eukaryota; kingdom Metazoa; phylum Chordata; class Mammalia; order Artiodactyla; family Delphinidae; genus Globicephala; species Globicephala melas. The sequence goes on from NC_083319.1 coordinate 102,597,143, forward strand.
AGGTTTAAACCCTTTTCTAGCCCTTCCCCACCCCTCCTCCTCCAATTGTGTTTTTAACCTATGTGTACAGTCATGTTTCATTGCTCGGGTCAATGGAAGTTTTACTATTTTGAAACTTCCCTTCCTTCTTAAACTTCTTTCTTCTGGTTGTCAGGCTAGAACATTTTAGGGGCAATGTATCAATACGTAACCATCCTAATAAAAGCTAGCTGGTAATAATGTTCATCAGCTAAAGAGTAACACAAAAATTGAATTATTGGAAGACAGTATTTTCTTTCGTTAAGCATTAATGAAATGTCTTTGTGCTGTTAGAATGGTGGATTTTAAGAGGAGGGTCATAAAATAACCATGCTTAAAGAAATAACTTTAACGGCACTTCCTTCCTTTTCCACCCAGACCCTTGGGGCTGGTCTTCAACACATATTGAAGAAATGTAAGTAAATTTGGAAAGTTCTGATTTTCAAAAGCAAGACAAGAAACTCCTTTTCAACATTTTACGTCGTTTATTAATGCAGTATACATTAGATCCAAAACCTGCATTTTCTAAGCATACTGTGTTTGGATCTTTCAGATTCTTCTGCAGTCTTAGGTTATGTCTACAGATGTACCCTTAAGTGGATGAACAACACATTCTATAATTATTGAAAATATAGTACAGAGTGAAATGATTTAAATATAATTTAGGCACATATTGATTACGAAAATAGATATCTCTCAATACAATACTTCTCTGTCTTGGTAAAAATAATAAAGCAAAGAAAATAATTCATTTCTGAAGTTGCTTTCCTTCACCTGTAAAGGTCTGACCTCCTCCCACTATGCATATATACCCTTTACTGTTAAGGAAAGCTTTGCATATGTTTATATAGAAGAATAAGCTACGTAAATATTGAAGACATGTCATTCTCCCAAAGGAGACAAAGTGGTTTTTAATGATTCCTTGCCTCAAACCGATGAGTCTGCAGAATTCAGAACCCATATGGACACAGCTTAACATCCCTGCTCTTGGGGTAGACATAGGACACCGGTTACTGGTAAGGAAGTACAGGCCCTGCCCCTGCTGCTGCAGAGATAATGACTCAAAAAAGCCAGGCTAAAATTTATTAAAACAAAAGAAACCAGAAATATAAGAACCACAGGTGCTGACTTATTGGTATTACATCTTGGACCAGTCAAATGCCTTTATTTTCATTTAAGTTTGTTGATAGCTATAGTCAAACTGTCAGTTTAAAAGTCCTCATTCCCCGTTGTAGGGTTTTGAGCTGCAATTATATTATGTTGACTTCTAAAAGATGAATTTACCATATTCATTCGTATTTTATAGCTGATCGCAGTGGATTGGGATTTAATACCTATTTATTTCCGAGCTGGCCCTGTTTAAACTATTTAGCATTTGAATTAAATGAACGTTAATTATGCACCTTGGTTTTTTTGGTTCAGAACTATTTTCCTATGCTTGTTTTGACTCTACAGGAGGAAACCAGGCTAGCAGTGTAAACAGATAAAATTGCCTGGTCTGGCGTTGAGTGGAACTTGCTAAGAATGAAATCCTAAGGAATGCTCATTCAAAAGTTGTAGCTGTAAGTAAATCCTTCCTCCATTTGGAAAGTTCCACTGTTACTTAAGCTGACAATGATGGACAACAATATCTCTTGCCTTCCACTCTGTCTCAATCAGTAACAGAGGATTTCTTTAATTTAGCTAATGTTTTGTTCTTAAAGAAAAAAAAATGAACCTGAAAGCCTTGGGGAGTCTGATCTCACCATATTCACATGGTGTGACAGGTATTTAAAGTAGGGGAGGCATCACTAAAGCTACTGATATTTATAAACCTGAACAACCTTTTCAAAATTGTCATAAAGTTTAACAATTTAAATATCCATACTGCATCTAAAGATTCAATAAATATAATTGCATATGTTGTGCTTTTCATAAATTAAAATCTTCAAATGCATTTCAAACCAAGATGGTATTTCCACATCATGCCTATTGAAAAGCAAATATAATAGATACTATTCCTGGTCACAAAGCCAGGCAAATCCCCCTAACTCCACTCAAAAGGCAGCAATCTAATCTAGCTTCCCTACATCTACTAAATGAGTGCTTCTCTGTTAAAATCAGAATGTGGGAAAAAAGTCACTTTTTCCCCTTATGCACCTCTGAGAACAAGCATAATCCTCTCCTTGTTTTTTTTTTTAATTCCCTTCCAGTGTTATTTCTTCCAGACAGCTGAGTGGGTGGAGAAAGAAAAGTGATACGGAGAGCATTTCTCGTCTTCGGCATCTTCCTCCATCCCCAGGATTCTCATCTGACGCTTTGTGACATATGGAGTGGTGTCAGCATCTCTTCAAAGATGGCGCCCTTCACGTTGGAACCCCTCAGGTTGGCTTCTTGAAGGTCACACCCAGACAGGTCGCAGTTCTGTAGGACAAAAACAATATTCTTGGAAGTAACAGACAGATTTAAGGCCTTATCTGTTCCCTCTCAAAGTGATTCCTGGGGCATATTAGGAAAATGTTCCTGTACAATAAAACTCAGTTATTTCTGGAGAACTTCCAGAAATTTTAGAAGAAAGTCATATTTTCTTCTCTCTGTATTTACTCTCTCTAGTTGATGCTCAGGCTGACCACTGTCAATAGGTATAAACAAAAGTTAATGACGAAGCATGTCCCTTCTGTGTTTTAGGCATTTAAAATCCAGAATGGACTCCAATGGAGTAAAAAGTATCTAAACAATCCATGAACAATAATAATGCAAGGCATGGGAGTGAGGGGGTGGGGGAGACTGTGTAAAAAAAAATCTGAGAGAAAGGGATTTCACTTCATTAAATCGCATAATAGATTCTCCTTCAACCCTAACACTCTTAGAGCAAGGAATTACCTCTTTTTAACTCCCAAATTATTTGTACAGTTCAATGAGTTTTAATAAATGTATACAGCAGTGTAACCACCACCATAAGTGGGAACTGCTTTCAAATTTCCCTTGAGATCAGGGAGTGACAGATGAGACAGGGATTTTGGATAAGTCCTACATCCCTGGGGATGGTGGGGACAATGGTTAGAGAGAAGGGTGACTGCACATAACCTGTCAGCAGCTGCCCCAACAGTCAACCTGATTAGTCTTTGCAATCAGCTGGATAAAGAGAAGCTTTCTGCTGTTTAACCGCATTGACTACATGCTAACTCAAACCAAGGAAAAACAATCATCATCATAGGTGACAGTAACACATAATAAAAAACTAAATAATGGTGCTTATAATAGGTTTATACCTTCAGTCTTAGGCTGGTTCTTTTTGCCTTTAAGGTTAATGGGGCCTGCTACTACGCTGCTAAGACCTACCAAGAGAACAAGGCGAAAACATTTTAAAAAATCAACAGCAAGCTAAACGTTGACGCGCTAGTCTCTACAATCCAGTCTATGCCAGGTTTTCTTGTATCGGGCTGTACTGTTCAGTACGATAGTCCCAGCCACATGTGGCAGCTTATGTTTAAATGAATAAAAATTAAATTCAATTAAAAAAATCCATCTCTCAGTGGCACTGGCCACATTTTAAAAGCTCAGGAGCCATAGGTGGCTGGTGGTTACTGGACTGACAGCAGGGTCACAGAACATGCCCACTGTCGCAGAAAGAGCTACCAGAGAGCGATGATACAGACCTATTAACAGCTCTGGAGTCTGCACGCTAAATCTGCCAATCAAGATGATACATACAAGACACTACTGACGAAAAAGGTGACTGGACAGAATGAAAATCTCAGGTTGAGATTCAAAAAATATGATGCTGATTTAGAACAGGCTTCCCTGAACCTGATTTCAAACACAGATGTCATTTCAATTTCTCAAGTAGTTCAAGAAATAATCTGGCCCAATTAAATTCTGTTTGGAATTAAAATTTAAGGAAACCACAATCAACTGGATTAAAAAAGCATCTATCAAATGTATCTACTTGAGGGAGACCCAAGGAAAAGAGGAGAAATGAAATCAGCTCAGACTGAATGCCAGATTGAGTCTTCAAATCTGAACCTGGCATCTGTAACTTAGGTAACCGGATCCTACTCTGGAATTCAAATTTGTTTAAACAAGCAATTGAAAGGAAAGCATCCCTTCAGCTGGGCTGGCATGTTACCTGGCAGCTTTGACCAGCCAACTACTTTGTTTATGATCTCAATACATTTTGCAGGAGCTACTCAGTAATTCTAGATTAATAAAAACTCTTTCAACTTGCTGACTCACCTCCAAATCAGTTCCTGCCAGAGTCGCTCCTCTGAGGTTACAGTTCTTCAACTTTGCGTTTTTTAAGGTAGCAACTCTCAGGTTAATTCCTGTCATTTGACTTCCTTCCATATCCACACCTTTCAGATTAGCACCTAAAGGGAATACATTTTAGGCACAGTTGAACTTGAAAATATTTATAGTCATCTATCTTCAAAAGATGCAAGGTGACTTATAATAGAGGTGAATGATGACCTCTGGATCCTTTGTAAATGACTGAATTATAAATCTGTCTCTCAACCAACATACATATATAAAGAGTTCTTTGTTAACAATATGTTTGCTTACACTATGAATTAAGCATTCATGTTTTAGTCTGTATTTTTGATGGAGGAATTAAATTCGGTCTTATGATAATTAGCACTTTTAAATATGCCCTGGAAAGTTCATGGCAGTGAAGATAAGTACTGTGTCTTCTAAATATACAAATAAATGAATTGACCAGTTCATGGACACAACAAAGCAATAAGGAATTCATAAACAAAATATTATATCCAAAAATGACAAAAAACTGCCTGGCTATATGCAAACTGAATTTCTTAATTTTGGTCCGTGTAAGGCTATGCTGTTCTGTTTGACAGTTTAAGATGTTGATACTTAATTCTCCAACTGAAGCCTCCTTAAACATTGGAGGCCACATTTCCCGAGTTCAGCATGTTGGTCACCAGGACTGAGACCAAGCAATGGCTTAATCCCTTTGCAAATTCTCTAAGTATAAGACAGAAGAAATCTACATCCCTATGGTTGTCACGTTTTAGCAGTAACAATTGTTTTGCAGGGCTTTTTACTTACTTAACAGTGTGTTTTTACCTTAGAGAAGGTAATTATAGATAGAATCTCACCTTCTAAATTGGCTTTAAGACCAGAAGGATCTTCAAAATTGCACAGTTTCAGGGATGCTCCTTCTGCATTAGAACAGAGCATCTTGACTCCCTGGAGATTTGCACACTGGCAAAGGAAAAGAGAAATGTCCACGTATTAAGGTTCAGAATTTTGTTTGGAATAGAAAAAATTAGCTCAAACAGTAAAAGAAAAAAAAAGGAGGGAAAAAAAAAATCTCAGTTTGATACACTTACAATCAATTAGTTTCTGTTTACAATAAAGACTTTTCCAATTGAACCCAATAAAAACTGAGAAATGCTTTTAAAAAATAGTTGTTTTAAAAAAAACAAAAGGCAAATAAACAACAGCATTCCTGCTTTACATGAAACTTAAGAGTTTAGATAAAGAAGCTGAGGAGTCTGGACCATGACATCCCTATTTCTGTTTTTATAAACAGCCCAGGCCATGACAATGTGACAGTTGAAATGTCTGGGTGAAGAAACTTGTTAGGGGTATGGATTTTCTCCTTCCTTATTATTGTAGGAATCAATCAATGAAATTCTTGATGCTCAATAATGCTACCACTACCTTCTTTTCAAAGGCCAGACTGCTAAGGCCAGTAATGAAAGGCATCATCTAGCTACAAACACCACCAAGTTGTTTGTAGGGTCTTTCTGTACCAACCAGCAATGTTGTTGCTATACCACATTGTCAATCCTGAGTACCCAAGCCACAGTACAAGATGTAAAGAGGAAAAAGCCAGAAAATATATGTTAGAATTGTAAATTATGCTAGTTTGTCTCAGAGGATTCAATGCCATCAGATCTGAACTCTAACAACTACTATCAGGCAGGAAGCTATCTGTAAAGGTGTTTTAAAAACTGTAAGGCACTACATAAATGATAACTGTAGTTATTATAAATTAGATCAGTGAAGAACTCTAAAATCCAAAGGCTGATCAAGCTATGTGATAGCTATACCTAACAAGAAAAATCCTTGTTTCGTAAGTGTAATTTCATTCACCCTACAGTCAATTCTAGTGAAAGGGAGATAAGCTATAGGCCATTTCAAATCACAGATAACTGACGAACACATGTGCATTTCCATCTGTGCCTGCGCTTTAATACCAGGTAGTACAGAAGCTCAGACTGACAGGTAGGACGATGAAGACCTGGAAGGACCAACATAACTCAAAGACGACTGGATTTTATGTGCTTGAAAATATAACAGGACAGGAAGCCGACAACTTGAAAATAAATGTCTCTGGTTCCCTATGTTATACTCCCAGGTAAAACAGATTGTAAGTATTATGAAAAGTTTCCAAGGTAATTATATAAGTACTGCTCTATACTCAAGGCTATGCTGTGGAATCTCAAAAAGAAACAAATATATAAGAAATTCAAGTTAAGTTTTCTGTCTTCAACCATAGAAAGCATTTCACCCACTATTTATCTAATGGTAAAGCAGGTCACCAACACTGAGACCTCAGAATTCAGCTCCTAAGTAAACCAGCATTGCAACTGTAAGAACTGGGCTATTTACTATATCAAGGGGCAATGGGTTTTGATGAAAGCAGTTAGGTTATTACTGTTTATTTAAAGTATGATAATGATATTAAGACTGTTTTTAAAAATGACCCTTATCTTTAAAAGATAAATAAAATAAATACAAGTGAAATTATGAGTTGCTGTCAAATAATCTTTGGAGAGGTACAGACAATACACGATTGTTTAAACACTGATATTGCTGAAGCTGAGGAATGGAGATATAAGGGGGATTCATTATACTAGCTCATTTTTGTTTATGTTTGACATTTTCCAAAGGAAAAAGTCATTTAAAAAAGACATAAGGGGCTTCCCTGGTGGCGCAGTGGTTGAGCATCCTACTGCCGATGCAGGGGACACAGGTTCGTGCCCCGGTCTGGGAAGATCCCACATGCCGCGGAGCGGCTGGGCTCGTGAGCCATGGCCGCTGAGCCCGTGCGTCCGGAGCCTGTGCTCCACGACGGGAGAGGCCACAACAGTGAGAGGCCCGCGTACCGCAAAAAAACAAAAACAAAAAAGACATAAGGAAAAGAAAATACACGGCTTAGAGTCTAGTTCTAACACTGTTGGCAAACTAGGCTTTGGGGCTTGGGCAAGTCTCCAGGTTTCAGTTTCTTAGTCTGTAACATGGGGTCACACTCGACCATCAAGGTCCCTTCCAGCTCTTACCATACTATAAGTCTTGCACTGGGAATGTGCAATGGATTCATAACAGCTGGATTATTATACCAGCTTTTACAAAGCAGACTAAAGTCAATAATGGCAGTTGGAGCACATGGAGGAAACACTCTAAAGGATGCTGACAGAACAGAGGGTGCAGGTCAGACATGGACCACGTAACTGTGATAACAGCTGAGGTCATCTTGGTCGACAGCAGAATTGGAGGGTTCCTATGGAAAGGTTTCACAGCCCATGAGGGAGGGATAAATTAGGAGAGAAGTTCAACAAGAGGGGTGGAACCATTAGGTGCATCTTGTGCTTAGAACACGTCATATTTTGTGGACACTGCGATATGTACGGCCATTCATCAGCAGTCATCTTCAAGTGCCAAAGACAATTAGCGATTAGTTTTGACTTTCACGGCCCACACACTCTGGGCAACAACTCCTCAACATGAGCCATTTTTTATCAATAATTAAATCTGCAATTCTATAGCACTTCAGTATGTATCAGATAAAATTACATAGGCCATTGAGAGACCAGTAAAAGGACCTTGAGCTCACCTCCTCTCATGAGCACACCAAAATCACAACTGCTGAACAACCAGTGATAAAAAAGACTGAAACCTACCCCAAAAAAGATACTCTAAATCCAAAGACATAAGGAAGAAACTATGAGATGGCAGGAGTGGTGCACTCACAATATAATCAAATCCCATACCAACCAGGTGGGTGATGCACAAACTGGAGAACAGTTATATCACAGAAGTTCTCCCACAGGAGTGACAGCTCTAAGTCCCACGCCAGGCTCCCCAGCTTAAAGGTCTGGCACCAGGAAGAGGAGCCCCCTGAGCATTTGGCTTTGAAGGCCAGCTTCCTGAGGAGCTCCACAGGACTGGGGGAAACAGAGACTCCACTCTTGAAGAGCACACACAAGATCTTGCACGCACTGGGACCCAGGGCAAAAGCAATGATTCCATAAGAGCCTGGGCCAGACCTAGCTGCTGGTCTTGGAGGGTCTCCTGGGGAGGTGGTGTGGGGGGGCGACAGCTGTGGCTCTCTCTGGGGTCATAAAAGCTGGTGGTGGACATAGCAGGGATCTACGTGAACTCTGGCTGGAGGCAGACATTTTGGGTCCCTGGCACCAAGACCTGGCCCCAACCAACAGCCTGTAGGCTCCAGTGCTGGGATGCCTCAGGCCAACCAACTAACAGCATGGAAACACAGCGCCACCTATCAGCAGACAGGCTGCCTAAAGACTTCCTGAGCCTACAGACACCTCTAGACATGCCCCCAGACACAGCCCTGCCTACCAGAGGGCCAAGAGCCAGCTCCACCCACCAGTGGGCAGGCACCAGCCGTTTCCGCTTGGTAGCCTGCACAAGCTTCTAGACAAAGCCTCACACAGCAGGGGGCAGACACCAGAAGCAAGAAAACTATGATCCTGCAGCACTGAGTATGCAAACATAGGTCAGAAAGTACCCTAGGACCAGGCTGGCCCTTGGGTGATGAGAAAGGAGTGTACTGCTGGGACACATAGGACAACCCCTACTGAGGGCCACTTCTCCAAGGTCAAGAAACATAAGCCACTGCATACATAAAAATAAAACAGTAACTTAAACAAAATGAGATGGCAAAGGAATAAGTTCTGGAAGAAGGAACAAGATAAAACCCCAGAAGCAGAACAAATAAGTGCAGTGGAGATAGGCCATCTACCTGAGAAAGAGTTAAGAGTAATGATTGTGCAGATGATCCAAGAACTCGGGGAAAAAATGGATGCACAGAGCGAGAAGTTGCAAGAAGGTTTTTAGCAAAGAGTTAGAAAATATAAAGAATAACAAACAGAGTTGAAGAATACAATAGCAAATGAAAAATACACTAGAAGCAATCAGTAGCAGAATAAATGAGGCAGAAGAACAAAGCAGTGAGCTGGAAGACAGAGTGGTGAAAACCACTGCCGTGGAACAGAATAAAGAAAAAATAATGAAATGAGAGTTTAAGAGCCCTCTGGGACAAATGTCAAACATACCAACATTCACATTAAAGGGGTCCCAGAAGGAGACGAGGGAGAGAAAGAACCTGAGAAAATATTTGAAGAGATAATAGCTAAAAATGTCCCTGACGTGGGAAAGGAAATAGTCACCAAAGTCCAGGAAGCACAGAGAGTGCCATGCAGGGTTAACCCAAGGAGGAACACACTTAGACACATAATAATCAAATTGATAAAATTAAAGACAGAGAAAATATTAAAAGCAACAAGGGAAAAGCAACAAATAACATACAAGGAAATCCCCTGAAGACTATCAGCTGATTTCTCAGCAGAAACTCTGCAGGCCAGAAAGTAGTAGCACGATATATCGATATATTTAAAGTGATGAAAGGGAAAAACCTCCAGCCAAGAACACTCTACCCAGCAAGGCTCTCGTTCAGATTCGACGGAGAAATCAAAAGCTTTACAGACAAGCAAAAATTAACAGAATTCGGCACCACCAAACCAGTTTTACAACAAATGCTAAAGGAACTTCTCCAAGTGGAAAAGAAAAGGTCACAGCTAGAAACAAGAAAATTATAAAATGGGAAAGTTCACTGGTAAAGGCAACTATAAACGTAGGAAATCATCCACACACAAATATGATACCAAAACCAGTAATTGTGAGAGAAGGAGAGTACAAATGCAGGATATTTAAAATGCATTTGAAATTAAGAGATCAGCAACTTAAAACAATAATGTATACATACAGACTGGTATATTAAAACATCATGGTAACTACAAACAAAAAAATCTGTAATATATACACAAAAAAGAAAAAGGAACCCAAACACAACACTAAAGACAGTCATCAAATCACAAGAGAACAAAAGAGGAAACAGAAAGAAGACCTACAAAAACAAATCCAAAACAATTAACAAAATGGCAATAAGAACATACACACGGATAATTACCTTAAATATAAATGGATTAAATGCTCCAACCAAAAGACATAGACTGACTGCATGTAAAAACAGGACCCATGTATATGCTGTCTACAAGAGACCAACTTCAGAGCTACAGACAAATACAGACTGAAAGTGAGGTGATGGAAAAAGGTATTCCATGCAAATAGAAATCAAAAGAAGGCTGGAGTAGCAACACTCATATCAGACAAAATTGACTTTAAAATAGAAGACTGTTACAAGAAACAAAGGACACTACATAATGAACAAGGGATTAATCCAAGAAGATATAACAATTGTAAATATGTATGCACCAAGTACAGAAGCTCTTCAACATATAAGGCAGATGTTAACAGACATAAAAGAAGAAATTGAGAGTAACACAATAATAGTTGGGGACTTTAGTACCCCACTTACATCAATGGACAGAAAATCCAGACAGAAAATCAATATGGAAACACAGGCCTTAAATGAAACATCAGACCAGATGGACTTGAAATTTATAGAGCATTCCGTCCGAAAGCAGCAGAATACACATTCTTTTCAAGTGCACATGGAACATTCTCCAGGATTGATCACATGGTGGGCCACAAAGCAAGTCTTGGTAAATTTAAGAAAACTGAAATTGTATCAAGCACCTTTTCCAACCACAACACTGTGAGATTAGAAATCAACTACAAGAAAAAAACTGCAAAAAACACAAAAATGTGGAGGCTAAACAATATGCTACTAAACAACCAACGGATCACTATAGAAATCAAAGAGGAAACCAAAAAATACCCAGATGGGACTTCCCTGGTGGTCCAGTGGTTAAGAATCTGCCTTCCAATGCAGGGGACGTGGGTTCAATCCCTGGTCGGGGAACTAAGATCCCACATGCCATGGAGGAGCTAAGCCCGTGAGTCCCAACTACTGAGACTGCGCACTCTGGAGCCTGTGCGCCACATCTAGAGAGAAGCCCACGTGCTGCAACGAAGAGCCAATGCACTGCAACAAAAGATCCCGCATGCTGCAACTGAGACTTAACATAGCCAGTTAAATAAATATATATATTAAAAAACAAATAAACAAACAAAACAAAAAATACCTAGAGACAAATGAAGATGAAAACACAATGATCCAAAACCTACGGGATGCAGCAAAAGCAATTCTAAGAGGGAAGTTTATACTGATAAAAGCTTACCTCAGGAAACAAGAAAAATCTCAAATAAACAATCTAAACTTACACCTAAAGCAACAAGAGGAAGAAGAACAAAATCCAAAGTTAATAGAAAGAAAGAAGTCATAAAGATCAGAGCAGAAATAAATGAAACTGAGACTAAGAAAACAATAGCAAAGACCAGTGAAACTAAAAGCTGGTTCTCTGAGAAGATAAAACTAAAGGGAAGGGCCCAAATCAATAAAATTAGAACTGAAAAAGGAGAAGTAACAACTGACACTGCAGAAATACAAAGGAGCATTAGAGATTACTACAAGCAACTATATGCCAATAAAATGGGCAACCTAGAACAAATTCTTAGAAAGGTACAATCTCACAAAACTGAACCAGGAAGAAATAGAAAATATGAACAGACCAACTACAAGTACTGAAATTGAATCTGTGATTAAAAAAACTCCCAACAAACAAAAGTCCAGGACCACAAGACTCCACAGGTGAATGCTCTCAAACATTTAGAGAATAGTTAACACCTACACTTCTGAAACTATTCCAAAAAATTGCACAGGAAGAAGCACTTCCAAACTCACTCTATAAGGCCACCATCACCCTGATACCATAATCAGACAAAGATACCACAAAAAAAGAAAATTACAGGAGATTATCAGGCAAAAATCCTCAACAAAATAGTAGCAACCCGGAAGCCAACAAAACATTAAAAGGATCATACATGATAATCAAGTGGGATTTATCCCAGGGATGCAAGGATTTTTCAATATCTGCAAACCAATCAGTGTGATACATCCCAGTAAAAAACTGAAGACTAAAAACAATATTATCATCTCAATAGATGCAGAAAAAGCTTTTCATAAAATTCAACATCCAGATTGGTTCAAGATGTTGGAGTAGAAGGACATGCTCTCACTACCTCTTGCGAGAACACTGGAATCACAAGTAACTGCTGAACAATCATCAACAGGAAGACACTGGAACTCACCAAAAAAGATATGCCACATCCAAAGACAAAGGAAAAGCCACAATGAGATGGCAGGAGGGGCACAATCACAATAAAATCAAATCCCATAACTGCTGGGTGGGTGACCCACAAACTGGAGAACTCTTATACAACAGAAGTCCACCCACTGGAGTGAAGGTTCTGAGCCCCACGTCACGCTTCCGAACCTGGGGTCCGGCAGCGGGAGGAGGAATTCCTAGAAAATCAGACTTTGAAGACTAGTGGGATTTGATTGCAGGATGTTGACAGGACTGGGGTAAACAGAGACTCCACTCTTGGAAGGCACACACAAAGTAGTGTGTGCATTGGGACCCAGGGGAAGGAGCAGTGACCCCATAGAGACTGAAACAGAACTACTTGCTAGTGTTGGGGGGGTCTCCTGCAGAGGCGGGGGTTGGCTCTGTCTCACTGTGAGGACAAGGACACTGGAAGCAGAAGTTCTGGGAAGTATTCCTTGGCGTGAGCCCTCCCAGAGGCTGCCATTAGCCCCACCAAAGAGCCCTGTTGTTGTTTGGCCTGAGGCTCCAGTGTTGGGTGCCTCAGGCCAAACAACCAACAGGGAGGGAACCCAGCCCCACCATCAGCAGACAAGTGGATTAAAGTTTTACTGAGTTCTGCCCACCAGAGCAACAAACAGCCAGCTCTATCCACCACCAGTCCCTCCCATCAGGAAACTTGCACAAGCTTCTTAGATAGCCTCATCCACCAGAGGGCAGGCAGCAGAAGCAAGAAGAACTAAAATATTTATACACCCAACATAAGAGCACCTCAATACATAAGGCAAATACTAACAGCCATAAAAGCGGAAATCGACAGTAACACATACATAGTAGGCGGCTTTAACACCCCACTTTCACCAATGCACAGATCATCCTAAATGAAAATAAATAAGGAAACACAAGCTTTAAATGATACATTAAACAAGATGGACTTAAATGATATTTATAGGACATTCCATCCAAAAACAACAGAATACACATTTTTCTCAAGTGCTCATGGAACATTCTCCAGGACAGATCATATCCTAGGTCACAAATCAAGCCTTGGTAAATTTAAGAAAATTGAAATTGTATCAACTATCTTTTCCAACCAAAACGCTATGAGACTAGATCTCAATTACAGGAAAAGATCTGTAAAAAATACAAACACATGGAGGCTAAACAATACACTACTTAATAACAAAGTGATCACTGAAGAAATCAAAGAGGAAATAAAAACATACCTAGAAACAAATGACAATGGAGACACAACAACCCAAAACCTATGGGATGCAGCAAAAGCAGTTCTAAGGGGGAAGTTTATAGCAATACAATACTACCTTAAGAAACAGGAAACATCTTGAATAAACAACTTAAACTTGCACCTAAAGCAATTAGAGAAAGAAGAACAAAAAACCCCCAAAGTTAGCAGAAGGAAAGAAATCATAAAGATCAGATCAGAAATAAATGAAAAAGAAATGAAGGAAACGATAGCAAAGATCAATAAAACTAAAAGCTGGGTCTTTGAGAAGATAAACAAAATTGATAAACCATTAGCCAGACTCATCAAGAAAAAAAGGGAGAAGACTCAAATCAGCAGAATTAGAAATGAAAAATCAGAAGTAACAACTGACACTGCAGAAATACAAAAGATCATGAGAGATTACTACAAGCAACACTATGCCAATAAAATGGACAACCTGGAGGAAATGGACAAATTCTCATACATGCACAACCTGCCAAGACTGAATCAGGAAGAAAAGGAAAATATGAACAGACCAATCACAAGCACTGAAATTGAAACTGTGATTTAAAAACTTCCAACAAACAAAAGCCCAGGACCAGATGGCATCACAGGCGAATTCAATCAAACATTTAGAGATAGAGCTAACACCTATCCTTCTCAAACTCTTCCAAAATATAGCAGAGGGAGGAACACTCCCAAACTCATTCTACGAGGCCACCATCACCTTGATACCAAAACTAGACAAGGATGTCACAAAGAAAGAAAACTACAGGCCAATATCACAGATGAACATAGATGCAAAAATCCTCAACAAAATACTAGCAAACAGAATCCAACAACACGTTAAAAGGATCATACACCATGATCAAATGGGGTTTAATCCAGGAATGGAAGCATGCTTCAACATATGCAAATCAATCAATGTGATAAACCATATTAACAAATTGAAGGAGAAAAACCATATGATCATCTCAATAGATGCAGAGAAAGCTTTTGACAAAATTCAACAACCATTTTGATAAAAACCCTGCAGAAAGTAGGCACAGAAGGAACTTTCCTCAACTTAATAATGGCCATATATGACAAACCCACAGCCAACATCGTCCTCAATGGTGAAAAACTGAAAGCATTTCCACTAAGATCAGGAACAAGACTAGGTGGCCCACTCTCACCACTATTATTCAAAATAATTTTGGAAGTTTTAGCTACAGCAATCAGAGAAGAAAAGGAATCCAAATCAGAAAAGAAGTAAAGCTGTCACTGTTTGCAGATGACGCGATACTATACATAGAGAATCCTAAAGATGCTACCAGAAAACTCCTAGAGCTAATCAATGAATTTGGTAAAGTAGCAGGATACAAAATTAATGCACAGAAATCTCTGGCCTTCCTATACACTAATGATGAAAAATCTGAAAGTGAAATCAAGAAAACACTCCCATTTACCACTGCAACAAAAAGAATAAAATATCTAGGAATAAACCTACTTAGGGAGACAAAAGACCTGTATGCAGAAAATTATAAGACACTGATGAAAGAAATTAAAGATGATACAAATAGATGGAGAGATATACCACGTTCTTGGATTGGAAGAATCAACATTGTGAAAATGACTCTACTACCCAAAGCAATCTATAGATTCAGTGCAATCCCTATCAAACTACCACTGGCATTTTTCACGAAACTAGAACAATAAATTTCACAATTTGTAATGGAAACACAAAAGACCCCGAATAGTCAAAGCAATCTTGAGAACGAAAAACGGAGGTGGAGGAATCAGGCTCTCTGACTTCAGACTATACTACAAAGCTACAGTAATCAAGACAGCATGGTGCTGGCACAAAAACAGAAAGATAGATCAATGGAACAGGATAGAAAGCCCAGAGATAAACCCACGCACATATGGTCACCTTATCTTTGACAAAGGAGGCAGGAATGTACAGTGGAGAAAGGACAGCCTCTTCAATAAGTGGTGCTGGGAAAACTGGACAGGTACATGTAAAAGTATGAGATTAGATCACTCCCTAACACCATACACAAAAATAAGCTCAAAATGGATTAAAGACCTAAATGAGGCCAGAAACTATCAAACTCTTAGAGGAAAACATAGGCAGAACACTCTATGACATAAAATACAGCAAGATCCTTTTTGACCCACCTCCTAGAGAAATGGAAATAAAAACAAAAAGGAACAAATGGGACCTAATGAAACTTCAAAGCTTTTGCACAGCAAAGAAAACCATAAACAAGACCAAAAGACAACCCTCAGAATGGGAGAAAATATTTGCAAATGAAGCAACTGACAAAGGATTAATCTCCAAAATTTATAAGCAGCTCATGCAGCTCAATAACAAAAAACCAAACAACCCAATCCAAAAATGGGCAGAAGACCTAAATAGACATTTC
Organism: Globicephala melas; assembly: GCF_963455315.2. Taxonomy (NCBI): domain Eukaryota; kingdom Metazoa; phylum Chordata; class Mammalia; order Artiodactyla; family Delphinidae; genus Globicephala; species Globicephala melas. Next base: position 102,613,174 of record NC_083319.1, read on the forward strand.
TCCAAAGAAGATATACAGACTGCCAACAAAGACATGAAAGAATGCTCAACATCATTAATCATTAGAGAAATGCAAATCAAAACTACAATGAGATATCATCTCACACCAGTCAGAAAAGTCATCATCAAAAGATCTAGAAACAGGGCTTCCCTGGTGGCGCAGTGGTTGAGAGTCCGCCTGCCGATGCAGGGGACACGGGTTCATGCCCTGGTCCGGGAGGATCCCACATGCCGCGAAGCGGCTGGGCCCGTGAGCCATGGCCGCTGAGCCTGCACGTCTGGAGCCTGTGCTCTGCGGCGGGAGGGGCCGCAACGGTGAGAGGCCCGCGTACCGCAAAAAAAAAAATCTAGAAACAATAAATGCTGGAGAGGGTGTGGAGCAAAGGGAACCCTCTTGCACTGCTGGTGGTAATGTAAATTGATACAGCCACTGTGGAGAACAGTATGGAGGTTCCTTAAAAAACTACAAATAGAACTACCATATGACCCAGTAATCCCACTACTGCGAATTATACCCTGAAAAAACCATGATTCAAAAAGTCATGTGCCAAAATGTTCATTGCAGCTCTATTTACAATAGCCCAGAGATGGAAACAACCTAACTGTCCATCATCGGCTGAATGGATAAAGAAGATGCGGCACATATATACAATGGAATATTACTCGGCCATAAAAAGAAACGAAATTGAGCTATTTGTAATGAGATGGATAGACCTAGAGTCTGTCATACAGAGTAAAGTAAATCAGAAAGAGAAAGACAAATACCGTATCCTAACACATATATATGGAATTTAAGAAAAAAAAATGTCATGAAGAACCTAGGGGTAAGACAGGAATAAAGACACAGACCTACTGGAGAACGAACTTGAGGATATGGGGAGGGGAAGGGTGAGCTGTGACCAAGCGAGCGAGAGGCAAGGACATATTTACACTACCATACGTAAGGTAGATAGCTAGTGGGAAGCAGCCGCATAGCACAGGGATATCAGTTCGGTGCTTTGTGACCGCCTGGAGGGGTGGCAAAGGGAGGGTTGGAGGGAGGAATATGCAAGAGGGAAGAGATATGGGAACATATGTATATGTATAACTGATTCACTTTGTTATAAAGCAGAAACTAACACACCATTGTAAAACAATTATACTCCAATAAAGATGTTAAAAAAAAAAAAAAAGAAGAACTACAAGTCTGTGGAACAAAAACCACATTCATAGCAAGACAGACAAGATGAAAAGGCAGAGGGCTATGTACCAGATGAAGGAACAAGATAAAACCCCAGAAAAACCACTAAATGAAGTGGAGATAGCATTCAGAATAATGGTAGTGAAGATGATCCAGGACCTCAGAAAAATAATGGAGGCAAAGATCAAGAAGATGAAAGAAATGTTTAACAAAGACTTAGAAGAATTAAAGAACAAACAAACAGAGATGAACAATACAATAATGGAAATGAAAAATACAGTAGAAAGAATCAATAGCAGAATAACTGAGGCAGAAGAACGGATAAGCAACCTGGAAGACAGAATGGTGGAGTTCACTCTTGCAGAACAGAATAAAGAAAAAGAATGAAAAGAAATGAAGACAGCCTAAGAGACCTCTGGGACAACATTAAGCGCAACAAAATTTGCATTATACGGGTACCAGAAGGAGAAGAGAGAGAGAAAGTACCATAGAAAATACTTGAAGAGATTATAGTTGAAAACTTCCCTAACATGAGAAAGGAAATAGCCACCCAAGTCCAGGAAGCACAGAGAGTCCCATACAGGCTAAACCCAAGGAGAAACACACCAAGACACATAGTAATCAAATTGGGAAAAATTAAAGACAAAGTAAAATCATTGAAAGCAGCAAGGGAAAAATGACAAATAACATACAAGGGAACTCCCGTAAGGTTAACAGCTGATTTCTCAGCAGAAACTCTACATGCCAGAAGGGAGTGGCATGATATACTTAAAGTGATGAAAGGGAAGAACCTACAACCAAGATTACTCTACCCTGCAAGGATCTCATTCAGATTCGATGGAGAATTCAAAAGCTTTACAGACAAGCAAAAGCTAAGAGAATTCAGCACCACCAAACCAGCTCTACAACAAATGCTAAAGGAACTTCTCTAAGTGGGAAACACAGGAGAAAAAAAGGACCTACAAAAACAAACCCCAAACAATTAACAAAATGGTAATAGAAACATACATATAATTACTTTAAACGTGAAAGGATTAAATGCTCCAACCAAAAGACACAGGCTTGCTGAATGGATACAAAAACAAGACCCATCTATATGCTGTCTACAAGAGACCCACTTCAGACCCAGGGAGACATACAGACTGAAATTGAGGGGATGGAAAAAGATATTCCATATAAATGGCAATGAAAAGAAAGCTGGAGTAGCAATACTCATATCAGATAAAAATAGACTTTAAAATAAAGAATGTTACAAGAGACAAGGAAGGACACTACATAATGATCAAGGGATCATTCCAAGAAGATATAACAATTATAAATATATATGCACCCAACATAGGAACACGTCAATACATAAGGCAACTGCTAACAGCTATAAAAGAGGAAATCGATACTGACACAATAATAGTGGGGGACTTTTAACACCTCACTTACACCAATGGACAGATCATCCAAACAGAAAATTAATAAGGAAACACAAGCTTTAAATGACACAATAGAGCAGACAGATTTAATTGATGTTCATAGGACATTCCATCCAAAAACAGGAGATTACACTTCCTTCTCAAGTGTGCACAGGACATTCTCCAGGACAGATCACATCTTAGGTCACAAATCAAGCCTCAGTAAATTTAAGAAAATTGAAATCATATCAAGCATCTTTTCTGACCACAACGCTATGAGATTAGAAATCAATTACAGACAAAAAAACGTAAAAAACACAAACACATGGAGGCTAAACAATACGTTACTAAATAACCAAGCGATCACTGAAGAAATCAAAGAGGAAATAAAAAAATTCGTAGAGACAAATGACAATGAAAAGACGACGATCCAAAACCTATGGGATGCAGCAAAAGCATTTCTAAGAGGGAAGTTTATAGCTATACAAGCCTACCTCAAGAAAGAAGAAAAATCTCAAACAATCTAACGTTACACCTAAAGCAATTAGAGAAAGAAGAACAAGCAAAACCCAAAGTTAGCAGAAGGAAAGAAATCATAAAGATCAGAGCAGAAATAAATGAGGGGGGACCTTGAAGATGGCGTAAGAGTAAGACGCGGAGATCACCTTCCTCCCCACAGATACACCAGAAATACATCTACACGTGGAACAACTCCTACAGAACACCTACTAAAGGCTGGCAAAAGACCTCAGACCTCCCAAAGGCAAGAAACTCCCCACGTACCTGGGTAGGGCAAAAGAAAAAACAGAGACAAAAGAATAGGGACGGCATCTGCACCAGTGGGAGAGAGCTGTGAAGGAGGAAAAGTTTCCACACACTAGGAAGCCCCTTTGCGGGCGGAGACTGCGGGAGGCGGAGGGGGGAGCTTCGGAGCCGCGGAGGAGAGCACAGCAACGGGTGCGGGTGCGGAGGGCAAAGCGGGGAGATTCCCGCACAGAGGATCGGTGTCGACCGGCACTCACCAGCCCGAGAGGCTTGTCTGCTCACCCACCGGGGCGGGCGGGGCTGCGAGCTGAGGCTCTGAGGTTCGGGTTGCGGTTTCGGAGCGCAGGGAGAGGACTGGGGTTGACGGCTTGAACATAGCCTGAAGGAGTTAGTGCACCACGGCTAGCCGGGAGGGAGTCCCGGGAAAAGTCTGCACCTGCCAAAGAGGCAAGAGACTTTTTCTTCCCTCTTTGTTTCCTGGTGTGTGAGGAGAGGGGTTTAAGAACGCTGCTTAAAGGAGCTCCAGAGACAGGCGCGAGCCGCGGCTAAAAGCGCGGACCCCAGAGACGGGCGCGAGCCGCGGCTAAAAGTGCGGACCCCAGAGACGGGCGGGAGACGCTAAGGCTGCTGCTGCTGCCACCAAGGGGCCTGTGTGCGAGCACAGGTCACTACCACACCCCTCTTCCGCGGAGCCTGTGCAGCCCGCCACTGCCAGGTTCCCGGGATCCAGGGACAACTTTCCCGGGAGAACGCACTGCGGGCCTCAGGCTGGTGCAAAGTTACGCCAGACTTTGCCGCCGCAGGCCCGCCCCGCACTCCGTGCCCCTCCCTCCCCGCTGGCCTGAGTGCGCCAGAGCCCCCGAATCAGCGGCTCCTTTAACCCCGTCCTGTCTGAGCAAAAAACAGACGCCCTCCAGCGACCTACACGCAGAGGCGGGGCCAAATCCAAAGCTAAGCCCCGGGAGCTGTGAGAACAAAGAAGAGAAAGGGAGATCTCTCCCAGCAGCCTCAGAAGCAGCGGATTAAAGCTCCACAATCAACTTGATATACCCTGCATCTGTGGAATACCTGAATAGACAACCAATCATCCCAAATTAAGGAGGTGGACTTTAGGAGCAAGATCTATGATTTTTTTCCCTATTCCTCTTTTTGTGAATGTGTATGTGTATGCTTCTGTGTGAGATCTTGTCTGTATAGTCTTGCTTCCACCATTTGTCCTAGGGTTCTATCCGTCCATGTTTTTTTTTTTAAACATTTTTTTCTTAATAATCAATTTTAATTTTAATAACATTATTATACTTTACCTTCGTTCTTTCTTTCTTTCCTTCCTTCCTTCCCTCCTTTAGACAACGAAACATCCCAAATTGAGGAGGTGGTCTCTGACAGCAAGATTTATGATTTTTCCCCCTTTACCTCTTTTAGTGAGGGTGTATGTGTACGCTTCTGTGTAAGATTTTGTCTGTATAGCTTTGCTTCCAACATTTGTCCTAAGGTTCTATCCGTCCCTTTTTTTTCTAAATAAGAATTTTTTAATTCAATAACTTTATTATACTTTATTTTATTTTTACTGTATCTTCTTTCTTTTTTCCTTCTTTCCCTCCTTCCTTCCTTCCTCCCTCCCTCCTTTCTTTCCTTCTTGCCTTCTTTCCTTCTTTCTTCCTTCCTTCCTTCCTTCCCTCCTTTCCTTCTTTCTTTCCTCATACTTCTACTAATTCCCTCTACTTTTTCTCCCTTTTATTCTGAGCCGTGTGGATGAAAGGCTCTTGGTGCTCCAGCCAGGAGTCAGGGCTCTGCCTCTGAGGTAGGAGAGCCAACTTCAGGACACTGGTCAACAAGAGACCTCCCAGCTCCACATAATATCAAACAGCGAAAATCTCCCAGAGACCTCCATCTTAACACCAGCACCCAGCTTCACTCAATGACCAGCAAGCTACAGTGCTGGACAACCTATGCCAAACAACTAGCAAAACAGGAACACAACACCACCCATTAGCAGAGAGGCTGCCTAAAATCATAATAAGGCCACAGACACCCCAAAACACACCACCAGACGTGAACCTGCCCACTAGAGAGACAAGATCCAGCCTCATCCACCATAACACAGGCACTAGTCCCCTCCACCAGGAAGCCTACACAACCCACTGAACCAACCTTAGCCACTGGAGACAGACATCAAAAACAGCGGGAACTACGAACCTGCAGTCTGCAAAAAGGAGACCCCAAACACAGTAAGATAAGCAAAATGAGAAGACAGAAAAACACACAGCAGATAAAGGAGCAAGATAAAAATGCACCAAACCTAACAAATGAAGAGGAAATAGCCAGTCTACCTGAAAAAGAATTCAGAATAATGATAGTAAGGATGATCCGAAATCTTGGAAATAGAACGGACAAAATGCAAGAAACAGTTAACAAGGACCTAGAAGAAATAAAGATGAAACAAGCAACGATGAACAACACAATAAATGAAATTAAAAGTACTCTAGATGGGATCAATAGCAGAATAACTGAGGCAGAAGAACGGATAAGTGACCTGGAAGATAAAATAGTGGAAATAACTACTGCAGAGCAGAATAAAGAAAAAAGAATGAAACGAACTGAGGACAGTCTCAGAGACCTCTGGGACAACATTAAACGCACCAACATTCGAATTATAGGGGTTCCAGAAGAAGAAGAGAAAAAGAAAGGAACCGAGAAAATATTTGAAGAGATTATAGTTGAAAACTTCCCTAATATGGGAAAGGAAATAGTTAATCAAGTCCAGGAAGCACAGAGAGTCCCATACAGGATAAATCCAAGGAGAAATACGCCAAGACACATATTAATCAAACTGTCAAAAATTAAATACAAAGAAAGCATATTAAAAGCAGCAAGGGAAAAACAACAAATAACACATAAGGGAATCCCCATAAGGTTAACAGCTGATCTCTCAGCAGAAACCCTACAAGCCAGAAGGGAGTGGCAGGACATACTGAAAGTGATGAAGGAGAAAAACCTGCAACCAACATTACTCTACCCAGCAAGGATCTCATTCAGATTTGATGGAGAGATTAAAACCTTTACAGATAAGCAAAAGCTGAGAGAGTTCAGCACCACCAAACCAGCTTTACAACAAATGCTAAAGGATCTTCTCTAGGCAAGAAACACAAGAGAAGGAAAAGACCTATAATAATGAACCCAAAACAATTTAGAAAATGGGAATAGGAACATACATATCGATAATTACCTTAAATGTAAATGGACTAAATGCTCCCACCAAAAGACACAGATTAGCTGAATGGATACAAAAACAAGACCCTTCTATATGCTGTCTACAAGAGACCCACTTCAGACCTAGAGACACATACAGACTGAAAGTAAGGGGATGGAAAAAGATATTCCATGCAAATGGAAACCAAAAGAAAGCTGGAGTAGCAATTCTCATATCAGACAAAATAGACTTTAAAATAAGGACTATTAAAGGAGACAAAGAAGGACACTACATAATGATCAAGGGATTGATCCAAGAAGAAGATATAACAATTGTAAATATTTATGCACCCAACATAGGAGCACCTCAATATATAAGGCAAATACTAACAGCCATAAAAGGGGAAATCGACAGTAACACATTCATAGTAGGGGACTTAAACACCCCACTTTCACCAATGCACAGATCATCCTAAATGAAAATAAATCAGGAAACACAAGCTTTAAATGATACATTAAACAAGATGGACTTAATTGATATTTATAGGACACTCCATCCAAAAACAACAGAATACACATTTTTCTCAAGTGCTCATGGAACATTCTCCAGGATAGATCATATCTTGGGTCACAAATCAAGCCTTGGTAAATTTAAGAAAATTGAAATTGTATCAACTATCTTTTCTGACCACAACGCCATGAGACTAGATATCAATTACAGAAAAGATCTGAAAAAATACAAACACATGGAGGCTAAACAATACACTACTTAATAATGAAGTGATCACTGAAGAAATAGAAGAGGAAATCAAAAAATACCTAGAAACAAATGACAATGGAGACACAACGACCCAAAACCTATGGGATGCAGCAAAAGCAGTTCTAAGGGGGAAGTTTATAGCAATACAAGCCCACCTTAAGAAGCAGGAAACATCTTGAATAAACAACCTAACCTTGCACCTCAAGCAATTAGAGAAAGAAGAACAAAAAAACCCCAAAGCTAGCAGAAGGAAAGAAATCATAAAAATCAGATCAGAAATAAATGAAAAAGAAATGAAGGAAACAATAGCAAAGATCAATAAAACTAAAACCTGGTTCTTTGAGAAGATAAACAAAATAGATAAACCACTAGACAGACTCATCAAGAAAAAAGGGAGAAGACTGAAATCAATAGAATTAGAAATGAAAAAGGAGAGGTAACAACTGACACTGCAGAAATAAAAAAGATTATGAGAGATTACTACAAGCAACTCTATGCCAATAAAATGGACAACCTGGAGGAAATGGACAAATTCTCATACATGCACAACCTGCCAAGACTGAATCAGGAAGAAAAGGAAAATATGAACAGACCAACCACAAGCACTGTAATTGAAACTGTGATTAAAAAACTTCCAACAAACAAAAGCCCAGGACCAGATGGCTTCACAGGCGAATTCTATCAAACATTTAGAGAAGAGCTAACACCTATCCTTCTCAAACTCTTCCAAAATATAGCAGAGGGAGGAACACTCCCAAACTCATTCTACGAGGCCACCATCACCTGGATACCAAAACTAAACAAGGATGTCACAAAGAAAGAAAACTACAGGCCAATATCACTGATGAACATAGATGCAAAAATCCTCAACAAAATACTAGCAAACAGAATCCAATAGCACATTAAAAGGATCATACACCATGATCAAGTGGGGTTTATACCAGGAATGCAAGGATTCTTCAATATACGCAAATCTATCAATGTGATAAACCATATTAACAAATTGAAGGAGAAAAACCATATGATCAACTCAATAGATGCAGAGAAAGCTTTTGACAAAATTCAACACCCATTTATGATAAAAACCCTGCAGAAAGTAGGCATAGAGGGAACTTTCCACAACATAATAAAGGCCATATATGACAAGCCCACAGCAAATATCATGCTCAATGGTGAAAAACTGAAAGCATTTCCACTAAGATCAGGAACAAGACAACGTTGCCCACTCTTACCACTCTTATTCAACATAGTTTTGGAAGTTTTAGCCACAGCAATCAGAGAAGAAAAGGAAATAAAAGGAATCCAAATCGGAAAAGAAGAAGTAAAGCTGTCACTGTTTGCAGATGACATGATCCTATACATAGAGAATCCTAAAGATACTACCAGAAAACTACTAGAGCTAATCAATGAATTTGGTAAAGTGGCAGGATACAAAATTAATGCACAGAAATCTCTGGCATTCCTATACACTAATGATGAAAAATCTGAAAGTGAAATCAAGAAAACACTCCCATTTACCATTGCAACAAAAAGAATAAAATATCTAGGAATAAACCTACCTAAGGAGACAAAAGACCTGTATGCAGAAAATTATAAGACACTGATGAAAGAAATTAAAGATGATACAAATAGATGGAGAGATATACCATGTTCTTGGATTGGAAGAATCAACATTGTGAAAATGACTCTACTACCCAAAGCAATCTATAGATTCAATGCAATCCCTATCAAACTACCAATGGCATTTTTCACGAAACTAGAACAATAATTTTCACAGTTTGTAATGGAAACACAAAAGACCCCGAATAGCCAAAGCAATCTTGAGAACGAAAAAAGGAACTGGAGGAATCAGGCTCCCTGACTTCAGACTATACTACAAAGCTACAGTTATCAAGACGGTATGGTACTGGCACAAAAACAGAAAGATAGATCAATGGAACAGGATAGAAAGCCCAGAGATAAACCCACGCACATATGGACACCTTATAAAGGTGGCAGGAATGTACAGTGGAGAAAGGACAGCCTCTTCAATAAGTGGTGCTGGGAAAACTGGACAGGTACACGTAAAAATATGAGATTAGATCACTCCCTAACACCATACACAAAAATAAGCTCAAAATGGATTAAAGACCTAAATGTAAGGCCAGAAACTATCAAACTCTTAGAGGAAAACATAGGCAGAACACTCTATGACATAAATCACAGCAAGATCCTTTCTGACCCACCTCCTAGAGTAATGGAAATAAAAACAAAAATAAACAAATGGGACCTAATGAAACTTCAAAGCTTTTGCACAGCAAAGAAAACCATAAAGAAGACCAAAAGACAACCCTCAGAATGGGAGAAAATATTTGCAAATGAAGCAACCGACAAAGGATTAATTTCCAAAATTTATAAGCAGCTCATGCAGCTCAATAACAAAAAACCAAACAACCCAATCCAAAAATGGGCAGAAGACCTAAACAGACATTTCTCCAAAGAAGATATACAGACTGCCAACAAAGACATGAAAGAATGCTCAACATCATTAATCATTAGAGAAATGCAAATCAAAACTACAATGAGATATCATCTCACACCAGTCAGAATGGCCATCATCAAAAAATCTAGAAACAATAAATGCTGGAGAGGGTGTGGAGAAAAGGGAACACTTTTGCACTGCTGGTGGGAATGTGAATTGGTTCAGCCACTATGGAGAACAGTATGGAGGTTCCTTAAAAAACTACAAATAGAACTACCATATGACCCAGCAATCCCACTACTGGGCATATACCCTGAGAAAACCATAATTCAAAAAGAGTCATGTACCAAAATGTTCATTGCAGCTCTATTTACAATATCCTGGAGATGGAAACAACCTAAGTGCCCATCATCGTATGAATGGATAAAGAAGATGTGGCACATATATACAATGGAATATTACTCAGCCATAAAAAGAAACGAAATTGAGCTATTTGTAATGAGGTGGATAGACCTAGAGTCTGTCATACAGAGTGAAGTAAGTCAGAAAGAAAAAGACAAATACCGTATGCTAACACATATATATGGAATTTAAGAAAAAAAAAATGTCATGAAGAACCTAGGGGTAAGGCAGGAATAAAGACGCAGAGCTCCTAGAGAACGACTTGAGGTTATAGGGAGGGGGAAGGGTGAGCTGTGACAGGGCAAGAGAGAGTCATGGACGTATACACACTAACAAATGTAGTAAGGTAGATAGCTAGTGGGAAGCAGCCGCATGGCACAGGGATATTGGCTCGGTGCTTTGTGACGCCTGGAGGGGTGGGATAGGGAGGGTGGGAGGGAGGGAGATGCAAGAGGGAAGACATATGGGAACATATGTTTATGTATGACTGATTCACTTTGTTATAAAGCAGAAACTAACACACCATCGTTAAGCAATTATACCCCAATAAAGATGTTAAAAATAAATAAATAAAGTTTCAAAAAAAAAGAAATAAATGAAACAGAAACAAGGAAAACAAGAGCAAAGATCAATAAAACTAAAACCTGGTTCTTTGAGAAGATAAACAAAATTGATAAACCATTAGCCAGACTCATCAAGATAAAGAGGGAGAGGACTCAAATCAATACAATTAGAAATGAAAAAGGAGAAGTTACAACAGACACCACAGATATACAAGGCATCCTAAGAGAGAACCACAAGCAAATCTATGCCAATAAAATGGACAATCTGGAAGAAATGGACAAATTCTTAGAAAGGTATAACCTCCCAAGACTGAAACAGGAAGAAATAGAAAATATGAACAGACCAATCACAAGTAATGAAATTGAAACTGTGATTAAAAATCGTCCAACAAACAAAAGTCCAGGACCAGAATGCTTCACAGGTGAATTCTGTCAAACATTTAGAGAAGAGCTAACACCCATGCTTGTCAAACTCTTCGAAAGAATTGCAGAGGAAGGAAAACTCCCAAACTCATTCTACAAGGCCACCATCACCCTGATACCAAAACCAGACAAAGATACTAAAAAAAAAGAAAATTACAGACCAATATCACTGATGAATATAGATCCAAAAATCCTCAACAAAATACTAGCAAACAGAATCCAACAACACATCCAACATTAAAAGGATCATACACCATGATCAAGTGGGATTTATCCCAGGGATGCAAGGATTCTTCAATATACGCAAATCAATCAATGTGATACACCATATTACCAAACTGAAGAATAAAATTCATATGATCATGACAATAGATGCAGTAAAACCTTTTGACAAAATTCAACACCCATTTATGATAACAACTCTCCAGAGAGTGGGCATAGAGGGAAACTACCTCAACATAATAAAGGCCATATATGACAAACCCACAGCAAACATCATTCTCAATGGTGAAAAACTGAAAGTGTTTCCTCTAAGATCAGGAACAAGACAAGGACGTCCACTCTCACCACTCTTATTCAACATAGTTTTGGAAGTCCTAGCCATGGCAATCAGAGAAGAAAAATAAATAAAAGGAATACAAATTGGAAAAGAAGGACTGTCACTGTTGGCAGATGACATGATACTATACATAAAGAATCCTAAATATGCCACCAGAAAACTACTAGAGCTAATAAATGAATTTGGTAAATTTGCAGGATACAAAACTAATGCACAGAAATCTCTTGCATTCCTATACACTCATGATGAAAAATCTGAAAGATAAATTAAGGAAACACTCCCATTTACCATTGCAACAAAAAGAGTAAAATACCTAGGAATAAACCTACTTAGGGAGACAAAAGACCTGTATGCAGAAAACTATAAGACACTGATGAAAGAAATTAAAGATATACAAAGAAATGGAGAGATATACCATGTTCTTGGATTGGAAGAATCAATACTGTCAAAATGACTATACTACCCAAAGGAACGTACAGATTGAATGCAATCCCTATCAAATTACGAATGGCATTTTTTACAGAACTAAAACAAAAAATCTTAAAATTTGTGTGGAGCCACCAATGACCCCGAATAGCCAAAGCAGTCTTAAGGGAAAAAAATGGAGGTGGAGGAATCAGACTACCTGACTTCAGACTATATTACAAAGCTACAGTAATGAAGACAATATGGTACTGGCACAAAAACAGAAACATAGATCAATGGAACAAGATAGAAAGCCCAGAGATAAACCCACACACCTATGGTCAACTAATCTATGACAGAGGAAGCAAGGATATACAATGGCAAAAAGACAGTCTCTTCAATAAGTGGTGCTGTGAAAACTGGATAGCTACATGTAAAAGAATGAAATTAGAACACTCCCTAACACCATACAGAAAAATAAACTCAAAATGGATTAGAGACCTAAATGTAAGACTGGACAGTATAAAACTCTTAGAGGAAAACAGGAATAACACTCTTTGACATAAATCACAGCAAGATCGTTTTCGATCCACATCCTAGAGTAATGGTAATAAAAACAAAAAGAAACAAATGGGACCTAATGAAACTTAAAACCTTTTGCACAGCAAAGGAAACGATAAAGTAGATGAAAAGACAACCCTCACAATGGGAGAAAATATTTGCAAACGGATCAAAGGACAAAGGATTCATCTCCAAAATATATAAGCAGCTCATGCAGCTCAATATTAAAGAAACAAACAACCCAATCCAAAAATGGGCAGAAGACCTAAATAGACATTTCTCCAAAGAAGACGTACAGATGTCCAAGAAGCACATGAAAAGCTCCTCAACATCACTAATTATTAGAGAAATACAAATCAAAACTTCAATGAGGTATCACCTCACACCAGTTAGAATGGGCATCATCAGAAAGTCTACAAATAACAAATTCTGGAGATGGAGTGGAGAAAAGGGAACCCTCTTGCACTGTTGGTGGGAATTTAAATTGATACAGCCACTATGGAGAACAGTATGGAAGTTCCTTAAAAAACTAAAAGTAGAATTACCATATGACCCAGCAATTCCACTACTGGGTGCATACCCAGAGAAAACCATAATTCAAAAAGACACATGCACCCCAGTGTTCATTGCAGCACTATTTACAATAGCCAGGTCATGGAAGCAACCTAAATGCCCATCGACAGACGAATGGATAAAGAAGATTTGGTACATATATACAATGGAATATTACTCAGCCATAAAAAGGAATGAAACTGGGTCATTTGTAGAGATGTAGATGGATCTAGAGACTGTCATACAGAGTGAAGTCAGAAAGAGAAAAACAAATATCATAGATTAACGCATATATGTGGAACCTAGAAAAATGGTACAGATGAACCAGTTTGCAGGATAGAAATTGAGACACAGATGTAGAGAACAAATGTATGGACACCAAGGGGGGAAAGCGGTGGGGTGGTGGTGGTGGTGGTATGATGAATTGGGAGATTGGGATTGACATGTATACACTGATGTGTATAAAATGGATGAGTAATAAGAACCTGCTCTATAAAAAAATACATTAAATTAAATCCAAAAGTAAAAACTTAAATTACATGCTTGCACTGAATTCACCTCACAAATATGCTGAGGAAAAGAAGCCAGACACACAAAAAGTATTTACTAAATGATTCCATTTATTAAATTTCAAAGATACATAGAACTCACCTATGGTGTTGTAAGAAGTCAGGATATTGGTTACCCTTGATTAGAAGGAGGACATGAGGGCTTCTGGGGTAATAGTCTGTTTCTTGATCTAGTGCTGACTTTATAAATGTGCTCACTTTGTGAACATTTATTGACTTATACATTTATAATTTGTGTGTTTTTCTGTATTAATATTATGTTTCAATAAAGTCTGTGTTAAAAAGATTTAAAAAAATCAACATCCATTTATGATAAAAACTCTCCAAAAAGTGGGCAGAGGGAACCCAGTTCAACATAATAAAGCCCATATGTGACAAACCCACAGCTAACATCATACTCAATGGTGAAAAGCTGAAAGCACTTCCTTTAAGATCAGGAACAGGACAACGATATCCATTCTCACCACTTTTATTCAAAATAGTTTTGACATCCTAGCCACAGGAATCAGAGAAGAAAAAAAAAAAAGAAATCCAAATTGAAAAAGAAGAAGTAAAACTATCACTGCTTGTAGATGATATGATACTATACATAGAAAATCCTAAAGAAGCTACCAGAAAACTGCTAGAGCTCTTCAATGAATTTGGTTAAGTTGCAGGATAGAAAATTAATACACAGGAACCTGTTGCATTTCTACGCACTAACAATGAAAGATCAGAAAGAAAAATTAAGGAAACAATCCCATTTACCACTGCATCAAAAAGAATAAAATACCTAGAAATAAATTTACCTAAGGAGGTAAAAGACCTGCACTCCCAAAACTATAAGATGCTAATGAAAGAAATCGAAGATGATACAAATGGAAAGATATACTGTGTTCTTGAATTGGAAGAATCAATACTGTCAAGATGACCAGACTACCCAAGGCAATCTACAGATTCAATGCAATCCCTATCAAATTACCAGTAATGCCATTTTTCATAGAACTAGAACAAAAAAAATTTTTAATTTGTATGGAAACACAAAAGACCCCGAATAGCCAAAGCAATCTTGAGAAAGAAAACTGGAGATGGAGGAATCAGGCTCCCTGACTTCAGACTATAATACAAAGCTATAGTAACCAAAACAGGATGGTACTGGCACAAAAACAGAACTATAGATCAGTGGAACAGTATAGAAAGCCCAGAAATAAACCTACACACCTATGGTCAATTAATCTATGAGAAAGGTGCAAGAATATACAGTGGAGAAGACAGCCTCTTTACCATGTGGTGCTGGGAAATTGGGAAAGCTAGATGTAACAGAATGATACTAGAACATTCTCTAACACCATACACAAAAATAAACTCAAGACTTCCCTGGGTACCCGGTGGTTAAGACTCCATGCTTCCATTGCAGAGGGCATGGGTTTGATCCCTGGTCTGGGAACTAAGATCCCTCAGGCCACGTGGTGTGGCCAAAAATAGAAACAACAAAAACAAAAACAAACAAACAAAAAACTCAAAATGGATTAAAGACCTAAATGTAGTACCGGATACTATAAAACCTAGCAGAAAACATAGGCAGAACACTCTGTGACATAAATTGCAGCAGTATCTTTTTAGATTTGTCTCCTAGAATAATGAAAATAAAAACAAAAATAAACAAATGGGAACTAATTAAACTTAAAAGCTTTTGCACAGCAAAGGAAGCCATAAACAAAGCAAAAAGACAATCTACAGAATGGGAGAAAATTTGCAAATATGCAACTGACAAGGGATTATCTCCAAAATATACAAACAGCTCTTGTGGCTCAATATCAAAAAAACAAACAATGCAATCAAAAAATGGGCAAAAGATCTAAACAGACATTTCTCCAAAGAAGACATACAGATGGCCAAAAAGCACATGAAAAGATGCTCAACACTGCTAATTATTAGAGAAATGCAAATCAAAACTACAGTGAGGTATCACCTCACACTGGTCAGAATGGCTGTTATCGAAAAGTCTACAAATAATGTTGGAGAGGGGTTAGGAAAAGGAACCCTCCTACACTGTTGGTGGGAATGGAAATTGGTACAGCAACTATGGAGAACAGTATGGAGGCTCCTTAAAAAACTAAAAGGAGAGCTACCATATCATCCAGCAATCCCACTCCTGGGCACGTATCCGGAGAAAACCATAATTTGAAAAGACACATGCACCCCAATGTTAACTGCAGCACTATTTACAACAGCCAAGACATGGAAGCAAACTAAATGTCCATGGACAGATTAATGGATAAAGAAGATGTGGTGTATATATATAAATATATATATACACACACACACACACACACACACACACACACCATGGAATATTATTCAGTCATGAAAAAAGAATGAAATAATTCCATTTGCAGCAATATAGGTGAACCTAGAGATTATCATACTAAGTGAAGTAAGCCAGACAGAGAAAGATAAATATATGATATTGCTTATATGTGGAATGTAAAAAAACAGAAAGATACAAATGAACTTATTTCCAAAACAGGAGGAGACTCACAGACATAGGAAAAAAATGTGTGGTTACCAAATGGGGGAAAAGGGGATGGGAAGAGGGATAAATTAGGAGGTTGGGATTAACATATACATATTACTATATGTAAAATAGATAACCAACGAGGACCTACTGTATAGCACAGGGAATTATACTCAGTATTTTGTAATAACCTATAAGGGAAGAGAATCTGAAAAAGACTGTATATATATGTATATATGTATACACACACACAAACACACACACACATATATGTAACTGAATCACTGTGCTGTACACCTGAAACTAACATGACATTGTAAATCAACTACACATCAATAAAAAAATCATACATATATATATAATATATACACATGTATATTATATATACATATTGGCCTTCACATCAATTATACAATGTGGGTAGAACAAGCATTCAAAGATAAGAAAATTATGGTTCAGGCTCACAGTAATGCTATAATTAAATAGAACTCAAAACCATTTGTATTCAATGATCCAATCTGTCTTATCTTTTTTTTTTTTTCATTCCTTAACAGAAACCAACAAAGCTGCCTCTCAGCATTTCACTATTTAAAAATTAGGTCCTTCAGATTTTTCCTTTGTACAGTTAGTGTTTTGCTTATTTTGCCATTTATTTGATCCTTCTTCATAAGATGGAACAAGGAAATGTGTTGGCATATTCTGTTATTAGATCCAAGTTTCATGGAAAAATACACTGCAGCTAAGGAACAAAACCAACATTATAAAATTCAATAAACATTTATTCAGTGACTACTAAAGGCAAGGTACTATATTAGGTGTTATTAACTCAAAAGGCACACAGACATGGTCCTTGATATTAAGGAACTGAAAGTTCTTAGAAATTAGATTTCACGGCTGGTTTTACATATATCTTCTAACCTCAAATTAGCACAGGTAACTGCTACACAAATACATGCATATACATATGTACACACACACATATATACACATACATATATGCAAACACATATGAATAGAGGTAGAGAGCCACTGAGATGCTAACTTATACAGATTGCTGTATACCATGTTTATTTAAAAATAACTGCCACATATCCCCTGGAGCAATAACATTTTCCTATTCCAGAAATGAACCTGAATAGAAAAATGCAAAGATACTTTCCAGCTTTACCCTATTAATTCATTGAAAATAGAAGTCCTGATAAATAGAGTGTTGAGGAGATCAGGATCTAATTTCAAGATTTCATTTCTTATTAGTTGCTATACTTTTCAGACCTATGTTTAATAAAGGATACCAAAGTTGCAAAACCAACCCATTTCACTTTCAGAACCTTCAGTTTTATCATCAACTTAGTAAATTATCTGTTTGCAAGTAAAAGCTCCAATAAGGGACAGATATAATTTCTGCTCTGAGTGTTCAATAGACTAAAAATTTAATTTTCTTTTGTAACCAAAAATGATTCTTACGTCAAGCACTGATCCAGAGAGGTCAGCTCGTTCAAGATTTGCACAGCAGAGATTAGCGTGGGCAAGATTGCAGCGGCTTAAATTGGCCATTTTGAAGTTAATGTATCGAAGGTCCAAACGAGAAAGGTCAGCACCACTGAAGTTTAAACCCTAAAATTAAAAAACACAAACTGTCACAATATTTAAACCATCTGTTGTATATTCAATTACAATAGCTAACCACCATGTGTTTTAGAAGTAATTGGCAGTTCCGTCATTTGGAGTTCGTTACATGATCAAATGGAACTGAGATACATAAAATTAGTGTCCTTAACGGGTTCTTAAAGGAACTCAACTTACATATAACCCTAGAATGCATCCTGGCAATGCCTCATTTACGTGCAGAAGTTTCTAAAGAGAGATCTCTGCTGGCCACATACCCGTTGATAAGTATTATTTTTTTATTAAACCTGATTGTACTTAAATTATTTTATTAATTCAATAATTCAAGATCGTTTTATTTTTTTAAAGTGAGTATTGTGGTTTTTAAAATCATTAGTGCTATAATACATAAAAGTAAAAGTATCTTCCACTGATTAACCATACATAACAACTGTACAATTGACTTTTTATTTTTATTGCTGCAATTCCTATGCATTACTCAAAAACTGCTGCATGAGGCATAATTAGACAATAAAAAAGATTATTACATCTCTTTTTCTGTCTAACCATTTTGGGACTAAATCAATGCTATGACCCATAAGTAAAATATATCTTTCATGAAAAAAGAAAACAAGGCAACAGAAAAATTCCCAGAAGAATTTAAAACTTTACTCACAGATTTGCCTACACGAATAACTCATATAAAAGTCTGCTTTAATTACCTGGCAACGCAATTCTGATTTGGTTGGAGTGGCTAGCAGAAATCGCACAAATTCCTTTCGAGATATTGGTGAATGATCTTCTGGTGGTTGAGAATTCTTGAAAAGCATATTGACAGATCAGTGGAGCATTTTGGGAGATAGCTACAATACATGTAATACTTGGCTAATGTAAAAAGAGTCTTACCTTTATTGCCACTTCTAGGTGTTCAATCAATGAGTCAATACCAAAAAATCTTGCTTCTTCTAACACACCTATCATAATAAAAACAATTTGACTTTTATAGAATGCTATTCATTTTAATATTTATAGAATCATTTATAAAAAAAATCTATAAAGTTAAATTCTCACAACAGAAGTGAAATACAAGTAGGCTATCCATCAATATAGAAAAAAAATAACTCATGTTTAGAACATATATATGTATATATAGAATATTTAAAAATATTTGTAAACAAAGTTTTTCTAAATAGTTTACATACAGCAAAAGAAAGAAGACTCATGAATTAGAATGAAAGCTTTCCATATTACAAAATTATTTCTGAAAATTAAATAGGCCACAGACAAAAAAATCCTAACATCATACATTCCTAAAATAACTGACACAGTGATTTGTAAACCCAATAATAAATGATTAGTTCACCTAATCTTAACATTTCATTGACTTTTAAAAAAATATTTATTTTTGGCTGCATTGGGTTTTTGTTGCGTGCAGGCTTCCTCTAGTTGCGGCAAGCAGGGACTACTCTTCGTTGCGATGTGCTGGCTTCTCGTTGCAGTGGTGTCTCTTGTTGTGCAGCATGGGCTCTAAGCATGCTCAGCAGTTGTGGCACATGGGCTCAGTAGTTGTGGCTCGTGGGCTCTACAGTACAGGCTCAGTAGTTGCAGCGTACAGACTTAGTTGCTCCGTGGCATGTGGGATCTTCCTGGACCAGGGCTCAAACCCGTGTCCCCTGCATTGGCAGGCAGATTCTTAACCACTGCTCCACCAGGGAAGGCCTTCATTGACTTATTATTTTTTAATATACTTAACACAGTCAGAGTACCATGTTTTTTTTTTTTTTAAGATAAATTTATTTAATTAATATATTTATTTTTGGCTGTGATGGATCTTTGTTGCTGCGTGCGGGCTTTCTCTAGTTGCTAAGAGCGGGGGTTACTCTTTGTTGTGGTGCATGGGCTTCTCATTGCGGTGGCTTCTCTTGTTGTGGAGCACAGGCTCTAGGCACGCGGGCTTCAGTAGTTGTGGTTTGCAGGCTGTAGAGTGCAGGCTCATAGTTGTGGTGCATGGGCTTCGATGCTCCGCGGCATGTGGGATCTTCCTGGACCAGGGCTCGAACCTGTGTCCCCTGAATTGGCAGGCGGATTCTTAACCACTGCGCCAGCAGGGAAGCCCCTTGAGTTTGTGAATGAAGCAGATCTGAATCGGTTTGTCAGAGATCTTTTAGTTACTGAATCAGAATATTACAGAAGTGTATAAATGTAAGAGAGCTTCGAAACCAAAGTCAGCAGTATAATTCAGAAACCTTTCTTATAGGAAAATCATTAAATAAAGGATTTCCAGGGCGCTCACACAAGATGGCAGAATAGAAGGATGTGGAGCTCACCTCCTCCCACAAATACATCAAATATACATCTACATCTGGAACAATTCTCACAGAATACCCTCTGAATGCTGGCAGAATATCTCAAACACCCAAAATCGCATGAAAGATCTCCTCATAACCAGGTAGTACAAGAATTTAAAAAAAAAGGCATTGGGACAGAACTTGCATATCTGGGAGGGAGTTGTGAAAGAGAAAAGTTGCCCGCAACCTGGAAAGCCTCTTCACAGGTGGGGAGATCAGCCAGGACAGAAATGGAGCTTTAGAGGCTCAAAGCAAAGCGCAGCAGACAGTTTATGGCAGGCAGATCAGAGAGAGACCTGCACAGATGGTCCGGGTCACTGCCCTGTGCTCCCCAGCCTGAGATGTGCAACCGCTGGTGTGGGCGGGAGCTCAGTTCTGAAACTTGGGTTTCAGAGGACAGACCAGGGAGAGGACCAGGGTTGGCTGCTCAGAGAAAGCCTGAAGGGGCTGGAGCATGGTATGGGCTGCAACCAGGGGTGTATGTAGAAGAAGCCCAGGCCCACCATAGAAGCAAAGCCCTTTTGTTAAGGAGCATGGAAGGGAGGGACAGGCCTGTAGCAGCCTCTTTCTCCACACACTTTCAGCTGACTCAGCGCTACCTGTAGGAGCTCTGGGAGCATGCCAGCAGGCTGCCCACATGCAGAGGTGGGGCTGAAATCTGAGCCCTCTGCCCACTGCTGCGCAGATCTACCCCACAGCCACTGGCTTTGTATACTCAGCGCCTGCAGGACATCCAAGTGGACAATGGGTGCTCCCGTGGCTGGGACCAGTCTGGCCTCAGCAGCTATGTGGTTTGTGGGTGCATGCACGCAGAGGCTGGGCTGGAGTCTGCGCTGCTTCAATAGCTCCAACAGCAGCTTCAGGTGTGTGACTACTGTGGTCCTGCTACCTCACTTCAGTGGATCATTGCCAGCAGACCTATGCTGGTAACTTTGTGAACACAGCGTCTGAGGGACATCAGAGCTTACTGCCTGCATTCTCACGGTTGAGGTGAGACGGAGCGCAGTGCCAACAACAGTGTACTTTGTGAGCCCACACAATGGGTGACGGATGACAGCACAGAATGCACTCCCTGGTGGAGAACTCTGGAGGAGGAACACTCAGGGGCTCCTCTCCCTGGGCATACTCCAATCCCAACTACCTCACACCACAGCTCAGAAATGGATCTGGGGCTTCTACTGCAATAACTAGGGAGCAGACCCTGCCACTGAGAGGGCTGTGACAACCACAGAGCAAAGAGGAGGCCCCACTCAACATCCAGTGTAGCCTTTGGTCACCACAACGTCAGTCACACCCCCTATCAAGGGGATAATGGCCAGCACACACTGAGGAAAGAGGTGGCAGGTATACATCCGGAAAACAGACCTTGCACCAAAAATTTTAAACCCACATGTCCCCACGGGGACACTTCCACATACTAATAGCCCTCCAAGACCACAGTAGATAATTGTTTGTCATAAACTCATAGAGTAAGAGAAATATAAGTAAAATGAAGAAGCAGAGGATCCACACCCAGAAAAGATCAAGAGAATTCCCCAGAAAGAACAAACAATGAAACAGATCTGCTCAGTCTTATAGACAGTGAGTTCAAAAAAAAGATAATGAAAATATTGAAGGAACTAAGAAAGGTTATCAATACAAATGTAGATTACTGTAAAAGGAACTAGAAAGTGTAAAGAGGAGCCAAGGAAAATGAGAAAACTCATTCGCCGAGATGAAAGCTGAACTAAAGGTAATGAGTAACAGGTTGAATAATGCAGAAGAATAAATAAGTGATCTGGAAGACAGAACAATGGAAATCCCCCAGTCAGAACAGCAGACAGAAAGCCAAATGGAAAAAAAAAAATTGAAAGCAATTTAAAAGACCTATGGGATAATGTAAAGTGTACCAATCTACACATAACAGGCATCCCAGAAGGAGAAGAAAGAGAAAAGGGGATTGAAAATGTATGTGAAGAAATTATGGTTGAAAACATCCCAAACTTAAAGAAGGAAACAGATACACAAGTACAGGAAGTACAGAGGGTCCCAAACAAGATGAACCCAAACAGATCTCTACCAAGATATACTATAATTAAAATGGTAAAAGTTAAAGAGAGGATTCTAAAGGCAGCAAGAGAAAAAACAAAGGGATAATTACAAGGGAACCCCCATAAGGCTATCAGCTGATTTCTTTACAGAAATGTTGCAGGCCACAAAGGAGCTGCAAGATATATTCAAAGTACTTAAACGGAAAAATCTGCAACCTAGGATACTCTACCCAGCTAGATCAACACTTAGAATAGAAGGAGAGAGAAAGAATTTCTCAGACAAGCAAAAACTAAAGGAATAGAGCAATACTAAATCTATCCCTAAAAGAAATATTGAAAGGTCTTTTCTAAGTAGAAAAGAAGAATCTAGAGGAAAAGGAAAATCACAATTGGAAAGTAAATCACATAAATAAGCCAGTATGCAAATTTTTTAAAAATAATAATCATAAAATAATTTTTTTGTGGAAGTGATGATAACCACAATGAACAGCAAAAGGATAAACATGAAGATGTAAAAGAGGACATCAAAATCATAAAAAGTGGGGGAAGAGAGTAAGAAAATGTAGATTATCTTTTAGAATGTGTTTGAGGTTATACCACTATAGATTCTAAAGCAAGTACATATAGGAAGGGGTTAACATACTTGAAAAACAGGGGGAACACAAATCAAAGATATACAATAGATGCACAAAAACAAAAGGAAGAGAACACAAGCATAATACAAAAGGAAATCATCAAACGATGAAAGGAAAAACAAGAAGAAAAAAGAACAAAGAAGAAATACAAAAATCAACTGGAAAACAAGCTCTACAATAGCAATACTTATCTATCAAAAGTTACCTTAAACGTCAATGGACTAAACGCTCCAATCAAAAGACACAGAATGGCAGAGTGGATTAAAAAAACAAGAGCCTACAGAAGATGGTGGTGGGGGAGGACGCGGAGTTCATGTCTTCCCCACAACTAAGGCGCCTGCCAGATGCTGGTGGGGGACCTCAATGCCCAAGGAGATAGGAGGAACCCCCGAGTGACCAGGTAGGAACATGGGGGGAGTAAGGGGGGAGGAGAAGTGAAGGCCAGACAGGACCGGCACCCCTGAGGGGTGACTTGGAAGGGGGGGGAGGGGTTCCCATGCCTGGAGGGACCCTCAGGGGCTCGGAGAATCAGGTGTTTCCCCTGCCCAATCGGCCAGGAAGCATGCAGGTCTCCCAGGCAGGGTCCTCAACCCTCCAAGGCACCCTCTGGGCCATGCTGTTTGTAGGGGCGTAGGAGGGAGGCAGGGGTGTTGGAAAAGGGGAGAGGTGGATGCGGGAGGGGCCCTCTGTGATAGGAGGACCAGGGGAGGCACGGAGGTTGTTTCACCCACTCACTTGTGCCCGGGAAGCCTACTGGGCTGTCGGGCCTGGTCCTCCATTTTCCTGGGCCCCCTTCTCTCCCAGGCCCCTTCTGGCCTCATGAGTCCTAGGGGCATGGGAGGGAGAAGGGGGAAAGAGGAGAGGTGGACAGTGGTGGGGGGAACCCTCAAGGACCAGAGGATCAGGGAGGTGTGGCGGGTGTTTCCCCAGACCACTCAGCCCGGGAGACCTGCTGGGGTCCTAGGCCAGGTCCCCCACCCTCTGAGGGCCCCTCTGTGCCACGCTGGTCCTGGGAGCGTAGGAGGGAGGCAGGAGGTGGGAAGGGGAGGAGAGGAGGACGGGGCAAGGGATGCTTCGGGGCTGGAGGATCAGGGGAAGCAACCCAGGCGTTTCCCCTGCCCACTCAGCTCCAGGAAGCCTGTTGGGCTTCCGGGTCTGGTCCCTTGCCTTCTGGGGCCACCGCTAGCCATGTGGGTGCTGTGGACATGGGAGGGAGAAGAAGAGAGGCCAATGGGGAAGGGCCCTCTGGGACTTCCCCCACCCACTTGGGCTCAGTGAGCATGCTGGGGTCCTGGACCTGGTCGTCTACCCTCCAGGGCCAGAGGCACTCCTGGGCCCCTCCTGCTGTGTTGAGTCTAAGACCCTGCCCCAGGGCCTTTTCTGGCCCTGTGGGTCCTAAGCATAGGCCCCGTCCACCACCTAAACCACACCCCGACCTAAGCCCCACCCCCCCCAGCCAAGGTCTTTTCTGGCATTTTTCCCCCCTCCTCTTTATTACTACTGTGGTCCTGTTTTACCTTCCAGTTGTTGTTTCATCTATATTTTTATTTTTTTATTCTTTCTAAGATAGCTGTTAGTTTTCTAATCTTATTATTTACTCTTTCTTACTGTTCTGCTCCTTTTTTTCTTTTGTCTTTTTGGCACCTCGCACGGCTTGCAAGATCTTGGTTCATGAGCTGGGGGTCAGGCCAGAGTTCCTGCAGTGGGAGCTCCGAGTCTGAACCACTGGACTAACAGAGAACCTCAGACCCCAGGGAATATTCATAGGAGTGAGGTCTCCCAGAGGTCCTCATGTCGGGACCAAGACTCACCTCTACCCAACCGCCTACAAATGCCAGTGCTGGAAGCCTCAAGCCAAACAACCAGAACACAATCCCACCCATCAAAACAAAAACAAAAACAAAAACAATGAGTTGACAAAAAATTATGTCACAGATGAAGAAGGTAAAAACCTACAAGACCAAATAAATGAAGAGGAAACAGGCAATCTACCTGAAAAAGAATTCACAGTAATGAGAGTAAAGATGATCCAGAATCTCG
Source organism: Globicephala melas (assembly GCF_963455315.2). NCBI lineage: Eukaryota > Metazoa > Chordata > Mammalia > Artiodactyla > Delphinidae > Globicephala > Globicephala melas. Next base: position 102,638,120 of record NC_083319.1, read on the forward strand.
GAAATAGAATTGGAGGCACAGATTGAGAAAATACAAGAAATGTTTAACAAAGATCTGAAGAACTAAAGAACAAACAAACAGAGATGAACAATGCAATAACTGAAAAGAAAAATACACTAGAAGGAATCAAACAGAATAACTGAGGCAGAAGAACGAATGAGTGAGCTGGAAGATGGAATGGTGGAAATAACTGCGGAGGAGCACAATAAAGAAAAATAATGAAAAGAATTGAAGACAATATCAGAAACCTCTGGGACAACACTAAACAAGCGAACATTCAAATTATAGGGCTCCCAGATGAAGAAGAGAAAAAGAAAGGGTCTGAGAAAACATTTGAAGAGATTATAGTTGAAAAATTCCTTAACATGGGAAAGGAAATAGTCACCGAAGTCCAGGAAGTGCAGAGACTCCCATACAGGAAAAACCAGAGGAGAAACACACCAAGACACATATTAATCAAACTAACAAAAATTAAATTCAAAGAAAAAATATTAAAAGCAGCAAGGGAAAAACAAAAAATAACATGCAAAGGAATCCCCATAAGGTTACCAGCTGATTTTTCAGCAGAAACTCTGCAGGCCAGGAAGGAGTGGCAGGATATACTTAAAATGGTGAAAGAGAAAAACCTAAAACCAAGATTACTCTACCTAGCAAGCATCTCATTCAGATTTGACGGAGAAATCAAAAGCTTTACAGACAAGCAAAAGCTAAGAGAATTCAGCACCACCAAACCAGCTCTACAACAAATGCTAAAGAAAATTCTCTAGGTGGAAACACAAGAGAAGAAAAGGACTCAAAAAAACAAACCCAAAGCAATTAAGAAAATGGTAAGAGGAACATACATATCGATAATAATCTTGAATGTAAATGGATTAAATGGCTCAACCAAAAGACACAGGCTGGCTGAATGGATACAAAAACAAGACCCATATATATGCTGTCTACAAGAGACCCACTTCAGACCTAGGGACACATACAGACTGAAAGTGAAGGGATGGAAAAAGATACTCCATGCAAATGGAAATCAAAAGAAAGCCGGAGTAGCAATACTTCTATCAGATATAATAGACCTTAAAATAAAGACTGTTACAAGAGATAAGGAAAGACACTACATAATGATCAAGGGATCAATCCAAGAAGAAGGTATAACAATTATAAACATTTATGCACCCAACATAGGAGCACCTCAATACATAAGACAAACACTAACAGCCATAAAAGGGGAAATCGACAGTAACACAATAATGGTAGGAGACTTTAACACCCACTTTCACGAATGGACAGATCAATGCAAATGAAAATAAATAAGGAAAGACAAGCTTTAAATGACACAACAGACCAGATAGATTTCATTGATATCTATAGGGCATTCCACCTGAAAGTGGCAAAATACACTTTCTTCTTAAGTGCACACAGAACATTCTCCAGGACAGATCACACCTTGGGTCACAAATCAAGCCTAGGAAAATTTAATAAAATTGAAATATCAAGCGTCTTTTCTGACCACACGCTATGAGATTGGAAATCAATTACATGAAAAAAACTGTTAAAAACACAAATACCTGGAGACTAAACAGTGTGCTACTAAATAACCAAGAGATCACTGAAGAAATCCAAGAAGAAATAAACAAATGCATAGAAACAAATGACAACGAAAACATGACGACCCAAAACCTATGGGATGCAGCAAAAGCAGTTCTAAGAGGGAAGTTTATAGAATTCAATCTCACCTAAAGAAAAAAAAAACAAACTATCTAACCTTACACCTAAAGCAACCAGAGAAAGAAGAACAAAGAAAACCCAAAGTCAGTAGAAGGAAAGAAACCATAAAGATCAGAGCAGAAATAAATGAAATAGAAAAAAGGAAAACAATAGCAATGATAAATAAAACTAAAAGTTGGTTCTTTGAGCAGATAAACAAAATTGATTAAACCCTTAGCCAGACTCATCAAGAAAAAAAAAGTGAGAGGATGCAAATCAGTAAAATTAGAAATGAAAAAGGAGAAATCACAACTGACACCGCAGAAATACAAAGGACTGTAAGAGACTACTACAAACCATTATATGCCAACAAAATGGACAACCACAAAGAAATGGACAAATTCTTGGAAAGGTACAATTTTCTAAGACTGAACCAGGAAGAATCAGAAAATATAAACAGACCTATCACAAGTAATGATGAAACTGTAATTAAAAATCTTCCAACGGGGCTTCCCTGGTGGCACAGTGGTTAAGAATCTGCCTTCCAATGCAAGGGACACAGGTTCAAGCCCTGGCCTGGGAAGATTCCACATGCTGCAGAGCAGTTGTGGCCCATGCGCCACAACTACTGAGCCCACGTGCCACAACTACTGAGCCCACGTGCCACAACTACTGAGGCCCACGCACCTAGAGCCCATGCTCCGCAACAAGAGAAGCCACCGCAATGAGAAACCTGCGCACCACAACGAAGAGTAACCCCCGCTCGCTGCAACTAGAGAAAGCCCACATGCAGCAACGAAGACCCAGAGCAGCCAAAAATAAATAAAATTTTTTTTAAAAAATTTACAAAAACAACAAAATCCCTTAGCGTCCTTCCTGATGAAATCTAAATCTATTTAGAATCTAAAATCGGAATGTATGGGGTAGATGTATACCTGAAAGACTATCTACCTGTGTAGATATATGAGTGTATATTTACACTCATATGCATGTAAAAACATTTAGTTTTAAAAATGGAAAAGATACTTTTACTTTATGAAAATATACATTACTAAGTGAAAAGAAAATACAAATCCTAAAAAGTGTGAGGAATTACATTGAAAACTCACCCAACAAATTAATCCCATCGTTTACAATGAGCTGTCCGTGACGCAAGTAGTTCAAAATGGGTTCAAAGTACTCAGGACTTCGGTCAATTAAGAAAGCTCCTCTATGATCTTGCTTATTTCCCCACACACCTGTGGGACCATTAAAATGAAGAAAGCCCCCCCATAAACAAAAAACAAAGTTAGAAATTTATAGAAGGAAAACTGCATAACATACCAGTAAGTTTTCACTCTTGTAAAAATTATTACTGATTCCATTAAAAAGTACAGAAGGACAGGAGTTATAAAGTCAATACAACTACAAACAGATCACACAAAATGTGATCTCACTGCACTCACCTTTGTCCTTAAACATGTGGGCCAGCATACTGTCAGGTTCTTTATTCACTAAAGTGCTCCTAAGAATTCAGGGAAAAAAACTGATTTCTCCATTTGTCTTTATAAACAAACATATTTAAGTCAAGAGTATACTTGATCCCAGCTGCTCTCTCAAAAAGATGCATGCTATAACCTGGGAGGAGTGATGCTGGGAAACAAAAATGTGCAGTAAGTTGCCATTTATCAAAATCTCTTCTCATCTGGCACTTCCTTTGATTTAAATATTGATTTCGTTGCCTTTAATTTCAATGCTGATCTATCCTTCTAGCAAGCTACTGTATAACAATTTTCTTGATCGAAATTTACATTTTTCTTATGCCTTTAGTATAAGCAGTTGTAGTCTACAAATTTCAATACTGTTAATTTTTTACTTGTGTTGCATGTATATTACTCAATATTTTAAAAGCATATTCTAAAAACAGTAAATTCATGCTTTTCATGCTTTCTCTGGAATGACTTGTGAACCATTTTCTACTCTTAGAAAAAATTTCCTAAATATTGGCTTCAAATCACATAGTATATTTAAGCAGCACTGGAATATCTTCTAAGGACATCAGCAAACTGAAGGAAAGAACAAACAGTACATAGTACCCACTCAACACACACATACATGTGCACCTACCGTGTGGTTGTAAAGTACCGCCCTCCAACATTTAATGTTAGCCAGTCTGTGTGAGATCCTGACAACACTTCCGGTACTTTAGAATCTGTCTGAGGGTCTAGAGGTGACATGTAGAAAAAATAAACATTAAGTTGGGGGGGGGGGTTTGGGGAAGATGGCAATAGTATAATATTTTAAACTAAAACACACACATAAAAGCATGCCAGAGCTACTAGGACAGCAAGCCCTATACCCACAGACAGTATCTAAAACAAAACTAGGTGATAAGGTATCCCGCCAACACCGACAACTAGAAGAGAAGCATGGCATCAGCATCCTTGACAGAAGAAGCATCCTTGACAGAAACAACAGGGTATGTGATGATCCTAAGAATTCCAAAGTAACCCATAAATACTCACTTCAAAACTCAGCAAGTCTACTTGAGAACAGCCGAATGGAAGTGGGAGGGGTGTGCCCACTCCAACCATGGGTGATTCAAGCAGTCTGGAGTAAGATCTGAAGAGGCTGAAAACGAACTCTCAAAACCCACCCAGCCAAAGCTCCCACCTAGGACAAAGTCCCACACTGAGGATAAGATGTTGGGAAAAGAATCCAAGTTGAACAGAACAGAGACAACAGAGACAAAAGGAAAAGGAGTCCAGATAAAAGTCAAAAAAGGTCAAGCAGAACCAAAACATATTAGAAGGTGACTTCCATATTTTTTAATACTTCATAAAAACAACATAAGAGGGACACCTAGAGCCATGAAATTACAAAAACTTTCCTAAGTCAGCTCCCTTCTCAAGTTAAGGAAAACTAATTTCATGTAAAAATGAGCAACAGAAAATCCCATACAAGATTATTAAAAGAATAGGAAGAATTACATCCCTATAGATAATGAAAACGTGCCAGATAATGAAAATGTGCCAGAAAGAAATGGCCACAAAATAGGTAAACTATAATATTCCAAATATGCTAAAAGAAGTAAATAATACAAGGTATGAAAAAGCAACATAAACCAGAATCACAAAATTCAGAAATGAGGCAAGAGAACTCTGGAGAGAATTAGAAATAAAAACCATTTCAGAAATGAAGATTAAACTAGAAGAAACACAGGAGTGAAAGAACACCACAGATAATGCCTTAAGGAAAATAAAAATTGAAAAGAGGAAAGCTTTAAAAATCAAGAAGAAATGAAGAAAGAGATGAAAAAGATTTAACAGAAGATTTCAAATATAGAAGACAAGTGTAGAAGATCCAACACATATACAATAGGAGTCCTGAAAGGAGAAAATCAAAGCATGGTAACAAAATAAATACATAAAGTTCAAGAAAACTTATCTGAAATTTAAAAAAAAAAAAGATGTGAAACTACATATTGAAAGGGCCCACCACATAACTGAGAGATTCAACCCAGAACAGCTCAGAACACCCAGAAATAGTATACTAAAAGTTATCAATTTAAAAGTACAGTAAATCAATTTAAAGTACAGTAAAATTACTGTAAAGAAAGAGAATAATCCTTTGGGTGAGCTAGGAAAAATAATCACTTATGAAAGATCAGATTTTTTTTTGACACCAAAACTCTATGTCAGAAAATGCAGTAACATATTTAAGATATTTAAAGAAAAATAATATGAACCAAGGATTTTTTAACAACTTGAGGTATAATTGAAATACAACAAACTACATATCATTAAAGTTTGAAATTTGTTCAGTTCTGACATATGATTTTATGACCAGTCAAACTGACTTTCAGGTATAGAAGCCACATGCAAGATGTCAGAGAATATAGTTCTCACAAGTTCTTTATAAAGAATCTACTAGAGAACAAGTTTCAGACAACCACTCGAGGCATCAGTTTAAGGACTGGAGGAGTAAAACTAAGTGATGGTTTTAAGGGAGAGAGTATAGTATACAATGGTGTGTGTGTATATGTGTGTATGTATATAGTATATAATAACAATATTTGACAATGGATAAACAATACGATTATTTTTTAAGTAAGGAAAGAAAGGAATGAGCATATTAAAAAATGTTTAACTGTCTTTAGTAGTCACATTGGTATTCAAAGTATTGGGATTATTATTGAAACTTTTATGTGTATTTTGTGTAGGATGAAGGAAATGAGTAATTATGTGACATTACAATTCCATCACTCCCTATGTCCTTGGAAACCAGGATTACTGATATGCAAGAAAGGAGACATAGATGTAAGATAGAAGATGTTAAATAAAAATCTTACAATCCTAATATAACCAAAGTATTAGTATGAACCCATGAGATATTTTATCTATTTATATGTTATATGTGATATAAAGCTTTGTATCATATAATATTTATTATATATGAATTTTATCCTCTAGCTAGCCACGTATTTCCAACTCTGTTCACCAAAAAGCCTAGTAATCATGACGAACCCAGTAGCAGCGAGCCTCCCCAGCACCCAGGCTGGGTCTTAAAATGACATTTGCCACTAAAAGAAATCAAGGCTTCCAAGAAAAAAACCACTGATTTGGGTTTAGGACAAGAGAAGTATAAGATGAACACTTTGTTATTCCAGATAGTAAGGAAAAGACTAACGGGGTTGTGTTAAAAGAAGAAGAACATGAAGGGATTTCCACTGGCCAAAAGTAAAATAATCCAGGTATAGATAAATGCAGAGGATGAAAACATACCAAATATTTTTAACTCTGAAAGTTTGTAACGATAAAACAAAAAACACTAATCAATCACTTTTTGTTTTGTTGTTTGTATGTATGCAATGAACCAATTAAGTGACCACTGCCTGCCAACCCACTGTCTTAGCCTAATGGATAAGAAAAGATGAGAAAAATTTTTTGTTCAGTCTTAAGGCAGAAACAGAGAATATGCATTTACTTCTAAGTTGCTGTGTGATGATCTTGAGTACTACCTCCACTCACCAAATACAATTATTGTGAAGGCTTAAAGAAATACTTGAATATTCAGGGTGTGATGGTCTGGAACTAAATATATCAAATATTCGTTAAAGAATATTTATTTAAGCCTCAGGCTCTTTCCTTTGAGATATACACTGTATAAGCTTTCTTCGAAACTGAAGGGTAGTGTGTGTGTGTGTGTGTGTGTGTGTGTGTGTGTGTGTGTGTGTGTGTGGTTGCTACCAAGTCATTTTTGACTGATTTAACTGCTGTGAATGACTGGCAAACATTACTTTTTCAAGCAATATATGCTTAAAAAATATGTAACATAACAGAGGTTTTGATAACTACTATCAAAGAGAAAATTTCAAAACAAAACAGTTATAGTTCTAAAATCAAAACCACCCTATCATGTCATAATTAATGAATATGTGCACATCCAGAGCCTTTTAACAGCACGTAAAAGATGAGGTATCCATACTAAAATATGATCATCTAATTCAAGTTAGAAATTTACTTTCACACACACCCCCAATGCAGAATCAAAAAAGGTATGAAGAGCTGAGTACTGCTCTAAGATACTTTTTAATGTTAAGCTTAGTAAAGCCATGTAAAATATTTGCCATTTCATCTTTATTTCGGCAGACAAAATTGGCTTTTAAGGAAGTCACTTACCAATAAATGGTTCTCCTTCACACACAAACAAAACATCATCATCCCTGGGGAAATCAAAATTTAAAAAGCCACCATCAAAATCCAGAAATCACATTAATTATCTGTTGACTAGAGGAACTATTCCTTAGAATAATGTAGAAGATCCGTTTTGCTATCTATGTGGCAAAGAAGTTGACCAAGTTCCAGTGTTTTTTGTTTAAACCCAGGTTGTTTAAGCCTCTTCCTGCTCCAAAATTCTATGATCTGATGAGAATGGAATGAGGTGAACTAGACACTTGTCTCAGAGATAAATCTGCCGAGGGTATGTAAAAACCAAAACCAAAAAAACCCCACCAAAATCACTATTGTAGTGGATCACTGATGAGTTAACTCTACTTAACATTCTATTTTATTTAGCAAGTTTTCACCAAAGTAGGTCTCTGTGACGTTTATAAAATTCAAAGTGCTTAACCCCCTGACTTAACTGCCTCTGGATTTAAATTCAAAGAAGATCCTGCACATGAAAGTACTTTTGAAGTGGAAAAAACAAAGGAAACCCACTATACAAATTATGTGAATTCAGCTTTCTTATCAATTGAAGAATATACTACTGAAGAATGTTATGTTCAAAGGATATGATTAAAGCTATAGCCAACTCTTCTTCTTTCACTTTAATTCTATAACCCTAAATAATTTATTAGGGTTTTCTGCCACATCATCAGCTGTTTTGTGCTTTGGAAATGAAAATAAATTTTCATATTAAATCTAAGAAGAATATAATTGGAAATAACTCTGCTGTAAACACTCACCCACTATACTCACCTAAATGTAAATGAATACCCATAATTCAAAAATCTGGATTATCAGTGTATATCCTCCTTCCCTGCTCCACCCCACCGCACGATTAGTATAAATGATCAGAGCTTGTACTGTGAACCACAAATTATTAAACAGGTAGATATAATATAAATATATACTATTTCTTGTCCTAGCTCTTTTTTAATTGAAGTATAGTTGACACACAATATTATGTTAGTTTCAAGTGTACAATATAGTGAGTTGACAATCAAAATACATGAAATGATTACCACGATAAGTCTAGTAACCGTCTGTCACCATACAAAATTATTACAGTGTTACTGACTATATTCTTTGTGCTGCCAATTACATTCCTGTGACTTATCTATTTTATAACTGGAAGTCTGTACCTCTTAAGCCCCTTCACCTATTTCACCCAACCCCGCCAGTCTCCTCCCCTCTGGCAACCACCAGTTTGAGTTCTAAATAGGTAGATATTTTATAGTTCAGAAGGCTTCAGTTATGACCTTCTTCAATTACGACCTATGTTGTAGACATTTTTATTTCTATAAGAATGTAAATTATATTTCTGTAAGACATCACAGGAACACATAGAATTTTTCTTGGAAGCAGAGTCTTGTTTGTTAAGGAGAAATTTAGGTTGATATAAATCATTCAATTATCCATAGAAACACATAGAAGCTGGGAGATAGATACTGAAAAACTAAGAAACTCTTCTAATTTATTTGGAATTAAAATCTTTATCTTTTAAGTCTATAATCTTTTCTACTTGTTCACCATGCCAGTTAACTTTTTAAGACTAATATGAAAATTTGTTTTCCTCTAATTGACAAAAATCAACTATTAAATGTATGACCTGGGTAAGTCATTTAAATTCTCAGATGTTTAGTTTCCTCATTTATAAAACAAAGGGACTAGAAGTCTTTAAAGGCAGTATGTTATATTGAAAGGTTATTCTGACCTGGGTTTAACTGAATATTAAACTTTGTATACTACCATAATTTAGAACATCATTATCTTCACAACATCAATTTTAGAAAACCCACGCAGGGACTTCCCTGGCAGTCCAGTGGCTAAGACTCCACACTTCCAACGCAGGGGGTGTGGGTTTGATCCCTGGTCAGGGAACTAAGATCCGACATGCCTTGCAGCCAAAAAAATAAATAAAAAGTCCATGCTTTGCCGATTAAATGAGGTAACTTGGGCAAAGCAAATACAACTTAACTGGCACAGAGTCAGTACTTAGTTTGTGTTCCCATTCCATCTTCTTTGAGCCCCCTCCTGCTCCAAAATTCTATGATCCCAAGAGGATGGAATGAGGTGAACTGGACATTGGTTTTAAAATATGCCTGGCATACTTAAAAAAACAAAACCCCAAACAAACAAACAAACCAAAACCACTACTGTGGTGGATCACTGGTGAGTTAACTCTAGTTAAAATGCTATCTTATTTAGCAAGTTTTCACCAAAGCAGGTCTCTGTAAACGCTTATAAAATTCAAAGCATTCTTAGGAAATGAACTGAACAATAAGCAGTAGCATATAAAAGAGATCAATTAAGTTTCTAGTATTAAAAATTCGTGTCTTATTAGATCCGTTTCTAGTAACATAGAGATTCCTCATAGCCATATGTGAACTCTGCAGAAAGACTATGAGTATATTGGAATGTATTCAGGGTTTTCTATCTGATCAATGCATCATAAGTGCAAATTACTTAAATTCCAAAGAGCAAATTCTAGGCAATCATTTGCCAACATTCTGCATTCTTAACAGTGATTAAATACTGCTTAAGGGAAACAGCATAGCACCAAGAAGCTGAGGGCACACTGTAGATGGCTTATAAAAAGGTGAAGGTTACCTGATCAAAGCAATATCATCAATCAGTCCACCTTTCCCATTATACACACTGGTGGCTTTTATGCCGAGTTTATTGCTGGCCACAGAAAGCAAATCAGATAAAGTTCCATATACAGCGACCACCTGTAAACACACCAGATTAATTTGAACAACTTACGTAATCAATTTCGTCACTCACAAATTAAAAACCACCATACTATAAACAGGTCTAAAAAATCAGATTATCATATAAAAAGAGATTTTGAGAGGTTCTTAAAAGTTTCTCTTTTTCTTTTATGACTGAAATATTTACTTAGTGCCTAACACTGCTGAAATCCAAGACTAGAGAAATCGTCGCTAAAAACAAACTACAATCTTACAGTATGTTAAACAGTGCTCCAGTTCTGATACAAAAGAGACCCGCACTTGACTTTAGATTCTGGCATTTTCTAGCTGTCCACTCAAGACAAATTATTTCACCTCTTTATGCTTCTGTGGCTCTAACTGGCAATGAGGAGAACAGTTACACCTGTATCAGAAGGTCGTCACAAGGATGAAGTGAGTTAATGCATGATAAGAGCTTCCCAAAGTGCCTGAGACCTATTAAGTCTTTAAGATGTTGCTTTTACATTATTCCTTTTTTACAGGAATGGTTTACTTTTTTAAACAGGAAAAATTTACTGTTTATTATAACATTTACCATGTCAATGACCATATGAACAGTTAACGACTTCCCACCTCATTTAACTTCAATAACTATTTATATACTGTATAAAAGCCAGATTTTGGCTAACATTCTAAGTACAGCGTAGACCTGGGTTACAATGAATTGCTCCGTCCTGCTTTAAATCAGGCAGTCTGACACTTGTGCAACATACATGCAGTTGCTTAGGTAGGGGGTAGAGACTCTGTACATGTAGTGAATTCTTTGCTCCAGCCATAACTGTAACTGTGTATAGTTGTATCATTATCAGTCAGATCTCTGAAAATTATGAATAAAAAAGAGGGTGAGGAGATGAACCTGAAGCATGAGCAGCCAGCTGACTTCCCACAGGATACTGGATAAAGGTGCCATATGAAATGGAACCGGGGCTAGTCCTTTGTTCACTGGTCACTGGAGTACAGCAGACAGTGAATTTTTCGTTAAGTAAATGAACAGTCAAGGGTGGAGCGAGTTGTTTGCCAATAGGAGTGTGTAGTGTTTCTACCGCAGAGTACAGAGATTCCAACTCTTTTCTCTTGGATCATGACCTATGAGAAGTGTTGCAAGCTGGGGCATTTTGGGGAAGAGGGGTAGGCAAGCAGAGTTTAAAGGGAACTACGTGGATTATTAAAGATAATGCACAACCCAAGTGCTCATAAACGTCTGAATGGATAAACAAAATGTGGCATATCCATACAATGGAATATCATTCAGCTCTAAAAAGGAATACGATTCTGATACACGCTACAACATGCATGAATCTTGAAAACACTATGCTAAGTGAAATTAGCCAGACATAAAAAAGGACAAATATCATGGGATTCCACTTGTATGAGGTACTTAGAACAGGCAAATTCATAGAGATAGAAAGTAGAAGTATAACTGATTCACTATTCACTTTGTTATAAAGCAGAAACTAACACACCATTGTAAAGCAATTATACTCCAATAAAGATGTAAAAAAAAAAAAAAAAAGTAGAAGAAAGGAGGTTATGGGGCAGAAGGGGTAATGGAGAATTACTGCCTAATGAGTACAGAGTTCCTGTTTGGGATGATGAAAAAGTTTTGGAAATGAAAAGTGGTGAGGTTACACACATGAATGTACTTAATGCCAACGAAATGTACACTTAAAATGGCTAAAAGGGTAACTTTTATGTTGTGTATATTTTACCATATGATAAAAAAGATAACAGCACAAAGCACCTGGCAGAGTGTCTTACACCCAGCAGACACTGACATAAATGACGGAAGCTTGAAGAACACGTGTCCCCCGTATTTCCTACCATTTTTCACCTTTGTAACAGAGCCTGGAATTCTAACCATTATTGCAGATACGAGTTCCAGAGGAGAAAGATTTAGAAAATTCTTAGTATAATAGCAACTATGACAAGAATGCTGTTGTTAGAAAGGAGGATCTTCTTACTCTCCCCTCACGGTTCCCAGACTGTAAAAGGTGTTTTGCATTTGCTTTGGTCAGTCGCTTGGCTCTTTGCTTCTTGTATAGCTTCACATGGTTTTCTTTCGCCTGACATTATCAGCTCCTTGCCCTAACATTAACTTTCTCCACCCCATTTCCTTTCACTTCTCTCCCTCAAGCATCATAAAATGGTTGGAAATTCTATGTATCTCTCTATATTATGCTCCTGAATTTAAATATTAGAGCATACCACTTTACCTAACTTATTTTTCAAAAATACATCACTTTGGGCTTCCCTGGTGGCGCAGTGGTTGAGAGTCCGCCTGCCGATGCAGGGGACACGGGTTCGTGCCCCGGTCTGGGAAGATCCTACATGCTGTGGAGCGGCTGGGCCCGTGAGCCATGGCCGCTGAGCCTGAGCGTCTGGAGCCTGTGCTCCGCAACGGGAGAGGCCACAACAGTGAGAGGCCCGCGTACCACAAAAAATTAAAAAATACATCAAATTAAATTGTTCTCTACTTCCATTCGATTGACTTGATTTTTCCTGTAGGTCAGTTGTTTCCTAATGAAAATACAGGCCACCTGCCATGTTCGAAAGCCACACTGTCCAATTTGGAAGCCACTAGCTACAAGAGGCTATTTAAGTTTTAATGTATTGCTATTAATTAAAATAAGTCAGTTCATCAGTTACAACAGTCATGTATGAACTGCTCAACAGCCACAATGGCTAGTGGTTACCATATTACACAGCGCAGATATGGAGTTATTTCCTTCCTCACAGAGCGTTCTATTGGACACTGCTGCTTCAAAGAGCAGAAGAAAGTCAGGAACAAGGAAACAACTATTTTAACTGTTAGGCTTGACCATGTCATAGCAATTCACAGTAACCAAGTGGTAGAGTCCAACTCAAACCCTGTTGTTTTGTATGGAAGGTTGAGTAGTTACCATCTTTCTTTTCTCCCCATTGAAGTCAAATTTGATTATAAGATTAAAAACAAAAACAAAGCCACACATCACACAGTTTGGCAATTTCAGGGCAATCAAAGTACAACAGGTGTTTCCTTGTAGGCTGCAATACTAAGGAGCACATTCTAGATACAAATTGAGTTCATATTTATTTTATTATCACTTAAATAAGCCCTCACATAGTATTGAACACAATTTATCATTACCTCAAATATTTTCTAACCTGACTTACTATCTAGACTGTAAAGGTTTAATAATAAATTTTTAATTTGTAAAAAGTGGTTATTCAGTGAATTTAGGTAACCAATAATCCCTTGTAATGCTGATGAGCAGCAATGAAGTACATCCCTGTACTACCCAAATCTCTAACATCCAGAAAAGAACTGCAGCCAGTTTAAAAAGGATCCTCTTAAGTGTCACAGTGTCTGGTTTATAGCAGGTCTCTGATAAATGTTTCTTGAATGTCAGATGAAATTTTCATTGCTTTCAGAGTGTTGAACGAGGACATGCCTTTTCTGTGTGTGAGTCAGTTATATTTGTCTTTTCCACTGACATTAAGTTAAAAAACAAAGTACACAGTAGAAATGCTATTCTAAAGTGATATTCATATAGTTCATATGAGTATGGAAAGTGGCTATCTTTGGATAGAATTAAGGTTCACTTATGAGTTTTTGTTTTGTCCTCCAGATTTGTTACAATGAACTTCTATTAGTTATGCAATAAAGGAAAAAAGTTTTAACTTAGGGTTTCCATAGCTCTAGATACTAGATTTACAAATAAGAATTATTTTAGCAGTTGACAAGTAATCTGGTAATGGACAATTTTCTTTAAATGAAATAACCAAAGGGCCATCAATTAGAGAAAACAGCACTGAAATTACTGCAAAGAATCTTATAGCATTGAAAAGCTGAAAATTTACCTTAAGTTGGGCCAACATACTTGTTTTTCATTTGAAAGGCATTTTTAGCATGTTTTCAACAAGATCACTTTAGCTGACTCTCTTGAGCATACTAACAAATAACTCACAAATAAGACTGCAGACATAATATTTTAAATCTCAATCAGAATATCAGATTTTAAAATGTGATATACTTTAAAAGATTTTAAGTTTGTGAAAAAGTCTCAAACAGACTGGCACATGTACCCTTCATTATATATCAACTCTGCTGGGAAAAAGCAACATTGGAAATCTTGTATATCATGGATGTGAGCTCTAACCGTTATTTACTAAGCTGACTTTAGTCCTCAGAGAGGCCAAGCATTTATAAAATGATCACGCTTACAATGGCTATTTGCTTCACGTGTGTTCTACTTCCTAGTGTGGACTTGAAGTTTCCATGCCACTGTGATTATCCATTTTAATAACCTAAGCACTATACTTAGAATGGAAGCATTCTATGGAATAAACTGAGAAGCATGTCTATTAAAGTTTATGGCCAAAAAAATAAATAAATAAAGTTTATGGCCACTATGTTATACTACTATTTAACTTAATTCTTTCTAAATTTCAGATCCCACGACAAGTGAAAGCTATCCACCAATTGGGAAAGTAAATGGTACACTGTGCCTACCAGGACATATCAGTTTAATGAAGTTTTAATCTGTCTTTAAACACTGAAAACAAATTGTAATCTATGTTATTCAAATTTAAAAACTAAAACCTGCACACGTATTTAAAACATGTTTTTTTAAAATGCCCACCATAACTATTATATAATACACAATCAATAAATAATCATTGAATTTATGCAGGCCAATTTACCCAACTGACCCACCAATCACAATAACTAAATGTAGAATCTATTTACTCTGCCTACACTTTTAGTTTATACATTTCAAAAATTAACATTTTATTCCTAAAAAAGATGACTACATCAAGAAGACAAATGTTAAAATATTTAAAAATTTTAAAGTCTGACAACAGCAAATGTTGAAGAGGATATGTATCAATGAGAGGGTTTATGCAATGCTGGTGAGATATAAATTACCACAATGACTTTCAAAAACAATTTGCCATTATTTTAAAAAATTAAACATTCACATACCTTAATACCCAATAATTACAACTTCCATATATATCCTAGAGCAGTGGTTCTCAAAAGTGAGGTCTCTAGACCAGCACCATTAGGATCACCTGGAAGTAGATTAGAAATTCAAACTCCTAGCCTCACCCCAGACCTAGTGAATCTAAAGCTCTGGGGAATGAGGCCCAGCAATAGTTGCTCAATTCCTCCAGGTGATTCCAACACATGCTAAAGTTTGCAAACCACTGCCCTAGAAAGATGCTTGCACGTGTGTGCACCAGGATATACAGTAATACTCGTGGCAGCACTGTCAATTTCATGGCAAAATATAAAGAAAATAAACAACCCAACTGTCCACTGACAGGAGAATGGATAAACTGTGATAGTATTTGTATATACTTTGTATAATTATTATAAAGCAGTGAAAATGACTAAACTATCAGTATGTGGGACAATATAGATGAAATCTTAGAAATATTATACTGAATGAAAAACTCATGTCCAAAAAGACTACGTAGGGCTTCCCTGGTGGCACAGTGGTTGAGAGTCTGCCTGCCGATGCAGGGGACACGGGTTCGTGCCCCGGTCTGGGAAGATCCCACATGCTGCGGAGCAGCTGGGCCCGTGAGCCATGGCTGCTGAGCCTGTACATCTGGAGCCTGTGCTCCGCAACGGGAGAGGCCACAACAGTGAGAGGCCCGCGTGCCGCAAAAACAAAAACAAAAAGACTATGTACAATGTGATACCAATTTAGGATATGATATATCCCAAAGCTGACAAAACATATAGTTTACTTATACATACATACGTGGCAAAACTATTTACTGAAAAAGAATTCATGAAATTGGCTGCCTTCATGGGATATAGGAAAGTAGACAAACACATTAAGTTTTGATAATATGCTATTTCTTGAGCTGTGTGGTAAGTTTACTGATATTCATTATATTATTTTTCTTTTAATTTTATGCATATTAATATTCTTTATTGTATTCTTTTATATGTATCAAATACATTTTAAAAACGTTTAAACTTGAAGAGCAAGTTTCTTATTAATGTTTAGATTTCAATAGACAAAGCTTTACATAGATTTTCACCTTTCTTCAACTCAACACAATGAATTCAACTCTGGAAACTCTGTTAATACCAACAACACATTTCTGACCTAATATCAAAGCCAGAAGAAAACAGGTCTGGGACCAAGACTGTAAACATCAGTACAGAATTAAGATCTATTTCATATCCCACTATATCTGCAGTGCCTGGCATGGTTCCTCCTCAAAGACGGAACTCAGTCTTAAGTGTTGACTGAATGAATGAATAAGGTATACAAAAGGTCTAAAACTGGCACAGCACATTATTGAATATTCTCAATTTAAAAAAAAGCAACTTATGTCCAAGATGTACAGAAACTTTGAATTTACATCGGGTTGCTCAAAAGCCACTCACTACAGTCAGAGATCTAAGTTCTCATTTCATATTCCTCGATGCCAACTATTACACAGAATGTTAAAAGGAGAACAACGGGAATTCTGAGGCATATGGAGAGAGGATGAAAAGGTTCAAACCCGACTCTTCTGGAACAACTTAAACAAACGAAAATGTAAAGATCCCGTTTTTTTTAGAAATATGGCCTTCAAATGTTTTTCACTATGTACCCCTTAAGTAAAACGTTTTTGGGCATGGCCTCAAACATTTGTATACTTATTTACTTATTTATAAAGAATATACCACTGTCAGGAAGAATATAATTTCCCAAATGATAAGAGGACTTTTACTGACTCAAGATGATGAGTAAACCAGTAAAAATCCCGTAAATATTTATCATTAAGCTTAGTGAACTCCTGCCAAATTCAAGGTTGACTTTATACATTAAAAGAAAAAGAAAAAAAAAATCCGAAACTGTCTTTGTGTGCTGGAAAGTACTTTGAAATATCTTGCTAATTGAGATGACCTCATCCTATTATTGGCTAATATCTCAAAGAACGATATACACTTGGGGAGCAATTTACTGTTAATAGCAGTTATTAAATTGGACTTCAAATAGTCTTCTTTAAAATTTGGCACTTTTTGCCCTCTTCTCCGATCTATAAATGCACTGTTTTTTGTTTGTGTTTTTTTTTAAAGATTGGCATTTTTATTTATAAATGTTTATTTATTTATTTATTGAGTTGTGTTGGGTCTTGGTTGCTGTGTGCAGGCTTCCTCTAGTTGCAGCGAGCACGGGCTTCTCATTGCGGTGGCTTCTCTTGTTGTGGAGCACGGGCTCTAGGCGCGTGGGCTCAGTAGTTGTGGCGCACGGGCTTAGTTGCTCCGTGGCATGTGGGATCTTCCCCGACCAGGGCTCGAACCCGTGTCCCTGCATTGGCAGGCGGATTCTTAACCCCTTTGCGCCACCATGGAAGTCCCTGTTTTTTGTTTTTAATCTGAGAGTTTATATTAGAAGTGGCAGCCCTGCCATTTCTCATGGCTTACTTGTGTTTGCCTAGTTAGTATTGTCTTTGATCTGCATCTTATTTGAAGAAATCTTGTCAAGCCACTTGGCATTTTGGTGAGGGTTAATTTAGTGAAAACGGTATAATACACATCTTAACCTGGCACATGTAAGCTTCACCATATAACAATATGCAAAAGGGAACCAACCGGTGAAGAAGCGACTGTCAGCTTTTCCCATGTGAACGTCCGGCCTCCTTTCAGAAGACCTGAGACCAGCTGACATTCTCAGTCATTAAAAGCACCTGTGTCGGGCTTCTCTGGTGGCGCAGTGGGTGGGAGTCCGCCTGCCGATGCAGGGGACACGGGTTCATGCCCCGGTCCGGGAAGATCCCACATGCCGCGGAGCGGCTGGGCCCGTGAGCCATGGCCGCTGAGCCTGCGCATCCGGAGCCTGTGCTCCACAACGGGAGAGGCCACAACAGTGAGAGGCCCGCGTACCGCAAGAAAAAAGAAAAAAAAAAGCACCTGTGTCTTTCCAGATTGGACAAACCAAGTCTTAATATAATTTTATATCTTTAAGTAAAAGATATAAATAAAAGGTGTAATATTTATTCTTAAACTCTACTGGATCCACTTGCACGCCCCCTGTGGTGGACCCTCTCACTCTGGAAAGCACTGTTTTAGAGAAGGCACAGCCCCCTCTTCAAAACATTTAGTAGTCACACTTATGTTTACTCAGTGCACAGAAAAGTCAAAAGTCTATGATGTAGTCTCCTGCTGTGACTCTGTGTCTTCCTAACCCCAAGCTTCACGGCCCAGGCTGGCAACCACTGAACAAGCTTTAAAGGAGGGAAACTTATTTGAAAAAGACAGGTATTACTCTTATGGCCAGGAAACAAAAACAGAGGCTAGGTAAACAAGGAGATGATGAAAGTGACACAGACATTCCAACCGGTGGATAGGAAACCAAACTCTATCTCCTTGTAGTGCTTTGTTTCAGCTCCATGAAAAATCATGTCAAGATCATGCCAACTCTGACGAAATACAGTCACTATTTATACAGAAAATACATGTTACGTATTATTCTGCTCTCTTTGGTCAAATAAGAGTAATTATAATATTATTTTTTTAATCAGCTTAAGGGAGAGGAGAGGAAACACTGACAAGTTTGGCACAGAATGTTTTCCAGTTAAGTAGCAAGGATTATGGCATGACTTATTTTTAATATTGAATCATACTGGTATTCTCTAGTTTGGGATTTTATAATCTTTGTAACATAAACACATTTAACTATTTGAGTTTTTTCCAATTCTCTAGCAAAATATTTTTAAAGCAAATAAAATCAAATCCAAAAACCTAACCTAGGGCTTCCCTGGTGGTGCAGTGGTTGGGAGTCCGCCTGCCGATGCAGGGGACACGGGTTCGTGCCCCGGTCCGGGAAGATCCCACATGCCGCGGAGCGGCTGGGCCCGTGAGCCATGGCCACTGAGCCTGCGCGTCTGGAGCCTGTGCTCCGCAACGGGGGAGGCCACAACAGCAAGAGGCCCGCGTACCGCAAAAAAACAAAACAAACAAAAAACCTAACCTAGTCAAAAGTAAGTAGCTTTCAGAAAAAAGCCACCTTATTAAAAATATGGCAAGACTAAGCCAGCCAACTTTTGACAAGAACAAAATTCAGTAGTTTCAGAAGAAATAGTTAAATATTTATGGCTGGGTCTAAACATGTTGTCTTCCAGGAATGACACAGCAGAGATGTTAAATAAAAGGGTCAATGAGAGATCTGTTTTTGAGAACGTACTGCAATTGTAAGTTTGGATCTACTAAATCTTTCTTCCCGTAACAATATGTTTTAGATTATGAGTAGTAATCAACAGACAAAACAGGTACAGAAAAAGTTAAAAAGGGTCAGAAATAATGTGAATCTTGGGAAGCCTATTTTGAGGCAGCATTTATGAAAATTCAAGAACTTGAATTTATTATGCCAGTTCTGTTTTTCTATGAGTATTAAATCTCTAAAACCAGAAGAACGCAACATTATAGTCAACACACTACAGTGCGGTTCAAATTTTTACAGCACGTTCACTCAAAACTGCACAGTAGCTGGAAAGCCATTTTTTTAAACCGTGGCACAATTACGCTATTTAAAAATGTGCAATGTTTCCGAAAGATGCAGGAAACAAACCATTCTGGCTAATGAAACAGGGAGCCCAATCTATCTTCATCTCAGACTCACAAGGCTTAATTATTTCTAAACGTCATTTAGCCACACCATAAACGTCTGCCTTAAACAGTCAAATTTTCCAAAGAAGCCGAACTTTCATGGGTGGGGCAAGAGGCTGAGAAGGAACAGGATTCATGTTGGCTTACTCTAGCGTTGGAAAAATATTTAGCACCACACACTCAACAAAGGCCTAACACAGCAAAGAGCAATGTCCAATCAATCCATTTTGGTCTATTGTCCTAGTCCTCTACGGAACTAAAATACGGCGAAAGACTAAAGCGAGTACAAAAGTTTGACGGCGGCGGGGCTTGGGGCTCCTAAAGTGGGGGAGGGAGGGGGACCATCAAGAAAATGTCACCAATTTTCCATCCGTCTATTGGCCCTAGGATGGGAGAGTGTTTTACTCATCCACGGAGAGAAAGAGTTGAAATTCTTTTCACCTGATCAACCTTACACGCCTTAGTCGTTACGGCCACTTTCCGGAGCAGACCATTACTCAGCACGAAGGTGGGAACCGGCGCCTTCTGTAGCCAGGGGTGGGGGGCAGCGGGGTCTTGGGGGAAGTGGGAAGAGGAATAGAAGCATCAGGTGACAGCGGCCCCCTCACGCCCTCCGAGACCTCTGTTCTCCAGGACCCACACCTGGACTTGGGAACGACTGAGCACAAGTTGACCTGCGCGCTGGTCCCCAGAGCAGCTGGGGAGTCCAAGGGCAGGCTCGGGCTAGGGATTCCGGGGGTGGGGAGGAGGCCGCGGGGACCCGACGTTCGCCTCCTCCTGGACGCCCCCCACTCCGGCGCACGCCCACCTCCCCGCTCCCAGCCCCTCTCCCCAACTTCAGCCCTCAGCCCTGTGCGCCCGCTCCGCACTCCGCTGCCCTCGCCCCCAGCAGCCGGGCCCGCCTCGCCTCCTCCCGACCCCCTTACCTTTCCATTCTTGGGGCTGCCGTTAAGGAACAGGGTCACCCGCCTCATCGCGCTGCCCCCACTGGGTCCTGAGTGAGTCGCCACCCTCCCACCTGGCTCTCCTCCCACCTTTTTCTTTTCCCGCCCTTCCCCTCCCTCCACCCACTCGGACTCTCCTCCCTTCGCCACCTTCCTTCCCTTACAGACACACACACACAGGCACGCACTCTCCTACCCACACCCCAAGGTTGGCGGGTCCTCCTTCCCACCCCGCCCCTGGGCTCCTCAGTCAGCCTGGGGCCCTTCCCCCACCTCTCCCAGACTGACTCTAAGCTCCGCCAATCAGCGGGCAGCGCCGGCCAAAATTCAGCCAATCATCGCCCTGCACTGGGTGGGCTCTAGCTAACCCAGCCCAGGTGGAAGGAGGGAAGAGAGGCTGCAGTGTAGCCGACGGGGAAGGGTTATCAGCCAATCAGAGCTGAACCTGGAGCCGAACGGCGGCTCAAAGCGTTACTGAGCAGGCGCATAGCCAACACCAGGTAGAGCTCATCTGCATACGGAGGCGGGGCTTGAGGGAAGAGGCAGAGCGCTGGAAGAGATCCACAACCAGTCAGAGCCTCCCAACTTTAACCCCTCCCACTCGCTCAACCCACCGAGGAAACGGCTGCGGTCGGGACTGGCTGATTGGGTAAGAGCCAGCCCGTCGTTCTGTCAGGATTGGTTCAATGATTCTTTTCGAAGTTCGCAACATCCAATCGAAAGGCCGGGGACGGAACCAAACGGCTAACTAGATAATTCCTCCGCGAGGCTCTCACGGAAAATAGTTCCCGGGGACGCAGGTCAGTAGTGGAGCTCTCTGGACAGTGTGTCAACTGCGGCTAGCGGTGGTGTTTCTCGGAGCCCACGAAGCCACTCCTGTTCCTGGGAAGGCGAGGTAGAGGTCTGGGAGAGTTCGGTGCGCGCGCGCACACGTGCGAGTGGCGTGGGCGTAGAGATTCTCAGAGTAACGCCGGGAGGCCGAGGAGGCGGGGCCGGCGATTTGAATCGGGCGGCGGGCCGCGGACGGGCGGAGGGGAGGGTATAGGTAACGCCGGCTGTGGGGTCTGGGGGTCGGCGGCCGGGGACCAGGTAGCCCCCCGCGGCTGGCTTGGCGGCCGACAGTTACTTTCTCGAGCGAGCCCATCAGGACCAGAGAGCCGAAGTCTAGAAGGCAGGACAGCCACGACACTCATCGGCGGAGTGTTCAAAATAAACCCGAGGAAGGTAAGGCAAGCGGCCTGGTTGGGAGTTCCGAGACAGTAGTGGCGCAGAGCTGTTTCTTCGACGTGTTTCTCAGAAGTGTGTTCTACTGGATCACCCGCCTGCTTTTTAAAATGCAGATTTCTGGGGCCCAGCCAGACCTCCTGAATTAGAATTTTTGGGAATCCGCAAAACCGCTTCTCCAACAGGGTGCCTGGATGATTCTGATGTTCGCTAAGGTTGGAAAGCCTTGGCTTTATTGTATGGGATCTGCTTTGTTTCATCCCGAGCAGCAGTTTCCTCCATTTCTCTTTAATTTGAGCTCCAAAAGTAGTCTCTTGTCATCCGTTTTCGTGCCAGTATAGGTTGTATTAGAATTCAGTCTTGAAAGAGGATCTCGATCAAATCACATTAATTTTGGAGGTGGGGTTATTTTTCTTTTTTCTTTCTTCTCTCTCTTTTTTAGATGGATGATAGTTCAAAAGACAGCAAGCCCCTTGAAACCAAGGAGTCTGCTATTAATAACGCTGGTATGTAGTGACCTGTTGTTTCTTTGTGAAATTTAAGGTTTAGGTGTTTATCTTGATAATGATGTTTAGACCCTACATGTTGTCTGTTTCAGAAGATACCTCTTTCATTTTGGGAAATGGGAAGCTTGTAACTCCTCACAAGCCTGCAGCTGAAGTGACTCCTAATCGTTGCATGTCAGATGCTTTTCAGTCACCTTTGAACTTTTCCACAGTAACTGTGGAGCAATTGGGAATTACACCTGAAAGTTTTGTAAAGAACTCTTCAGGTAAGAGATGTTCTTCTTCTATTGCAGTGCCTTTAAAAGTTGAAAAATTAAACTCTATTTTGTTCACTTACCCTGTGTATCTTATTACTTTATTTAAATTGATTGACTTTCAGACTTGCTGGATCAGGGAGATCAGGGTCCCAGGGCACCCAGCATGATACTGTTCCTAAGTCACAGCTACGCTCCAGGCCCAAACTGGAAAAGGACATGTGTGCGAGTCACTCTTTGACCCAACACATGGGATACAGGAGTGTGTATGTGAAAATAGTAATACATTTTATGGTCATGTATGGTAAAAATGAGAGAAAGTTGAAGGGCAATTAAGAAAATATGACATTGAAAGACTGGGGCATACCTCTTTCAAAATCTCAAACAGAAAATTGACTCAGGCTAATCTCCCTTATGGAATAGAAATGAAATTCACCTGTGAAGTCTGATTTAGCTGAAGAAACAAATAATGGGAATGGAATTAGAGAATAGAATTTAGAAATGGAGGGTAATGGGGGACTTGAAAATCAGGGGGCACTAGACTAGTAATACCTGATGGAGACAAGACCGAAGTGGATGCCAACCTGTGTTCCCTTCTCAAGAACATCATTCTTAGACCTTCAAAAAGCTAGACTGGTTGGAATTCAGGGTAGTGTGCTGAAGGTAGACAGGTATCTAAGAGAAACAAATTATTTTGAACAATTGAGGATGTGAGAGTGTGTGCCTGGGGGGAGATCGTCCTTGGGGATCAGAAAAAGAAATTTTGAGTCCAAAGCAATCCATTACCAACTCTGTGCAGGAAGTAAGAAACAAAAATGAGACCTGTTAATTCAAATGTATTCATGCATTTGTTCCACAACTTTTTGATAAACACCTGCTATGTGCCAAGCACCTCTCCAGAGGCATGGAATAAATCAATAGACAAAACAAAGGTAGCTACCCATCTGATAATGTGTGCACAATTTTGCCTGTACTTTTCCACTTAGATCCCTGTACGATGCGTTCATCATATTCTCTCTCAGGCTGGTGGATCATGGATATTCAGGGCATGATTACTGATTGCCTTGTTGTGTTCCAACTTACAAAAGAGTTTTTATTATAGGAAAGTCATCATCCTACCTTAAAAAATCCAGACGACGCTCTACAGTTGGTGTTCGGGGCTCTCCGGAAACAAACCATCTAATTCGTTTCATTGCCCAGCAGCGGAATTTAAAGAATGCTTCTTTGACCAAGAATTCCCCTTGTCAGGTATGGTTTTGTTTTTTAAGTTCCGTCATGAATTCTTCTAGGAGTATGTTTTGCTCTGTTAGAAAGCTTTTGTACAGAGTTGGTACTCTCCAGTGCACCTCATCCGTTTTGGATCTGGAGAGAGAATATTTTCTCTGTGTCTTAACAGAGATTGTGCGCTTAGTTTAAATGTTGATGTTGAGCATGGTTCTGTTAAAGGCTATGAGATCCTGGATAGAAGTGGTGTTCTGGAGGCGCTTTCTGTTTTATTTTGCACACTTTTGTCTAGTTCATGTCTGTTTTTCTCTAATGAGGTGAGGCAGTGTTTTCCGACCTTTTTCTTTTAATATTTTGTCTGTAAGTGTCTAATACTTTTGTGACTACTGTGTGTTGACATGTAGGGGCAAGAGTTCCCCGCACCCCCACCAAAATGTATTTGGGATAACCTTGTGGAAAGGAGCGAAGTGTTTGTTGATGGGGAAGTATTTAGATATTTTTGCAGATTTTTATCAGAATAATACATGCTTCTAAAAAAGTCAAATAGTACAAGACTTGCTACGAAAGACAGTCCCGGGCTTGCCCTTCTTTGGCTCGTTTGGCTCTTTTGGTATGGGCCTTCCTATTTTAAAAAGTACTTTTATTGCCACTTCTTTATTTTTCGTTTTAGACCCTGTGTATACATGAGGCTGTTTAGTGCAGTGCAGGGCTTCTCAGAAATTATCTGCAGATTCCTGGGAATACCTGAGTCCCATCCAAGAGGTCCATGAGGTCAGACTATTTGTTGAAACAGCACTAAGGTGTTATTTGCCCTTTTTCACTGTGTTGATGTTTGCACTCATGGTGTAAGAGCAGCGGTGGTTAAAACTGATGGCATCAAGCAATGATTTTACCTTCAACCCTGTTCATCGTTTACAGAAAACAATAATAAGGCCAGTTTCACTTAACATCCTTGATGAAGCAATAAAAATTATACACTTTATTAATTTTCAAGCCTGGAATATTATGTGTGACGGGAAGTAGACACCAGGCATTTCCAAAGTATATACCGAAGTGTGGTGGGTGTTTCCAGGGAAGTTATGGACGTGATTGTTTGAGCTGTGAGTTGAACTAGCCACTTTTTCATGGAACATCGTGCTTATCTGAAAGAATGACTGACAGACATGGTTAGTCAGACTTGGGAACGTGGCTGGCATTTTCTCAGAAATGAGCAGTGAACCTGCCACTTCAAGGAAAGCCAGATGTTTCTTACCAATGAAAAAAATTCGAGTTTTTGAGAGAACATCAGAATTTTGGAAAACTTGTATTCATGACTGTGATCTTACTTGGCAGCTTCCCAATGGCTGCACTTTTCTGATGGATCAGTGGGGATATTAATGTGACGTTTGGATATTGCACAGTAAAATATGTTAACATTTGGAAGATACACATAACTGAGTGAACCAGTATTTTCTACGCGACCAGTACATGCAAATTATACCCTCAAGTTGCAGGATAGGCCCATGGATTTTAACATAACAATATGAAAAGTTCATTGATAAGATTTCATATTTGACATTGCAACTGTTGAAGAAATCTTCATTGAATTTTGTGTTGCATTAAAGGATATCCACAATTCTGGAAAAGCTGTTGAAATATTCTTGATAGATATAACGAACGTGAACTAAGAGTCTTTGGTGTGCTCAATAATTCTTTAGGGTGTAAAAACTTCTTGAGAACTGTGTTAGGGTATATGGGAACATGGCCTGTGGAGCTGTATTGTCGGCGTTTGATTCTAGGCTTTATTATTAGTTAATTGTGACTTTTGGCAAATTACTTGAATTTTCTGTTCCAGTTTCCTCACGTATAAAACGGGGTGATAATGTAGCAGGGGTTTTATGAGGTTGAATAAA
The DNA here is from genome assembly GCF_963455315.2 of Globicephala melas. NCBI lineage: Eukaryota > Metazoa > Chordata > Mammalia > Artiodactyla > Delphinidae > Globicephala > Globicephala melas. Next base: position 102,663,921 of record NC_083319.1, read on the forward strand.
TTAATAGATATGAAGTACTTACAACTGTGCCTGGAACATGGTATGTTTTATGCTATCATTGTTGTTATTTCTGTGAAAAATGAGGATTTTGCTCTCACATCTCCTAGCCATAGCTGTCCTGACACTTTCCTCTTCCTGCCTTCCTACCAGTACAACCAATTACAATTTGTGTTTAAATTAGGGTTTAGTATGTATTATCTAACCCTATAGATATTTTTCATGAATTGCCATATGGTGTGTTAGGGCCGTATTTCCTTTCTTGCATGATTTTTGTTTTTCCTGTGATTAATAAGTACTTTTTTTTTTTGGTTTAGTCTTTTAATTTATCATGATGGACTATCTTTCACTGTGCATTGTTGAGGACATTATAGTTTTGTTGAAGTTTTCTTCCTTATTTCATGGGGTCTCATTTTGCTACCTAATTATTTTAGGTTCTGGCTCATTCTCAAATCTTTCTTCAGATGCCTTGTGATCCTTGACTCTGTTCACATTTGAAGGTGTGACACTTTAAAAACTGACTGGGAGCTAACTGTGTGTGGTCTGGCTCTGTTGGCTAGTGGATTTCCATGTAGGACAACGGGGCCACTTTTTCAGTGAAGGAACTCCCAAATATTAGAATCCTGTGGGTACTTTCTCTTTGGCAGATCTGTTTTCTTTGAGGGAATTCCTGGGGATGTAAACCTGAGCCCTAGAACCGTGGAAGGCAAATGTGGAAAGTGGCTGGAGGTCATTGAGAAGACTTAGACAAACTGTTTTCAGTACAGGGCCTCCTATCCTTAGCTGTTTAGATCTCATAGAGTCCTAAAACATAAAGGTTCCCTCCAAAACATAAAGGTTCTTTGCTATTTGTGGAGAGATCTGTGGGTTCAAGTGCTACTGATACAGCTTCAGCATTGCCCTGGACCCTTGTTTCAGACATATTGAATATCTGATGCTTTAGATAACCTGAGCCTTTCTGGGGGTCTCTAGCAAGTCTGCTTGTTTCCTGTTATCAGACCACCCTAAGGAGCCCCTGTCAGTTTCAGCTTTCTCTGGACTAAGTCGGTTTTTGTTTGGTGACATTCCATATCTGCTGTTGATTTTTCTTTTTTTTTTCTTAAGGATATACATACACATATGTACATAAACACATCCCCACACACATCATATGACTGTACTTATTAAAAGAATTACTGGAATATATAGTTGTAGTATCTAGCATTGAGATATTCAAGAATGAAAACAAGAGTAGTGGAGGAAAGATGAGGGATATATATTGCAAAATGATCACCGCACATAGTTACAAATTCTTTTTTCCCTGTGATGAGAACTTTTAAGATCTACTCTTTTAGCAACTTTCAAATATGCAATACAGTATTATTAATTATAGTCACCATGCTGTATATTATTTCCATGACTTATTTATTTTATAACTGAAAGTTTATACCTCTTGACCCCCTTCACCTATTTTTTACACACTCCCAACAACCAGCCACCAATCTCTTCTCTGTATTTATGAGCTTGGTTTGACTTTTTTGTTTTCTTTTGTGTGTTTGTCTTAGATTCCACAGATAAGTGAGATCATATGGTATTTGTCTTTCTCTGATTGACTGACTTAGCGTAAGGCCCTTGAAGTCCATACGTGTTGTTGCAAATGGCAAGGTTTCATTCTTATGGCCGAATAATATTCCATTGTGTATATACCACAATTTCTTTATCCATTCATTCATCAAGCGACAATTAGGTTGTTTCCATATCTTGGCTGTTGTAAATAATACTGTGTTGAACATGGGCGTACATATATCTTTTTGAGTTACTGTTTTCCTTTGATTAAGCACCCAGAAGTAGAGTTTCTGGATCATATAGTACTTCTTAATTTTTTGAGGAACCTCCATACCGTTCTCCATAGTGGCTGCACCAATTTGCATTCTGACCAACAGTGCACAAGGGTTCCCTTTTCTCCACATCTTCACCAACACTTGTTCTCTCTTGTGTTTTCAGTAATAACCATTCTGACAGGTATGAGGTGATATGTCATTGCGGTTTTGATTTGCATTTTCCAGCTGATTAGTAATGCTGAGCACCTTTTCATGTACCTGTTGACCATCTGTATGTCTTTGGAAAAATGCGTATTCAGATCCTCTGCCCATTTTTTAATCAGATTGGTTTTCTGCTGTTGAGTTGAAGTGAGTTCTTTTTATATTTTGGACATTAACCCCTTATCAGACATATGATTTGCAAATTTGCTCCCGTTTGTGCAGAAGCTTTTTAGTTTAATATAGTCTCACTTGTTCGTTCTTGCTTTTGGTGCCTTTGCTTTTGGTGTCAAATCCAAAAAATCATCACCAAGACTTATGTCAAGTTGCTTATCACCTGTTTTCACCTAGGAGTTTTACAGTTTCAGGTCTTATGTTCAAATCTTTAATCCATTTTGTGTATGGTGTAAGATAATGGTCCAGTTTCATTCTTTTTTGTATCTGTTCAGTTTTCCCAACACCATTTATAGAAGAGACTGTCCTTTTCTCGTTGTATAGGCATACCCCCTTTTATTGTGCTTTACTTTATTGTGCTTTGCATTTCTTAAAATAAATTTATTTATTTATTTTTGGCCGCGTTGGGTCTTCATTTCTGCGCGCGGGCTTTCTCTAGTTGGGGCAGGTGGGGGCCGCACTTCGCTGCGGTGCGTGGGCCTCTCACTGCAGCGGCCTCTCTTGTGGAGCACGGGCTCTAGGCGCACGGGCTTCAGTAGTTGTGGTCCGCAGGCTCTAGAGCGCAGGCTCAGCAGTTGTGGCACACGGGCTTAGTTACTCCATGGCATGTGGGATCTTCCCGGTCCAGGGCTCGAACCCATGTCCCCTGCATTGGCAGGCGGATTCTTAACTACTGCGCCACCAGAGAAGACCCCCTTTTTTTTTTTTTTTTAACAAATTGAAGGTTTGTGGCTACCCTGAGTCAAGCAAGTCTACTGGCACCATTTTTCCAACAGTATTTGCTCACTTTGTATCTCTGTGTCACATTTTGGTAATTCTTGCAATATTTCAAACTTTTTCATTATTATCTTTTATTATTATATCATATCATTACTATTAAGGTGATCAGTGATATTTGATATTACCATTGTAATTATTTTAGGGCTCCACGAACTGCACCCATATAAGATGGCGAAAATTGATAAATGCTGTGTGTGTGTGTGTGAGTGTGTGTGTGTGTGTGTGTTCAAACTGCTCCACCAACCTGCCATTCCCCCATCTCTCTCTCTCTCTCCTTAGGCCTTCCTATTCCCTGAGAATAACACTATTGAAATTAGGCCTCTAACTGTTCAAGTGAAAGGAAGAGTTGCACATCTCTCACTTTAAATCAAAAGCAAGAAATTATTAAGCTTAGTGGGGAAGGCATGTCAAAAGCTGAGATAGGCTGAAAGCTAGGCCTTTTGGCCAGTTAGCCAAGTTGTGAATGCAAAGGAAAAGCTCTCGAATGAAATTAAAAGTTCTACGCTAGTGAACACACGAGTGATGAGAGAGCAAAACAGTCTTACTGCAGATATGGAGAAAGTTTTAGTGGTCTGGATAGAAGATCAAACCAGCCACAACATTCACTTAAGCCAGGGCCTAATCAAGAGTATGGCCCTAATTCTCTTCAGTTCTATGAAACCTGAGAGAGATGAGGAAGCTGCAGAAGAAAAGTTTGAAACTAGCAGAGGTTGGCTCATGAGGTTTAAGGAAAGAAGCCGTCTCCATAACATAAAAGCAAGGTGAAGCAGCAAATTATCCAGGGGATAGATCTAGCTAAGATAATTAATGAAAGTGGCTACACTAAACAACAGATTTTCAATATAGATGAAATAGCTTTACATTGGGAAAAGATGCCATCTAGGGCTTCCATAACTAAAGAGTAGAACTCAATGCCTGGCTTCAAAGCTTCAAGGACGGGCTGACTCTCTTGTTAAGGGCTAATGCTGCTGCTGGTGACTTGAAGCTGAATTCAAAGTTGATTTACCATTCTGAAAATCCTAGGGCCCTTAAGAGTTTTGCTAAATCTATTCTGCCTGTGCTCTAAAAATGGAACAACAAAGCCTGGATGATAGCATATCTGATTACAGTATGGTTTACGGAATATTTTAAGCCCTCTATTGAGACCTACTGCTCAGTGAAAAGATTCCTTTCAAAATATTACTGCTCATTGACAGTGCACTTGGTCACCCAACAGCTTTGATGGAGATGTACAATGTGATTCACGTTGTTTTCATGCGTGCTAACACATCTATTCTGCAGCCCATGGATCAAGGAATAATTTTGATTTTCAAGTCTTATTATTTAAGATAAACATTTTGTAAGCCTATAGCTGTCATATATGGTGGTTCCTCTGGATCTGGGCAGAGTAAATTGAAAACATTCTGGAAAGGATTCATCGTTCTAGATGCCATTAAGGACATTCATGATTCACGGAAAGGGATCAGAGATCAAAATATCAACATTAATAAGAGTTTGGAAGAAGTTGATTCCAACCCTCGTGGATGACTTTGTGGGACCCAAGACTTTGAGGGGTTCAAGGAAGTAACTGCAGATGTGGTAGAAATAGAGAATTAGAAGTGGAGCCTGAAGATGTGACTGAATTGCTGCCATCTTATGATAAAACTTTTAAATGGATGAGGAGTTGCTTCTTATGGATGAGCAAAGAAAGTTCCTTGAGATGAAATCTATTCCTGGTAAAGATGCTTTGAAGACTGTTGAAATGATGACAAAGGATTTAGAATATTACATAAACATAGTTGATAAATCAGCTGCAGGGTTTGAGAGGATTGGCTCTAATTCTGAAAGAAGTTCTGTGGGTAAAATGGTGTCAGACAGCATTGCATGCTACAGAGAAATCGTTTGTGAAAGAAAGTCAATCTGTGTGGCAAACTTCATTGTTGTCTTATTTTAGGAAATTGCCACAGACACTCCAACTTTGAGCGGCCACCACTCTGATCAGTCTTTGAGGCAAGACCCTCCACCAGCAAAAAGATTGCTGCTCACTGAAGGCTCAGATGATGGTTAGCATTTTTTAGCAATAAGGTTTTTTAATTAAGATATGTACGCTGTTAGACATAATGCTGTTGTGCACTTAATAGAATACAGTATGGTGTGAACATAACTTGTATATGCACCGGGAAACCGAAACATTTGTGACTTGCTTTACTGCAATATTCACTTTATTGTGGTGACCTGGAACCTAACCCACAGTATCTCCAAGTTATGCCTGTAGATTCTTGGTTCCTTTGTTGTAAATTAATGGAGCATATATGGGTTGGCTTTTTTCTGGGCTCCCTATTCTCTTCCATTGACCTATGCATCTTTTTCTGTTTTGATTACTATAGTATTATAGTTTGAAATCGGGGTGCATGATGCCTCCGGCTTTGTTGTTCTTTCTCAAAATTGCTTTGGCTATTCAGGGCCTTTTGTGGTTCCGTACAAGCTTTAGGATTGTTTGTTTCATTTCTGTGATAAATACTGTTGGAATTTAGACAGGGATTGCAGTGGATCTGTAGATTGCTTTGGGTAGTATGGACATTTTAACAATATTATTTCTTCCAGTCCATGAGCACAAAATATCTTTCCATTTATTTGTGTCTTTTTCAGTTCCTTTCATCAGTGTCTTATAGTTTTCAGGATGCACGTCTTTCAGTTCCTTGGTTAAACTTATTCCTAAGTTTTTTATTCTTTTTGATGAAGTTGTAAATGGGATTGTTCTCTTAATTTCTCTTTCTGATAATTATTTGGGTGTAGAAACACAACATTTTTGTATGCTTATTTTGTATTATGCAATTTTACTGAATTTGTTTATTCTAGCAGTTTTTTTGGTGTAGTCGTTTTCTATATATAATATGTATCTGCAAATAGTGACAGTTTTACTTTTCCCTTTCCAGTTTGCATGCCTTTTCTTTTCTTTTTCTTTCTTTCTTTCTTCCTTTTTTTTTTTTTTTTTTGCCTAATTGCTACTTCTTGATCTTTAAGTGTTATGGCATTAGTTATTGACTTCCCATTGTGTTCAGTGGAAAGTTAGCCCTCTTTCTTCCTCATACCTTTTATCGTAAATGTATGTATGCACTTCCCATCCTCTATAAGTTCCCAATAGATTGGTTACATCAGTATTCGAATGTTTACATCATTATGACCATGTATGTTATTCTGACCTGTTTTTCCTTATGCATTTGTCTTACTCTGTCCCTTTAACTCTTCCTAGACCCCCATGGCATCCCATTCCTATGCCTGTCCATCACAGCAAAGCTCCTTGAACAGCCATCTGTCCTGTCTTGCTCCACTTCCTTCCCTCCATTCTCTCTGCTGTAGCCACTCCAATCGGACTTTTGTTTCTACCACTCCATTGAGAAGACTTTTGTCTTTGATCACAAATGGCCCGCATCTTGGCCAAGACAAAGATTAAGTCTAAGTTTGCATCCTACGCAACCTTGCCTCAGCTTTTGACTGAGTTTAGCTACTCCCTCCTTGAAGCGTTTTCTTTGTTCCTGGGATACCACACTGACCTGATTTTCTTCCTGTGTCACTGTCATCCGTTCCTGTGTTTCATTTGCTTATTCCAGGCCTTCCAGTTTTCCCCTCACAAATGCTTGAGCTCCCCAGGGCTCTCCTCTGCCCCCTTTTCTTTGCTTTCCTTAGGTAAACTAATCCTTTGCTATGGCTTTGAACATCATCTATAGGCTGATGACTCAAATGTCTAACAGTGGCCCAGAGTTCTGTAGAGCTCCAGACTTAGATACCCAGTTGCCTATTCACCATCTGCCTTTGGGTGTTCCAGTAAGCATTCCGAGTGTTACACGGCCACAGCCAAACTTCAGGTTTCCATCCCCCACGAGATCTTCCGGTCAACTTCCTCATCTCAGTACACGCTGCCGTCCAGTCGCTCAGGCCAACAACTTACCAATCTTCCTCGGTTCCTTCCTTTTTTTTTCCTTTTCATCTCCCACATCCAACCCATTATTACCTTTCGGCTTCATTTCAGAAACCTATCTGTAATTCCTCATGTCCCCCAGCTCCATTGCTACAACCCTAATGTGATTTCTACCTGAATCACCAGCTGCTTCTTCATAACTGGTCTCCTTATTTCCCTCCTTCCCTGGTCCGTCCACCATCCCACAGAGCAGTCAAAGAGATACTTTTAAAGAATGAATCAGATCATTCACTCTGCCTCTTAAAACCTTCCCGTGGCTTCCTGTTATGCCGTGAATTAAACTCAAACCCCATCTTGAAGCCTTGAGTGCCCTCCCCGATCTGAGCCCTGCCTATCCCTATTCTCAGCTCGCCATCTCCTGCTGTTTTCTGGGCACGCGGGCCTTCTTCCTGCTGCATCCTCCTTCCATCTCAGGGCCTTTGCTCTTGTTCCGGCTTGTTCTTGCAGAATGCCTTCCTTCCCCAGTATCTTCCCTTAACTACCACTTTCTGTTTCAGTTCCAACTCAGATGTTACTCCTGACAGAGCGCTGTCCTGACTCAAGTAAAGCAGCACTGTTATTACTAAATCACACTCTTTTTTTGCAGTACGTGGGATCACCCCCTTTTTTTTTTTTTTTTTGCCACACTCCTTTTTTACCTTCTCAGTGGCACCTCTTGTACCTGAAACTATATTAATATGTTTTCAGAGTTTCACTCTAGAATGTAATTTCCCCCTGTATCCTGAGCCCCTTGAATAGTTTCTGGTACGTGGAAAGAATGTTGACTGACCGATATAATTCCTAAGACAAAAGCATCAAAAATGCAGTACGTTTTTGAATGCTTCCTTTACTTTTTGTATATGAACATTGTTCTCTTTCTCCGTCAGGAAACAGAGAAACAACAATTTTTAAAATAAATTTATTTATTTATTTATTTTTGGCTGTGTTGGGTCTTTGTTTCTGTGCGAGGGCTTTTTCTCTAGTTGCAGCGAGCCGGGGCCACTCTTCATCGCGGTGCGCGGGCCTCTCTTGTTGAGGAGCACAGTCTCCAGACGTGTAGGCTCAGTAGTTGTGTCTCACGGGTCTAGTTGCTCCGCGGCATGTGGGATCCTCCCAGACCAGGGCTCGAACCCGTGTCCCCTGCATTAGCAGGCAGATTCTCAACCACTGCACCACCAGGGAAGCCCAGAAACAATTTTGACTGGGGAACCTTTAATTTGTTTAAAGCAGTATTTCAAAATGCTCCAAATTCCTAGCACATTAAACCTAACCCTCCCGTGTTCAAATATAAGTACAAAAAATGTACATTCAACGTAAATTGTATGACTTTGGGATAAACCCTTTCTTTCTCTATATCTCAGTTAGGTAAGAGTTGACCACCAGCTTTTTATAAACGTTATGTGCCGTTTATGTCGTAAAGGTTTATATCATCAATGATATTTGAATTTTAAATGTTGTGTTATTATGCAACAGAGTTTGCTTTATGAAGGTATTTAACTGGGAATAGAATCCAGTGTGTGAGCAGATTCACCATCAAACATGGCTTCAGGATTTTAACTGATTTTTCTCCATATGATATTCTAAAGGGAGGTAATTTTTTTACTTTACTTTCGCCTCTTAGCATAATTTTTCAAATTGGTATAAGCTCCAAATCAGTGGAAATATGTTAGTCTAAATAATAAAGGGGGAAAAAAAAACCCCTAGAGAACCTAACCAGTAATCTATTTTACAGGTGGCAGAACTATTAAATTGTATATTGCTTACACTTGTCTGGCACTTCTGTCCCTGCTAATACCAATTTAATTTGACCACTCTTTGGTTGAAATCCTGTTAGCAGGGTTTCCAGAGAGCTCCTGTGCTTAGACCATTTTTTTAACTATTTGACTTTGTAGTTTCAGTGAATGGCTAGCTTTTAGCTCTAAGGAAGTAAGCTCCCATGACATCAGGAAGATTTAGCTGGGGGGTGCCAGAGGGGAGAGGGTATATGTGGGTGGGTGTCGAAGCTACTTCAGAACATCTGTATATTGTTCTGGCCCCTGGGGAGAGGGTGTGTCTGGATGGAAATGAATAGAGACTAGGTTGGATGGAACTAGTTATGCTGAGACCTACATGTGACAAAGGTGCCATGCAGATCATTTTCTAAGGATATTTTTGGAAAACTTTGGTAAAATTTCCAAATAGACAAGTTCTTCCTATCCCTTCTTCCTTAGCCCTGTCTCCAGGATTTTGATGCTTTCTTGTGATCTCCGTATAGTCTGTCTGTCTCTCTCTTTTTTTCTTTTGTTGTTCTTATTGGGTAAACTCTTTGCTAACTGTACAGACATAAAATTCTTACTACTGATTTTAATTTTTATTTTGTATACAATTTTTAAAGGTTACACTCCATTTAGTTATTACAAAATATTGGCTATATTCCCTGTTTTGTTCAGTACATCCTTGTAATGTGTCTTACATCCAATAGTTTGTACCTCCTATTCCCCCACCCCTATATTGCCCCACCCCAGCCCCGTAACAGCTAGTTTGTTCTCTATATCTGTGAGTCTGTTTCTTTTGTGTTAGACATTCACTAGTTTATTGTGTTTTTTAGATTCCACATATAAGTGATATTATACAGTATTTGTCTTTCTCTGTCTGACTTATTTCACTTAGCATAATGCCCTCCAAGTCCATCTTTGTTGCTGCAAATGGCAAAATGTCATTCTTTTTTATGGCTGAGTAGTATTCCATTGTATACATATACCACATCTTCTTTATCTGTTGATGGGCACTTAGGTTGCTTCCATATCTTGGCAATTATAAATAGTGCTGCTATGAACATTGGGGATGCATGTATCTTTTCGAATTAGTGTTTTTGTTTTTTTCAGGTGTATATCCAGGAGTAGAATTGCTGGGTCATATGGTAGTTCTATTTTTAGTTTTTTGAGAAACCTCCATACTGTTCTTCACAGCAGCTGCATCAATTCACATTCCCATCAACAGTGTACGAGGGTTCCCTTTTCTCCACATCCTCGCTGATGTTTGTTATTTGTGGTCTTTTTTGTTCTTTTTTCTTTTTTTTTGCGGTACGCGGGCCTCTCACTGTTGTGGCCTCTCCCGCTGCGGAGCACAGGCTCCGGACGCGCAGGCTCAGCGGCCATGGCTCACGGGCCCAGCCGCTCCGCGGCATGTGGGATCTTCCCGGACCGGGGCACGAACCCGTGTCCCCTGCATGGACTCTCAACCACTGCGCCACCAGGGAAGCCCTGTGATCTTTTTTTTTTTTTTTTTTTTGGCCACGCCACAGGGCATACAGGATCTTAGTTCCCAGATCAGGGATTGAACCCGCACCCCCTGTGTTGGAAGTCCAGGGTCTTAACCACTGGACCACCAGGGAAGTCCCTATTTGTGGTCTTTTTGGTGATAGCATCCTGACAGTTGTGAGGTGATATCTCATTGTGGTTTTGATTTGCATTTCCCTGATGATTAGCGACGTTGAGCATCTTTTCATGTGCCTACTGGCCATCTGCATTTCTTCTTTGGAAAAATGTCTGTTCAGTTCTTCTGCCCATTTTTTAAGGGATTAACATCCAACATACGTAAACAACTCGTACAGCTCAACATCCATATAGTCTCTTAAACTGGCCTCTCAAACATTTTGTGTGGAACCTCTGTCCCTTTCACATTTGATTCGCTGAGGCTATCTCAGGTTATGGACTCTCAGTTATAAAAGAGCGTCCTTAACCACCCCTCCCCCCACCCCCAGAAAGAATCCTTTTAAAGATTGTCAAGCCCTCAAATAATTGGGATGTGTTTTGTCTGGGTGCCTTTTTAAAGTGCTTTCTGTCTCCTCCAGATTTCTCCTGTCTGGTCCATGGGCTTGTCAGTATCAGTACTGGCCAGCCTATAGCTCCACATTTATACTTCCCATGTAGCTATTGCTCTTTGCTCAGATTAAGGAGGAGAGAGGAGAAACGAAGACGATGGCTGTACACCGAATATTCAGACTAAGAGTGTGTCGTTCACGGGAGGAGAGGCTCTGCTCTTTTAACTTATTACCTCTGCTCTTCGAAAAGCCTGTCTTTGGTTTGATTTATAATGTCCTCTGTGCTTCTGTATTTTAACAGGGCAGCCCTGTTTTGTATCGAAATGTTCATTCTTTAAGAGAACAAATATCTGCCTTCCAGTCAGCTTTTCACTCCATAAAGGAAAACGCGAAAATGACTGACTGTCCTGAACTCTCAGAGACGGAAGGAGAGTTCAAGATCACAGGCTCAAGTGAGTAGAAAGAAGGGCTTTAGTATTTATTCAGACCATGCTCAGTATAAAGATTTAGTTCTACAGTCTTTTCTGAGTAGAGCTGTATTTTTCAATAGGGCCTACCATTTAAAATTTGGGACATTTCACACAAAAATCTGGATTTCTGGTTTCTCTTGAAAAAATATAGTATCAAGCACTCCTGAGCCTACGTCTTACATATCCACGTGGCCACAATTAAGGGCTAAGTGTTATAATGTCAAAGCCAGTGGGCTCATTTCATCTTTAGAATAGGGCACATGGTAGATTTGAGTGCACAAACCTTGATTTTTTAGAGGATTATTATTAAGTTTGGCAAGCATTTAAATGAATACCAGACTCCCAACTCTGATATTATGAACAGATATGTTCAGCCTGACATCTTAATAGCCTGCCATATTCTTTACCATAACTTTTAGATTGTAATTTATTTGGTAATTTTTTTGTCACTTTTGATTTTCCAATTGCAAAGCATTTCAAAAACCAGAACTAGACAAAATCTTGGTCTTGCTGTAACCACCATAACCCTAAGGTTCCAAATGGTTTTGTTTGCTTTCTTGAACTATCTTCAAGTACATTTCAACACCTCCTTGGGTGCAGGGCATTGTTACTCAAGACAAATCCAGTTCATCTACCTCTGCAGTACATGACCTGCTCCGATGTACTCATTTGTATTTGTCATTTGTAACTTACCTATTTTTCAGTTTTTATCTGAGCTTTTAAATATTTTATTTACATCATTACTAAAGTTCTGTAGACAATTAAATTCCCTTTTTGTACCTAGGAAGAACTGTGGCTGTATTTTTCATAAAATCATACACGGTCAAAGTAGAACCAATATTAGAACATAACCACATCCTTTAAAATGTTCAAAAGAAAAGGTTTCATTCTAAACTTAAAAATAGAATGAGATACTATATCAAAATTGCAAATGTATCTTGGCGTATCTTTGTACATTTTAAAGTCTGAAAAAAGTCAATTCTAATAATTAAATTTTTATCTTTTTAGCAGTCATGGTCTTTTACTTTTCAGTTAGATTTCCCTTTTGGAATAAAAAATGTACTACTGGAGTTTTCATTGATAAAGTATTTAGGCTCAAGCATTAAATTTTACTAAACTTAGGATGTACACAATTTTCAAATGATGCTGTAAAATAAAATATTGAAGGCCTGTGTTGTTTTGTTTTTATTTTGTCTTGTGTACCTAGCCAAAAAGGAAAGTCTTGGTGAATGTCAACAGTGTGAGTTCCCTGCAAACTTGTCATCCAAGCGACAGAGAATATCCTCTCCGAGCAGCTCTGATGGAAACCTAACTGATGCCTTTGGTCTCCAGATACACAATGTTGCTGCTTTTCCCAATACAGATAGACAGTGTGCTGTTGAAACTTCTGCAAATCTCTCTGAGGTAATTCACTTACTGGAAACATAGGAAAATGAAGCTTTGGATTTCTGGCTAGTCACTTTTAGGACTGACTGTCAAGGCCCTTTTGCAATTATAGTACTTATGTATATTGTATTGTGGTATTTTAGCTGGGTTTTAAATTTGTGTGTGTGTGTGTGTGTGTGTGAGAGAGAGAGAGAGAGAGAGAGAGAAAGAGAGAGAGAGAAATTTCCTCCTTGCTAAATTTTTTTTGTGGTTGGTTGGCTTATTGGTTATTAGAGACAGTTTTGATTAACATGCTGCTTTTGATATGAAAAAGACTTTATGAAAAGATGAAGCCCTCTGGTCTTCTATTATTTGAGGTATTGTAGATACCAACGGTCCAATGGTGAGAAAGTCACAGTCCTGCCCTTGAACAGCTTTTTGTCTGCTGGGGGAGACAGACATATGAGCACCTAATTTACACAGAACTAGTAAATGAGGCGAGGATGATACTTGGGCTCTACCCCTCAGGTCTGGAGGTCTGGCATTTCTGCCTTGCTGCCCCTCACTGGTTTCATACCGGCTGGAAAGCATGGTGCCCTTTAGCAGTTTCTCCCTTGCTCTCCCCACTGCGTTCAAGTAGCTGTAGGGAATTTTTTGTTCCTTATAACTACCTAGAGGCTGTCAACATCATCAAAAGATGATAACCAACGTGAACTAAATAATACTGTTAAGTGACCTCCCTGGCGGTCCAGTGGTTAAGACTCCTCGCTTCCACTGCAGGGCGCTCTTGTTCGATCCCTAGTTGGGGAACTAAGATCCCACGTGCTGCACGGAGCGGCCAAAAAAATGTATATAATAATAATAATCATCATACTGTTGAGGACCCTTGCCCTTCACACAAATATAAACGGGGATCTAGTTCTCGCACGACCCTTAGTTCTGGTTTGATACAGCAGGTTTCTGTTTTTTTAGTGAGAGAAGACACCTAATACCGGTAGAGTGGAAGCTTTTTTCCCGCACCTTCTCTGTCATGTAGATCCAGTACATGTCCTGTTGACCTTATCTGGACTGGCTTAATAAATGCTTGATGGTCATTAGGGTTGACCATCAGGGCCCCCGTGGGTTTCATGTATATCTCAGAGTCGCTTATAATCTCCACTCCCTCTGCTCTATTCTAGTAGATATGGAATCATCATCTGACAATAATTTTTCTTATCAGAACCTCCATTAATTTTTGGCCATACACCATGATTTACAAGTGGTTTTTACATTAATATGAGTGTCTTTTTCTATCCTGGCCATTGATGGTTTTCCTTTTCTAGCTATTGATACCTTCTGTTGTTTGATTAGTCATTATATTTTTCTTTATTTTGAGAATTTCCTCTTTAAAGAAAGCGTTGGCTGGTCCGAATGCAGTGGTGTTTACAATTAATTGATCACAGCCAGTTACAGATTTCTTTGTTCCTTCTTCACTCCCACTGCTTCACTTGACTAACCTAAAAAAAAAAAAAAAAAGAGAGAGAGAGAGGAAAAAAAAGAAAGCAGTTAACATAGTTTTCTAGACTTTAAACAATAAGACAGCAAAAATGTGTCCTATAAACGTTTCCTAGAGAACTGAAAATTGTTGGGTAGGATGTTTGGAGGTTCCTAATGTAGGATTCCTATATACTTCCTTAAGAATTAACTAGATAATGAAGGCGATGGATTGATTGATTTAATATCAGATTTCCAGATAATCTATAATGCTTACTCAAATCTTTAAAAATATCAGTAATCCTATAAGTAATAAAATTTAATACTTCTTTACTCTTATTTTTCTCCAAGAAATCTTCTGAATCTGGTTTAAATCTACAGTCTGGATGTTTAGTTGGAGAGTATCCTCTACTTTCAGAACTCACAGAGGCTTCAAGTGGTAACTGTTTCATTTTTCCTTGGTACATGTGCCCATTCACCCATTGAAATGTTTGTTCAATAGACATTTATGCTTGGTTTACCTATGTGCTAACATTTGGGAAAACTAAAACTGTTCCTTACATTTTAGGAGCTCATGGTATATTAGAAATGTTTTAGAATTCTTGTTACGTGAGAGATGACATTTTCTTTTTTGAATTACTACCAATAAGAACTAGTGAAATATTTCCAAGCTGATAGAATGTATTATAAAGGATGGGATTATACCAATAGCTCATGCAGCTCAATATCAAAAAAAACAACAACCCTATCAAAAAATGTGTAGAAGACCTAAATAGACAGTTCTCCAAAGAAGACATACAGATGGCCAGTAGGTACATGAAAAGATGTTCAACATCGCTAATTAGTAGAGAAATGCAAATCAAAACTACAATGAGGGCTTCCCTGGTGGCACAGTGGTTGAGAGTCCGCCTGCCGATGCAGGGGCCACGGGTTCGTGCCCCGGTCCGGGAAGATCCCACATGCCGCGGAGCGGCTAGGCCCGTGAGCCATGGCCGCTGAGCCTGCGCGTCCAGAGCCTGTGCTCCGCAACGGGAGAGGCCACGACAGTGAGAGGCCCGCGTACCGCAAAAAAAAAAGAATGAAATAATGCCATTTGCAGCAACATGGATGGACCTAGAGATTATCATAAAGTCAGAAAGAGAAAGACAAATACCATGTAATATCACTTATATGTGGAATCTAAAAAACTGATACAAATGAACTTATTAACAAAAACGAAAGATTCACAGTCATAGAAAACAAATGTATGGTTACCAAAGTGTAAAGGGGTGGGGGGAAGGATAAATTAGGAGCTTGGGATTAACAGATACACAGTACTATATATAAAATAGATAAACAACAGGGTCCTACTGTATAGCACAGGGAACTATATTCAATAGAAAAAGAAAGAATAGGATCTCTAAACATTAACAAGTATATTTTGTTAGAGAAAACACTACACATGATTTTTTTGGTTTTTAAGTGTGTGAAAAGGGACCAGCATTCAATATGCTTGTATTGAATGAAAGTCACCATAAGGTATTAGGTTTACTTTCAACATACCTGTGTCTTTATCTTTAAGTAAAACTCTTGTATATGTATAGCTGGCCCTTGCTTTTTTGTCAATCCTGAGAATTTCTGCCTTTTAATGGGCATATTTGGTGCATTAACCTTTCAAGTCATTATTGAAATGGTTTTATTTAAATCTGCCATTAAAAAAAATTTTATCCACACGGCTTGCAGAATCTTTGTTCCCTGACCAGGGATTGAACCCACTCCCTCAGCAGTGAAAGTGTGAAGTCCTAACCACTGGACCACCAGAGAATCCCCTAAATCTGCCATTTCTTTCACGTATTTTCTGTTCTATTTTTTTGTTTTCCCTCCTCTCGTCTATTGGGCTTATTTGAAATTTTAGAAATCTATTTATCCATTACCTTCTAAACTATACCTCATTGCATCTTTTGGTTTTTTTTGTTTTAATGGTTACTGTAAGGACTGTGGTATATACATCCTTAGATTTTCACAGCCTTCTTAGAGCTAATATTGTACAACTTCAGGTGAAATACAGAAACTTTACAAACTGTACAGATCTACTACCTCTCTTCCCACCCATGTCTTTTATGGTCCTTTTACACTATAGATGTCATCTATACTATATTTATATTCATTTTAAACCCCACAAGATAAGGTTTTTTTGGTTTAAACAACCATGGGTATTGGGAAATATGTGTATATTGGAAATAGCCTCTTATAGTTACCTAGATAGGTACCATTTCTGGTGCTTTTCATTCCTTGCTGAAGATCTAAGTTTCTGTCTGGTATCATTTCCTTTCAACCCGAAAAAGAACTTCCTTCAGCATTTCTTGTGGTGCACATCTGCTCTGACTTCTTAATTTTAATCATGCGATGGATGGATGGATATATGGGGCAGAGAGCAGGGTTATGAGTTTGTTACCTGGATGAAATAGGATGCTTTTGCCTTCAGCAATTCTTACCAATTCTCTTGCTTTACTCTCATGCGACTTTGTCTTAGGAGCGACATATTCTTTGACAGTGGTTATAGAATGTATGAAGTATGGTCATTAAAAACTGTCATCATACCTAACACCTGCTTGTACACTCTGTCTTCTTGGGAACATCACAACAAGGGCCAACGTATCCCATTTTAACACCCCTCTAGGCCCTAAGCAGGAACATTGTATAAGACAGGAAAAGACAAATCTCCCATAGGCGGTGGGGCCTTGATTAAAGGAGTCTAGTGCTGGTTCCAGTGTTTTATCTTAAGCTGGTTATCTGGTGGCACCCCAGAGGTTATTATATCTCAGACGGTGCACCTTTAGGAAGAGGGAAGAGGTCTTATAAAGTGGGATACTTCAAAAACAAACACACACATAGAAAAAGAGCTCAGATTTCTGGCCACCAGAGGCCGGGGAAGGGGGAAGGGTGAATTGGAGGAAGGCAGGTAAAAGGTAAAGACTTCCAGTTATAAAATAAATAAGTACTAGGGATGTCATGTACAACATGATAAATATAATGAACACTGCTGTATGGTATATATGAAAGGTGTTAAGAGAGCAAATCCTGGGCTTCCCTGGTGGCCCAGTGGTTGAGAGTCCGCCTGCCGATGCAGGGGACACAGGTTCGTGCCCCGGTCTGGGAAGATCCCACATGCCGCAGAGCAGCTGGGCCCGTGAGCCGTGGCCACTGAGCTTGCACGTCGGGAGCCTGTGCTCCGCAACGGGAGAGGCCACAGCAGTGAGAGGCCCGCGTACCGCAAAAAAAAAAAAAAAAAGAGAGCAAATCCTAGGAGTTCTCATCACAAGGGAAAATTTTTTTCTATTTCATGTTGTATCTGTATGAGGTGGTGGATGTTCACTAGATTGACTGTGGTCATCACTTCGTGGTACGTGTAAGTCAGATCATTATGCTGCACACCTTGTATCAATAAAACTGGAGGGAAGAAAAATAACCCCTCTAAACACTGACGCCTATAAAAAAAACCTGTTACCCTTCAAACAGAAACAACAAAAAAAGAATAAATAAAATGCAAGTCACACTATGTCACTCCCCTCAGAATCTCTCCCTGGCCTCCCAGCATACTTAGGATAGAATCCAGTCCATCCACTTCCTACTAGGCCGCACCTGACCTGGTCCTTAGCCTTGACTCTGAGCTTGTGGCTTAGCTGTCTTCTTGCTGGCTCTGTTCCAGTCACTCTGGCCTTGCCCCACCTCTTATACGCCAGGGGCACTCCTGTCACTGGTCTTTGCACTTGGCTTTGAGCGTATGTATAATCTTCCCTAGACACACGTGCGGCTCGCTTCCTCACTGTGTTCAGGTGCCTGCTCAGCAGGCTGTCCTTGACCTCACTTCCACCCCTCCCATACCCTAACCCTATCTCTGCATTATTCTCCTTAATGGCATGGGTTACTGCTTGTTATTATATATACATTTCTTTAATTTTTATATTAAGATGCCTGTAGATTCACATGCAGGTGTAAGAATGAATCCATAGGAAGAAAGCCTGTCCACCCTTCCCCCAGTTTCCCCAGTGGTAACATCTTGCATAACTGTAATACAGTGCACGACCAGGAAATCAACACTGGTACAATCCACTGACCTCTTGGGTCAGATTTCACCAGTGTTGCATGCACACGTTTGTGTGTATATTTGGTTCCACGATTTTATCACAGGTGTAGACTCACATAACCACACTACAGTCAAGATATATCGCAGTCCCATCACACGGTCCCTCATGCTACCCTTTTACACAGGCACAGCTACCTCCTTCCCTCTGTGCCCCCAGTTACTATATTTTATGTTGTCTGTTTGTCCTCTGAGGCCATGGGGGCTTTATCTGTGGTGTTTATATCTCTCGCAAAGTGCCTGTCACACCTTAAGCGCCCAGTATATATTTGTTAAATGTCAATCATCAGGCAATGCTCTCTTGTGAGAATTTGCAGGGGGGAGCCTTGCCTTGCTTGGGGGCACATACATGTTCATTTTTTTATCTGATAGTCGTTCTCCTCAGCATTCTGTCCTTTCCCTCCCAGTACCCTTGCGTGCTGAAAATGCCTCTGACTCCACCAGTAAAATCAGTCATGATTCGTTGTCTGGCTCAAGTTAGTTTCATGGTGCAGACCATAGGTGTCGGGAGTGGAAGCAGACTAACAGTTAATAGTTGAGCCCTGGGGTCCTTCTTAGATTTCCGTGGAGCCAAGACACCTTACTCACTGTTGCCCTCAGTGGTCAGATTTGAAATAAAAGCTGTGGCCAGTGCCGCTTCTCTTTGTTTTATGTCTCCAAGTGAAATCCCAGATGCTACTCCTCAAGCAGGATATCTTAGGGTTGAATTTCTGAAAAGGTTGTTATTCCTTTTGTAAATACTTACTACTTTTGTTGTAGAACAGACTGACTCAGATGTCTGCCACCTCTCATGTTTACACCTCTGTGTTGAAGGAATCCAGGTCGCTGACTCTGTAGAGGGCAAAAGATCCAGCGATGCGGTTTCAGTTGACAAATTTACAGAAGTGAGTACAGACGTGGCTCTTGAAGCCAGGTCACTGGTTACTTCACTGTGCCAGAGGGACATTCCATCCTCTGAGACCTTTGTACTTCGTTCTGTGCTGAAGAAACCTTCTGCAAAGCTGTGTTTAGACAGCCTGCAGGTCAGTATAGAGCTACATTTCCTAAAGCAAGTTGAATAAAAATTCATTTTGGTTCAAAGAAATACCTCTGAAATGTTATGTAATACTGGCCTAACAGGAAATGTCTTTTTTTTTTTTAACTCAGTTTGGAATATAGTATGTTGAATTTAATATAGGTAGACCATATTTTATAAGAGTTTCGTAAGTTATTAATGTGTGAGTTTGTTAATTATTTCCACCAAAAATATCTGCTTTTCAAGATACCTCTTATAGGCGAGCATCTTTAAGTTGAGCTAGTATGAGAAGAGAGTAGGTTGATGGGAGCTAGCTGGCATTTATTGAGTACTTCCAGTGAAGGTTCTGGAATATATGATGTACGTGCAGCAGCAGTATCCAAGAAAGGTATTAGCCCCATTTTACATAAACTCAGGCTTGAAGTTGTTAAATGAACCCAGACGAATCTGATGTTAAACATCCATGACAGGCTGTAAACACTCTGAGAGGTTGAGAGGACGGCTCTGGGGTCACAGTGCCCGGTTTCATTCGCTGACGCTGAAGTTTAAGAACTAGGTAGATTAGTTAACCTTTTTGTACCCTGGTTTCCTTATCTATAAAAGGACAATATTAGTAACTTCCTTACAGGGTAATTTGAGCATAAAGTAGGATAATAATGTCCAGTTAGCACCAGTGCCTGGCAAATGAGAATTACACATTTTGTTGTTGTTGTTGTTCTTGACCATACAGCTATACCTATAAATCTGTCTTTAAAGCCAAAGTGAACTAGACTACCTTCTATCTACATGGATGTATGATCAGTTGTTATTTTTAAATGTTTTAACAATTTTTCTGGTTAAAGGGCTTGATTTGGGTTTCTATACAGCACTGCTTATTTTTTATCTTTTATTTGTTTTATCTTCTCCTCAAAGAAGAGACTTAGCATCTTAATGATCTGTGTAACTCTTATCAATTAACAGTGTTAATGTAGCAGAAACATCAAGTCCTGCCACTAAAATCATATGAAGACTTTCACAACTAATGGTCTTCTTGCTCAGCTGCCCAAAGCTTGCAAGTGTATTCTGTTTGAGTTGTTGGATAACTTTCATGGTAATAATGAAAAGTAAATCTAAACGTTAACATGAACTTTGTTGTATAAGTTCACTTATTTCACAAATACTGATGTGAGCATTTTCCTGGTTGGGAAAATGAAGCTGAGTCTCAGGAGATGCTTGATGAAGGAGGTTTGTTTAGGGCAGTACTGTTTCTTAGAGAAGGGGCTGCTCTTGGGATGGGTGTGCTGGAGAAAATGACCAGCTCTAGAGAACAAGGGCTGGTCAGGGCTTAGGATGAGACGGGACAAACAGATGGTGATTTGGAGGTACCTCTCAGCCACCCACAGCCCTGGCTCTCGCCCACTTTGCTCCAGTGGCCCTGTGTTTGGGCTTGCCCCTCCTGTTCTTCAGGATTCACATTGTCCTTTCCTCACCAACTTGCCTACTCTATAATCTTCTTCTGGAGAAGCACAGAAGGACAAATGCTACTTTCTTTGCTTGTTCTAACTCAGGAATATAGTATCGTAGACTGGAGATTTATACACTTATAAAAGGTGTGGTTCCCATGTCTAAAAGACAAAACACCCTATTATGCCATGTACATCTTTGTTTTTTTCTTGTTGTAGTGGAATTCTTATACTTTAGACCATTTATATAGTCTATCTCGTTTGACACCATCCAGAGTACACTGTAATTCTGGCCATTCACATTTTCCTTCAAGTCACTTGCCAGGTCAAGAATGAGGGAATGAATTTAGCCCACATTGTGGATTTCTGTTCTTTAATTTTGGCCTAAAACTATTTACTAAAGTATTATGATAGCTAAGGAACCCAGTTTTTCGTTGTGGCTAATATCATGACATTTTAAGTCAGATCAACTATGAAAGTAAAGGTAATCTGCAGTACTATGTAGTATCTACCCTTGGCAGGAAAAAAATTCGAAGTTGCCGTTCTTAATGTCTGTGTGTATGTATTTATATATGTAAAATTATTCATCAGTGTTTATTTTATTTAGGAACACCATGACAACCTCTGTGATGGTGGGACTCATCCAAGCTTAATCTTAAATCTTGCAAACTGTTGCAAAGAACGAAAAGCAGGTAAGAAATTCAGATTTATTTTGAAGCCTGAAGATATCATTTGCTTGTTATGAAAAAAACCTGAGGTAGTATGTAGTATTTTCAATGATCTGCTGATGCCTGATGCTTCTGAAATTACATGGGAATGAAGAAGAGTTGGGAGGGATGGACCCTCTGTTGAAGTTTCAGAATTGGTTCCACCCATGTCATCTATCCCTTTTTGCTTAATGTGAAACTTATAAGGAAATTGATGTTCAATTTTGTAATCTTTTAAGACAGGCATGCAGAATTTACTTAAAAATCCATGACCATATTTTAATTAGAAATATTGCTTATCTTTTCCACTTTAAACTTTTTTTCTGTACAAACTATGTTTTGTGTTATACAAATAGCCAGATGCAATCATGTGAAAAGATTCTAGGATATGTCTTTTAGATAAGAAATGTAGTTTAGTTTTTAAATATATTCCCATTTATTATCTAATAGAAGGTCAAGAAAATTGTACAGTACCAGACTCTCTAAATGTGAGGAAGAGGAAGAGAGTTACTTTCGGAGAGGACCTAAGCCCTGAAGTGTTTGATGAATCTTTGCCAGCAAACACTCCATTGCGTAAAGGAGAAACACCGGTTCGTAAAAAGGATTTAAGTACCCTCAGTCCCCTGCTACTTGAACAGTCCCCAGCTCCTGAGGGGTTACTTCAACCAAATTTTGATGACAAGGGAGAGAATCTTGTAAGTGTGAAAAGTGTGGAACAATCTTGTTTACATTTTCATCAGACCTCACCTATTTTGCATGAGCAATAATTGTGCTTTGATATCATGAGATGGACTGAGCAATGTGTCATGGTACAAATTAATGCATTTTCTAGCTAGGTGATTACCAGTTTTCTCCTATTAAAAACAATACTTCCATGACTCCTTGTACATAGCGTATTTTCTGAAACCTAACTGCTATTGATTGTAAGATGTGCCATTTTATCTATCACTAAGAAAAAAGGCTGAAAGTTAAACGGTGATACACACCATGTACTCAGATTTCAGCGGTGTTAAAATGTTGAAAGAGCAGCAATCTTAGAATTGATATAAGTATAAATTGTTCTTCCTCCTAAGATGAATTTCTGCAGGTGGGATTACTGGATTAAGGAATATGAACATTTTTTGAACTTTTTGATACATACTGCTAAATTATTCAGAAAGTATGTACTAATTTGAACTCACAGCACTATAAATGATTTAATTTATTATACCTTTGTAAACCCTGGGTTTTAATGGTACTTTTTTAAAAAATAGCTTGATAGGAGAAAAAGATGACTGGAAAATATTGTTTGTTAGTGAGGTTTGAACATTTTCACATGTTTATAGGCTATTTGAATTTCTTGAGAACTGCCTATTAGTTTTACTTACCCATTTTTATATTGGGGCCATCATTCAATCTCTCTCTTGCTGTTATACTTTGAAATAAGAATATTCTGCTTTTGGCCAAGATGGAATAAGAGGGACCTAATTTACATTGCCATGAGAAACAACTAAAAAGCCAGAGAAAAAGATATGAAACAGTGGTTCACCGGCATTGACTGTCTGGAAGCACAGACAGTAATCTCTGAGGCGGGTAACAAATGAGGTAAGCCTTACGAGAGCCCCAACTTACTGCCTGGGCTGAATTTCCAGGCTGCAGCACAGGGAGGGGATACCTTGGTGGAGCCTGGCAGTCTCCATGAGTTGAGAAGATGGATTTGGGGTCTGGAAAAGTGAAGGAGGCTGGAGTTCACAGGGTAAAATACCAGAGAGAAGAGACCTGCAGAGAGAGAGAACTCTGGAGATCTGCAAAGGGTCTCGTCAAGTCTCTAGCTGAGTGCTGGTCAACACATCCTTGTGAGTAAACTGCCCCAGGCCAGGGAGGAACTGCCCAAATGGAGCAGAGGGAAATGCCTAGAGCTCACACAGGGCAGGAATTGTGTTCCCACCAACTCATGTAGAAAAACCTTGTAATTCAGAGGGTGTCAGATACTCAGAAGAGTATTGCTTCATTAGTGGAGCAGAATTAAACTAAAAGCCTGGCAAAGCCTAAAAGCAAGTCTTGAAAGGATCTAACTTATACCCATGTAACTGTGTTGCATAATGAACCTCAAGAATATCAAAACTGCTTTTGGCAGCTGTGAAGGTGGGGAGATCCCAGGGAGGCCAAGGCATCAGATCTCATTGTCCTCCCAGCCCTTCAACCCTCCCCTGAAGGCCCTCAATAAAATGGTTTTATCCTTCCCACCAAACCAAAACAAAACAGTCTAGCAACAAATAATGTTAAACTCAAAATGTCTGGCATTCAATTAAAAATTAATACTTGTGTAGGAAAAGATGCCCCATAATGAAGAGAAAAATCAGTCAATAGAAATAGACCCAGAAATGACACATATGATAGAATTTCTAGAGAGACATTGAAAGAGTTATTTTAACTATATTTCGTATATGTTCAAGAATGTGAGAAAGGATTGAGCTTCTTAAGAACATGGAAGATAAAGAAAAGACCCAAATCAAACTTTGTACATTATAATCTCCAGGAATAAAAATATGTTGGATGAGAATAATAGCATATTAGAGACTGCAAGAGAAAAGATTAGTGAATTCGAAGTGTAGCAATAGAAATTATTCTCAATGACACACAGGAAAAAGACTGAACAAGAATGAGCAGACAATTCGTGATCTGGGACAACTTCAGGTGGTGTAAAGTGCTTGTAATTAGGGTTCCCAAAGGAGAGAAGAGATTGGAAGGAACAGGAAAAATATATTTGCAAAATAATGGCTGAAAAATGTCCAAATTTGATAGAATTATTAACCCACTGATCCTAAAGTTCAACATATTCCCAGCACAAGAAACATAAAGAAAAATACACAAAGCTTAAAATCAACAATGAATGGCCTAAAAGGAGCCAGAGAGAAAAAGACATGTGACATACAAAGAACAAATATAAGAGAGGCAGCAGGTTTCTGGTTGGAAACTATGCGAGCGAGCCAGAAGGCAGTGCAGCAACATCTTTTAAAGATTTATTTAACTACTTGGAGCAAAAAACCAAAAATAACCTGTCAAACTAGAATTCTCTATCTAGTGAGACCATCTTTCAAAAGAAAAGGTGGAAATAAAGGCTTTTTCAGACATAACGAAAGTTGAAATAATTCATTACCATAACAGGTTAGCATTAGACGAAGTGTTGAAAAGGAAGCCCTTTAGTCAGAAGGAAAATAGTTCTGCAGGAAAATCTGCGTCTACACAGAGGAATGAAGAGCACTGAAAATGCTAAGTATGTGGGCAAATGTAACAGACTTCTTTTTAATTAGTCTCCATAAAGGATAATTATTCAAAGCAAGAGTAACAACAATATTTTGTTTGGTTTATAACCTAGGTAAGTAAAATATACAACCAAATTAACATGGCATAAAGGTTGGGAGGGGTTCTTACGCTATAAACAAAGTGGAATAAGTTAAAAGATGTGTGCTGTAAACCCTAAGCCACTATAAAGTAACAAAAGATGTGTGGGATGCAGGTAAAGCAGTGCTTAGAGGAAAATTTCTAAAAATTAAAACCTGTATTTGAAAATAATAGAGGTCTCCAATTAATGATCTCAGCTTCCACTTTAAGAAACTAGAAAAAGAAAAGCAAATTGAAACCAAACTAAGAAGAGGAAAGGAAGTAATAAAGATAAGTGTAGAAATCAATGAAATAGAAAACAGAAAAACAATAGAGACAAATCATTGAAATCAGAAGGTTTTGCTGCAGAAAATAATAGTAAACTTCTAATCAGACTGTTCAGGACAAAAGGAGAGGATACTCATTAGCAATATAAGGAATAAGGGAGGTGACATAATTACATATCTTAATAATACTAAAAGGATCATAAAAGAATATTATGAACAACTTTATTTTATGCCAATAAATTCAACAACTTAAGCTACATTCCTTGAAAGACACAAGCTATCAATCTCACTCAAGAAGAAACAGGTGGTCTCGTTAGCTCTATATCAACTAAGGAAATTTAAATTGTAGTTTAAACCTTCTCACAAAGAAAACTGCATGTGCAGATGATTTTACTAATGAATTCTACCAAACATTTAAGGAAGATACAATACTAATTCTGCATACATTCTTCCAAACAAATTGAGTTGGGAATGCTTCCCAACTCATCAATGTCAGCAGTAGCCTGATACCATAATCAGACATTATGAGAGAAGAAAACTACAGTCCAGTATCCTCACAAACATACTAACTAAAAAGAGAATAAATACATTATGACCAAGTGAGATTTTACCCCCAAAATGCAAGGTTGGTTTATTTGAAAGCCAGTCTGCAGAGTTCACCATATTAACAGAGTAAAACAGAAAAACTCTATGGTCATCTCAGCAGATGGAGAAAAAGCATCTGACAAAATCCAGCATTCATTTCAGATTAAAAACTCTGAGCAAATTGGTGAGAAAAAATAATTTTTTCAACCTGACAGATCTTATCTATGAAAAATTAACAGCTACCATTATACTGGCTGTCGGAAAGAAAAGATTTGACATCCGCATTTATATTTACCCTTAAGGTCTCCTGAATAATACTGTAATGTTTGGTTGTGTTTATTAATGAATTTTCTTACTTTACTGGCGTTAGGATATGGGATTTTAAATAAGCCAAAAAGTAACTTATTAGTGGATCATCATGACTACTTTCACTTTTTAAAAATTATTATTATATTTTTAATTGTTATTTTGGTGGGTTGTAGTTAGTAAGCATGGTTTCCTTAAATATGATTGGTAAATATTATAAAACATTTATTTTTCTATCCAGTATCTTGTTTTTGCTCTTTTTTTGGTTAATCTTTTATTTCCCATCTTTATGCTTATTACAGTTCCTCCTACAAAAATAAGTACGTATTATTTTCTTATGGGCACATTATTTCTATGTCCACTGGATTTAAAGATATCTAATTTCTACTTTTTTCTTTGTTTAGGAAAACATAGAACCTCTTCAGGTATCATTTGCAGGTCTCAGTCCTCTTAGTAAGTCTTCAATCTCTGAGACTCTTTCAGGTAGTAACTTTGGCTTATCTAAAAATCATAAATGTCATTTTAAATATGTGTATGTATGAAAATCACCTTATTTTAAAATTTTTATTTTTATTATGATCGTACTTGATTTTTCAAAAACTCAAATCATGTAGAAAAGCTTACAAGAAGTCTCTTATCCATCCCTTTCCATCCCAAGTCCATACTTTATAATCACCCACATTTAACTTCCTCTGATGGGTAGCCGCATTTTTCAAGTCACTGCAAGTAGTGGAGTTGCCCTCTCAACACTTAAGGACTGACAGTAGGCTCCTTTTCAGGTTGCACAATTGAAATGATATGAATCCTAAGCGTCATTTTTGATTACACAAAATTGTTCATCAACATCAGCATGGCATTTTGTGCATATGTACTTTCTGAGGTCTCTAGTTTTTTTTATGATCATGACAAGGCAACAAAGATCTCTCTGTGCTTTCCTGACAAACCAGGACTTGGCCAGCAAATGTCACGGGCAAAGCACTTGCAATGGAACCATTATTCACGTCTCTCCCCTGGTCGAAATCCTTTAATGGATCACCAACACATCTTGTTGGCTCTAGGACACAAACCAAGCTCATTAGCACAGAATCCAAGACATGGAGTGTTAAGTAAGAGCTAAATTGGAAGTATAGCCTGTCATCTTCCAAAGCTTATGCTCTTTGACAGGTTATACTGCCTTTTATTTATACTGTTCAAAGTGACCAAATTAAAATTTTTTGAACTTTGTGAAATTAAAGTATTTTCATGTTTTTAAAAATGTTTTTGAAATCTCAAAATTTATTTCTCCTGGTAATATGTTCAGATATGGTAGGATACTAAAAGCAAAATTGGTATCCAAAAGAGCATCCAGTGTGTCCAATAGATGATGGGTCTTACAGCTTTTTGTTAGCTACCCTAATTTTGCTGTGTCTTGCTCATCAGGCACTGATACCTTTGCCTCTTCAAATAACCACGAGAAAATAGCCTCCTGTAAAGTTGGTAGAGCAACGCGGACCTCTAACAGAAGAAGTGTAAGTGTTTGTATTTGGCACAATGTATCTGTTTTTAAATCTTGCACTACATTTTTCTCTGTTTTCATGATCAAATGCTTTATCAGTTAAATCTTGGTTTAATCAATGTGTTAAGAACTAATACCATATCCTACCTATCATGTAAGCCAGGATAATGCTGTTTTCCTGATTTGATTTTAATTAATCCTGTTAGAAGAAAAATACAATAAACGAGGTGCCTTCAGAGTGTGTGTTCATGTGGAAGGTAGTCTGTTTAGAAAGTTTATTTGGGATCTGTGTGGTTTTATGAGTTATATCCAAGTGCAAAGTGTAGAAGAGTTGCATTTTTTTTTTAATTTTTAAATTTAATTTTACTTTTTTATACAGCAGGTTCTTACTAGTTATCTATTTTATACATATTAGTGTATATATGTCAATCCCAATCTCCCAATTCATCCCAACCCCCTCCACCACCACCCACCAGCTTTCCCCCCTTGATGTCCATACATTTGTTCTCCAGAGTCACATGTATTAACAGTCAGAAAGTGCCATAAATATAACTTTTTCAAAAACTACCTTCAGTTGTCTTCAGTGTGAGCATAACTCCCATCGAATGCATGTCTTTTGCGATTTTATTAAATTAGATGAACTTGGATTTTTATCTATAGCATCACAGTGCATAAACATATAGCATACTGATATTTTTTTCACTGATACTGTTGATGGTAAACCCAGAAGTCAAACTTAGATAATCTGACAGTTCATGATTTTTCCCCCTGTAACCCATCAGTAGTTAGGTGCTACATTGTAGATGTTCAATAAATATTTGATGAATGAATAAGACAGTGATTCTTTTTTATTTTTTATTTTCAAAAATTTTATTGAACTATAGTTGATTTACAATGTGCAGCAAAGTGATTCAGTTATACATATGTATATTTTTTTCATATTCTTTTCCATTACGGTTGATCTCAGGATATTGAATATAGTTGCCTGTGCTATACAGTAGGACCTTGTTGTTTATCCATCCTATATATAATAGTTTGCACCTAAAACAACGATTCTTAAGTTGTTTTTTTCTCTTCCATAAAATAGTAGGACAGAGTGCATATGCTTCTGGGTCAAAGTTTGATCAGAAATCAGAAATTACTATTTCCCTCTTTTGAATGTGACTTGGTTAAAATACTTCTAATGGAATTTGTGAGTTAAGCGGAAATGGGATGTAAAACGGTAGAATCCGCAGGGAAGGGAAAAGAAATGTGAGAGACACTCATGAAAATGTAACTGACTGTTTTATGGTAGCCCTGCTTTTAATTTTCTTTATAGCAGTTGATCAGTTTTTCAGAAGAGAGTGTTTGCAACTTATTTAATACAGAAGCTCAGCCTTATAAAGAAAAGAAAATTAATAGGAGGAAGTCTCAAGAAAGCAATCGCGCAGACAGAGCACTTCCTAGAAAGAATCAGGTGAGTGTGTGTTTAAAGATGTAATAAAGAGTAGAAGTGGTGCATTTCTTTGTTGTATGGTTAGGAAAACCCAGAAATAAAATTTTTCCTAGTTGGCCTTGGACCAAGAGTATTAAAATCATCTTATCATAGAATCGAAAGGGCCATAAGAGATTATATACTCAATTATGAATTACCCGAGGGCCATTTTTGCATTTTCTTCATTGGGTTACATACACCCAGTACAGGGAATCATGGGCACTCAAATGTGGAATTGATTCTTATCTTCGAATCTGATCTAATCTAACCTCACCCTCTTTGGGGAATCCTCTGATTTCTTAGGGATGCATGTGCCATCTGCCTCTTGTTTGACTTTGCTACTGCCAGTGGCTGGTTGGATGTTCTCCCCGTATTGCAGGAAGAATTTAGAAACTAGCTCTGTCTTCCTCCACACTCAGAGGCCTGTGCCGGCTCGTGACGCCACCGCCTCTTTGTGGATAGCAGATCTAGCACCTTGACCCAGGTCCTGGTGTTGCCCTCCGCTTCACTGAGCTGGACCGTCCCCTGCCATACCCTACAGCTTGTTGGTATCCAAGACCTTCCCAGTTTTAATAATACACATTTATATGTCCCTCCACTCTCCGACCCCAGCCTCCTATCCATCCAGTGTTCTCATGCCATCTTACTCATGCCTCTTCTAGTATTAACTCTTCAGCTTTCAGAGATCCTTTAACTTCCTGTGTTTCCTTATTCATCCTAAGCTGTCTTCAGCTGTTTTCAACACTCTTGTCCATTATCTTGGGTCTTCATCCCTTTCATTCTGCTCCCACCCTGGATTAATGCACCATTATCCCCTTTCCCATCCAACACTGTTGCTGGAGAGACCCACAGAGGCTGCTACAGAGTCACTGTTTCAGATACTATTAGAAGTCAGGCCTCTTTTGCCACCAGTTTGCCACTTCACTTTCATTATTTTTCCAAGGCATTTAATAACCTCGTGACTAAAATCCAGCGCATCCTTAGAGGTCTTGTTCACAGCATTTGACATAACTGAGAATTGTCCTATGTGGTCTCTGTTAAAGATTTGTTTTCTTCTGCCCATTCCTAAATGTTTATGTTACCCAGAGTTCTACTCTCTGTCTTTCGAAATGGCTTTATTTTCTGGGTGGTTTCATATGCAGCACGGTTGACGACTCCCAAATCTTTCCCATCTGTTAACATAGGTTCAACTACCTACTAGGCATCTTTTCTTAGACCACCCTGCAGACATCTCAAAACTCAACATTTCCAAAACCAAACTCACCCATTTCACCCCAGCACACACACACCCAAAACAGCAAATTTCCCTCCTGATTCATGAACCAAAAAGTGTTGCCTCACTTGGTTTAAACACTGCACAAACATCCCCAAGTCGGCAGAGCCGGAAGAAACCGGATGTTGTCCTGGTTCGGTTTCTTCTTTAGGTCACACACTCCTTTGAAAGATCCTCTTGCTGAAAAAAAATACACATCAGTTGAAAATATGCATACGTCTTAGATCATGGCATTAGAGACTGGGTTCCTTCCTGCTCTCTACAAAACACTGTTACGAAGAAGGTCCACCTACTTCTTCACATGAAACTAATAGCCAGAAAGTTCAAGAAGGGTTGACCATTAAGTTTTGCCCCAACCCCTCCCAGGACCCTACTGAGCCAAAATAATTGATGTAATAGAAGGAATAGGCTTAGAATAGCGATGAGAAGAGGAAGGGGGTGAGGAGGGGTATTCAGCAACCGACAACAGCCTTCAGTGAATTTCTGGAAGACAAGCAGATGGGAGCGGGTTGACAGATAAAAGAGGGGGAAAGGTTTACAGCCCAGAATGTGCTGGGGGGGAGGGAGAGCCAGCCTGCTTATGGGAATCCCGAGGAACTCTGGGCCCAATATTGGCAGGTCCAGTGGTGCTGAGAATGAGAAGTGGTAGTGGAAACGGATTAATTGAAGTCCTGTATGTGAAACAATTTGGGCTGGTTTGCCCCGCACTCCCTCTCCCATCCTGAAGCTCAGAACAGGGGTTGTCACCTGAATGTTCTCATTCTGGCATTTGGAAGGTCCCACAGTCTGGACAGCCAGCTCGTTTCCCTAAAGCAAAGCCTGCGGTTGACCCTCTCCATCTGCCCTGCCCTGTGTTGCACAGAGTTCCTGGTAGAATTCCCATGCAAGAAAGAGGCTGAGCTGGAAAGCAGAGGAAACGCATTACCAGTTTAGCCGGTATCTTCTTAAGTAAGAATCAGATAACTGAGTAGAACCAAGGGCATCAAAGACCAATGTTAGTAAGTTTGAAAAACTGACCCCCAGAGAGAAAGGTTATTCAGAAAATGGAAAGAAACTTCGTGAAAGTAAATATTCTGATATATTCATATTTCAGAAAATATTATCTGCAGAAAACTAAGACGCGGGGGATGCTATGAAAAAGGAGCAGAGAAAGAAAGGTTTGTAAAAATATATAAAACTTGGTAGTTGGACTAGAGAATAAAGTTAAGGAAAGTTAAGGGAGGACAAGAGAATGATAGACTAGTAAGAACAGACATGGAAGACCAATCTAGGAGACTTCGTTGGAGTCTCAGAATGAGAAAATGGAAAGGACGGAAGTTATCAGAATAAAAGGGAGCGTTTCCCAGAGCTGAAGAAAAGAGTCTTCAAGTTAAAAGGTCCTACTGAATTCCTAGGACCAAGAGAAAAGACCACAACTTCGACATGTCACTGTGAAACTGAACAATAAGGATAATGAGAACAGTGGACTTTTCCTACCAGGAAACGAGGATCGGAGTGGTATCAAGTTTGACAGCAGTCTGAATACTGAAAGAGAATTCAACAGGACATTTAAAGCTTTGAAAGAAACTTAATTTAAGCCCAATATTCTGTATCCAGCCAAATTCAATTACTGTGAAAGACACTCAAGAGATGTGTTTTTTGGTTTTTTTGTTTTTTAATATTACTGGAGGGAGATACACTCTAGCAAAATGAGGAAGTAAGCTTGAGAATCCAGGACACAGTGGGTCTAATAGCACAGGAGAGGAGTGTCGTAGAAATCTCTGATTATAGCTGTTCAGTCAGCCTAGAAGAGCAATCAGGCCAAATTTGAGCAAGAGAAGGGTGCTCCAGGGAGGAGGTCTCTGGAGGGAAAAACAAAAAGACCTATGATTGAGCAAATGGAAGATGTGCCATATGAGAAGAAAAAGAGGGGCTTCCCTGGTGGTCCAGTGGCTAAGACTCCATGCTCCCAGTGCAGGGGGCCCAGGTTCGATCCCTGCTCAGGGAACTAGATCCCACGTGCTGCAACTAAGAGTTTGAATGCCGCAACTAAAGATCTTGCACGCGGCAGTGAAGATCCCACGTGCTGCAGCTAAGACCCGACACAGCCTAATTAATTGATTAATTTAAAAAAAAAAAAACAGGAGAAAAAGAAAGGTCATTCTATACCATTCCAAAGAAAAGTCTGAATGCAAGAGTTTTGGAGCGAATATGAAGCAAACTTTAGTAAGTGTGATTTCAAGCAACAATGGGGTGTAAGGAAAAGGATATTTTGTAGTATTAGGAATCATGTGCAGGAGGCGCCAGAGGAAAGAGAAGGAATCAGAGCTCTGTCCTGTAAGCACTATGGCTGTTTTTAAAATTATCATCATGCAAATTAGGGGTTCAAGATATACTTTTTTTAAGTTCTTAAAAAGAAATAGAAATGTAAATTCAAAGGTAACCAAGAGAAGAAGCAAAACTAACATAGGGAAGAGGAAGGTTTAGTTTAAGTAAGTGATAGCCTCATGGTTTATGGTAAGGAGGCAGCAGAGATCTGTACTGTATCGTAGGCTGAAATGTGCTGAGAGAGTAGATCTTAAGTGTTCTCACCACACACACACACACACACACACACACACACACACACACACACACAAATAGTCACTATGTGAGGTGATGGATGTGTTTATTAACTTGACTGTGATAATCATTTTATAATGTATACATATATTAAATCATGTGCACCTTAAGTCATGTGAAATCTAAATAAATACAATTTTTATTTGTCAATCATACCTTAATAAAGCTGGAAAAGGTTTGAAAATAAAATTGCTAACTTGGAAGTAGCAGTAGAATTCATAAGCATGAATTCCTTTATAACCTAGAAATGGAAAAAGTTTACAAAATATGACTCAAAAACCAGAAACAGTGAGGTCAAAGATTGGTAAATTTTGCTCCATTTGACCCAAACAGCATGGAGCATGCATGGGGGAAAAGCTCCGTAAGAAAATTTAAAAGACAAAGGACAAACTTGGAGAAAAGTTTTTGTAATTCGTATCAAAATCTCCAAGAGATTTTTGTTCACAAAATTGAAAGGGCCCTTAAACATGGAAAACATGTTCAGACTCGCTCATCATAAGAGAACTGCGAGTCTAACATGCATTGAGATACCGTTTCTTACCATTTTTGATTAGCAAAAATCCAGAAGTTTGACAGCATACTTTGCTGGCGAGGCTGGGGAGAGATAGGCATGCTTGTACATTTTCTGGTAGTGTGAATCTCTGTGGAGGGCAATTTGGCAATATCAAGCCAAATTAAATATTTTCATTTACCCTTTGACCCAGCAATTCCATTTCTAGGAATCTGTCACAAAGATCTAATGACAAAAATACAAAAAGGTGTATGTACAAAGTTAGTTATTGCAACACTCTGTAATGCAAAAGATTAACAAACCAAATGTCCATCAGATGTCCACGAGACTGGTTGAATAAACTGGTGTGGTCACAAAATGAGTCTTTTGTAGATGTAGAAAATAGCAGAGAAACGATCCAAACCGCTATGCAGTGATGCTAGGATGTATTTACTGTTAAGTGAAAAAAAACAAGTTGTAAGCTACCTGATGTGGGATAAATTGTGTTCTCAGAAGGCATACGTTGGAGCCGACACCCCAGTATCTCAGAATGTGACTGTGTTTGGAGATAGGGCCTCCTCAGAGGTGATTAGGTTAATAAATGTGGCCCTTAGGTGGTTCCTAGCCCCAGTCCAATCTGATTGGTGTCCTTATAAGAGGAAATTTGGACACAAAGGGTGACGCCTGGGGGGGCACAGACAGGGAGAAGAGGCAGCAGGAGAGTGGCCATCTGTATTCGCATGGGAGAGGCCTCAGGGGAGACCAGTCCTGTCAGCACCTCCATCTTGGACTTACTGCCTCCAGAATTGTGAGAAGATAAATTAGTGTTGTTTAAGCCACCCAGCCTCTGGTGTTTTGTTATGGCAGCTAATATGGCAAACTCATATGTTACCTTTTATCTAAGGAAGTAGGGAGCATTTAAAAAAAGGTATATATCGGGCTTCCCTGGTGGCGCAGTGGTTGAGAGTCCGCCTGCCGATGCAGGGGACACGGGTTCATGCCCCGGTCCGGGAAGATCCCACATGCCGCGGAGCGGCTGGGCCCGTGAGCCATGGCCACTGAGCCTGCGCGTCCGGAGCCTGTGCTCTGCAACCAGAGGGCCCGCGTACTGCAGGAAAAAAAAAAATGTATATATCAATACACATATATATAATCTTAAACACTACAAAAAAAGGGGGAGAATAGGCCAAAGACAAAATAAAACCTGGTTACCTGTCAGGAGAAGAGACAGAGGAGGGAACAGAAAGGAATGAAGGCTAGATTTCCTTGAATGTGTTTTTTACTTTTGACTTTGAACTGTGTAAATGTTCTGCGTGACTATGGAACCATTATAGCTCAATTTAAAAAAATTGAAAACAAAATGAAACATGTAACTATGTCAAGTCGGTGGCTTAACCTCATAGAGTTTTTTCAAATCAGAAGTTTGAAAAGTCCAAATGGGATGTATCCTAAGGACAAAAATAACTGCACAAAAAGTTTAAACAGTTATGAAATACTCACTGATACAAGAATTCAATCTAGAATGAATCAAGTAAGCAGGGTTTTGTGGGGATGTTTTTTACTGTCATTAGGAATCAAGACTCTTCACTAGAGACAAGATAAAATTGAAATCAAATTCAAAACCTTGTTAGGCTAAATTTGAATTGGAAATATCATGAACACGTGCTTTTACCCATTTAAAATAATTTTCTAGCTCTGTCTGTTGGTAGGCATAGAAGCACTGAGCATCCTTTGTACCTATGTTACCATCTCTACCATTTCAACTAAAAGGGATCAGCGTTACCTTAGTGAAATGGCTGCTTTCAGATTTACAACGGCAAAAGTAGAAAATGAGCCCAGGTCTGGACCAGTGTGCGAGCAAGGAAGCCACGTTAAAGGACACAAAATCATTCCAAAGGGGCTTCTGCTGACCAAAGATAGGACAGTGTGACCATCAGAGATAACGATTGCAATGGATTAAAACACTGGCATCAAATATGAAAAACCAATTTCCTCATAATTAAAAACTAACAGCAAAACTTAAAGGCCGCCTTAGAAACTGTCTAGGGCATCAACTCTTTTATTTTCAGGGTTTTTGTTTTTCTTGGAAAGTGGAAAATAAAATTTGAGCTCTATTTCAAGTAAACAAATAACTGATAAGGGAAGATTCTTTATCGAAGAATTCTCACTAATCAAAAAGACCTGTTCACAAAAGCTGTTGGATGTTAGGTAGAAGCCAACGGGGGAGCCAAAGGTAATGGATGGATGGGACTGGACACCTGAGAGCACTGGCCATTCATAACACCACACAAGGAGAGAATATGAGCCTCCTGGTGCAGTGAGGACCTCGATAATCTTCCATGAGATGGTCTTTCCAACAAGCATGAAAGCTGAATTGAATCAAGCCTGGATCTAATGACCAGTGGATAGGAAATACCAGGGGGTGGAGGAACATAAAAACACACATGATTGCAGTTACCCAAATCCAGAGCTTCTCAGCTACTACAGGATAAATGCCTCAGAACATTCACCAAATAACAAGGGGGAAAAAAGAGCCATAGATCAAAGGAAATCCATCAACCAAGTGGCATGTGTGGAGACCTTGTTGGGATCCTGACTTGAACAATTGTAAAAAGACAGTTAGGGACAAATTAGAGAAGTTTGAACTCTGAGGAAATATTAGGGAAAACTGCCTGTCATTGTTTTTGCATCTAAATTTTTATTTTGATATTGTTTTCGAGATGCATTCTATTGCAAGAAGAATTAGAAAGATCCCAGCACCCTTTGCCCAGCTCCCCACAATGGTGACATCTTGTAAAACCATTATACAGTATCACAGTAGTACAATATCAAAATACAGTCGAGATGCAGGACATTTCCAGCGCTGCAAAGATCTCTTCTGGTCTGCAGCTGTGTCCACTTCCCACTGTCAACCCCCACCTTAACCCGTGGCAACCACTAATCTGTTCTCCATTTCTTTCATTTTGTCATTTCAAGAATATTTTGTAAGTGGAATCACACACTGTGTAACCTTTTGGGACTGGCTTTTTTCACTCAGCAGCATTCTCTGGAGATTTGTCCAGATTTGTGTGTATCAATAGTTCCTTTTATTGCTGACTAGTATTTGTCATTGTTATAAAAAGAAAAAAGTAATCATTTCACTATATATCTGTCTATCTCAAGTCATTACCTTGTATACCTTAAACTTACATGCTGTTATATGTCAATTATATCTCAAAGCTGGAAAAGAAATAAAACTCCACTGTAAAAGAGGAAACAAATCAGTAAAATACAATGCCAGGGCTTCCCTGGTGGCGCAATGGTTGAGAGTCCGCCTGCTAATGCAGGGGACACGGTTTCGTGCCCCGGTCTGGGAAGATCCCACATGTCACGGAGCAGCTAGGCCCGTGAGCCATGGCCACTGAGCCTGCGCGTCCGGAGCCTGTGCTCCACAATGGGAGAGGCCACAACAGTGAGAGGCCCGCGTACAGCAAAAAAAATAATAATAAAAAAAATACAATGCCAGGTAATAAAATGTTTCACTTTTTTGGTGGAAAAAATAACGAAGTCCTTATCTCTTAGAGATACTGTAGGATCTTTAGATGAGATGATGTAATGTCTGGGATTTGCTTTAAAATAATCTGAGGGAAGGGGCTTATATATGAATCATGATTTCCATGTGTTAGTAATTATAAGAGCTAATTGTTGGGTATGTGGGGTTCAAGATACTATTCTATTTTTGGGGTGTTGGAAATTTTCTGTTATTAAACATTAAAAATACAGCAATCTGGGGCTTCCCTGGTGACGCATTGGTTGGGAATCCACCTGCCAATGCAGGGGACACGGGTTCAAGCCCTGGTCTGGGAAGATCCCACATGCTGCGGAACAGCTGAGCCCGTGCACCACAACTACTGAGCCTGCACTCTAGAGCCCGTGAGCCACAACTACTGAAGCCGGTGTGCCTAGAGCCCGTGCTCCACAACAAGAGAAGCCAATGCAATGGGAAGCCCGTGCACTGCAACGAAGAGTAGACCCCGCTCGCCGCAGCTAGAAAAAGCCCACGCGCAGCAACGAAGACCCAATGCAGCCAAAAATAAATAAATAAGTATATATATATATTTAAAAAAAAATACAGCAATCTCAGCCCCTTATTTAGAGAGATGGAGCCAGCCACAAGAACTAAAAATGGACCATTAAATAAGTGAATGGCAGGGACAGGGAAATGTTTGCTTTTCACCAGAAGCTTTCCTGTTCAGTTTGATGTGTTGCCATGTACATTCATTATTTTTAAATAATTTTAAAGCTACTCTCAGAAAACAGTTTGACTTAATTGTGAAAATAACACGAGAAGTAAGCATTTACTTCTGTTGCATGACCTCCTCCACTGTATGAGAAGAAATACTGGTGATTTGGGAGTAAATAGAAACCTTTTAGGTATAATATCTTCAGTTGTCCTTTGTCTCCTCCAAGTCATAAACCAGTCTCATTATTTCTAGATCCCGGGGCTCCCCGAGGATTCCAATCACACATGGCTTCTCTTGTTTATTACAGTCTCAGCAAGGCTTTTTGTATTGGAGTGAATTCAAATTTTACTCCAATAAGGTTGATAAGGTTCTAGCCTTTGCAGATGCAACCTTCTCGTGGATAAGATAAGCGTTGCTAGATATATTTTCATGACAGACCACAGGTGCTTTCATCTTTTTTCTTTTTGGGTGGTGTCCTCCTGGCCCATGACCATGAAAAAAATATTATTAATCTTTCATCATGGTTAGCAAATTTTATGAAGTTTGTACCTTTTTTTCCACAATCATTCATTCATTTGTTCACGTATGTTTGTTGAGAAGCCGCTAAGTGCCAGGTGCTGTTGCAGGTGCTTTTGCAGTTCAGGTAAACAGAGGTTTCCAAAATCCTGCTAAAAGGGTATTTACCTGAGCTATGAATCAGAAACTGTTCTGGAGGTTATAACCTGATGACATTGATCATAGTATATTAACCAACCTACTAGGGCCTGGGTCACACAGTAATACTAAGAGCATAATTTAGTATTAAAAATATTTTTCTCCGTATCAATACTCAAAATAGTAAGAAGGAATTTAAAAGAAAAAGAATAGCTAACACATAGTCCTTACCATCAATCAAGCCATACTTTACCCATTTCACATATATTAACATATTTAATACTCACCACAACTTTCTGTGGTATGTGCTTTTGTGGTTCCCATTTTGCAGATGAGAAGAATGAGGTACAGAGAGGTGAAGTAACTTGCCTAAGATTATAAAGCCATAAAGTGGCAGGGTCAGGATTTGAACCGAAGGTGACTAACACGAAGCCAAATGTTTCTCTCTTGCAGTTCATCTGTGGAGCCCAAGTCAAGATTTTTCTCTTTGCTTCCATTTACATTGTCCATGCTGTTATTTTCCCAACTGTTTCTTGGAAGTCAACAGATGTTCCCTGAAAAAAATGTTTCGTGGAAAAATATTTAGCCCAGCATTTTTCTAACATATATAGAGGTTATTTATACCGAGGACTTCTTAGAGGATTTAACGTTAAGGGTATATTGTAAATCACTAAGAGGAACATTTATCTTGTACAGTTCTAAAGTTATTTTTCCATGGAATGTTTTTTCTTGTTTTGTTTTTACAGGATATCTATAAATATCTCAAGGAACTTACAGTTTTGTGCCACTTCTGTGCTCTTGAATATCTTCCACACCATTAGTTTCTGTGCTGTCACCCAAACGATCTTTCTTAAATGCAAACTCAGATATCACTCTCTAAATCACCATGTGGTGAACCCTCGTGGCTGTCAGGCTCATACTTATTGCAGAGAAGGGCCCTGCTTGCTTTGTTGGCCTCTTCTGCCACTTCTCTGTGGGTTCACTGACCACGTACAGCTAATTGCAGTTCCCCCTTTGCTCTGTGCCACCTCCCTTGGACCTGTTCCGTATGCCATTCTCTTTCCTTTGAAAAGCCCTTCTGTGCCACTGTCATCCTCAACCAAAACAATTCTCACTTGTTGGAAGACTTGGCCTAGACATTCCATTTCCTGTGGAGTCTGTCTTGAAAACCTCCCGTAGGCCAGGTCTCTGTGTTCTCAATCTGTGTAGAGCCTGTCCTGGTCTGTATGTATTAAAATTAGACCAAGAGTTCCCTAAAGGCCACTTCCTGTTTGTTTTTATATCTCATACCTAGCAAATTATTACCTGCACATAGCAGTTTCTCAGTAACTCTTTGAATGGATGCCATCTTCCAGAAGCTGTAATTGTTAACAGTGTGTTCCTTATGTTGACCTAAAATCTGGTTCTTTCCAATATTATGACGTTGAATATATTTCATTTTTGCTCATAACAACCTATTATTTCAATACAGTGTTTGAGTTTCCCTCAAGACTTCTCCATATGAAACTTTTTTTTAACATAGAACATGAGTGCTCAGTTACTGACATGCAGTCAGAATTGAATTGAATACTGCATTCCAGATGTTATTAAAACAGTTTTAATTTTTACAGAAACCTATGTTTTCCATCAGTTATTACCAAACCTCTGTCCCTCATCTTCTACTTGTGCTTATTAAACTCCATCTTATTTTGACCTAGTCATTTTCATCTTGATTAGATCACCTGTTGTTTGAAGCAGCTTTGGGTTATCTTCAAATTTTATGTACACACCTGTGGTTTCTTCATCCAGATCTAGGAACAGAAAACATTCTCCCCTAGTTTCCAATAGATAACTCATTCTAGGTTAATCCTGAGTCATCGTAACCACATCCTAGTTACAAATTCCTCATGTCTTAAGTCTGTCCAGTTCTACATCATCTCACCTATTTTTCACTTACCCAGAACTTACTCTGGCAAATGCTTTGTGGAAATATAGACTATTACTCTACAATTTGTAAATTGAGTTCTGTTTCATATTTTATTTGACTTTGTGTAAGCTACCTAGCCCTTTAGCGCTGACTGAGATTCCTACAATTTTGAATGGAATAACTAGTCTTTAAGGTTTTTTTGTAAAAATTAGTTTGAGTCAACGTTGTACATGGAGCTACATCTTTCTCAGTTACAGTGTTTTAATACATTTTCTCAGGTTTTAAAAAGTTGCAGAAGGAAGAAAGCAAAGGGAAAGAAAAAAAGTGTTCAGAAGTCTTTATATGGGGAAAGAGACATGGCGTCTAAGAAGCCACTCCTGAGCCCTATTCCTGAGCTGCCTGAGGCATCTGAGACGCCGCTGGTTCCAAGCATCTGGAGGATGTGTTCAGGTAGCCTGGCCTTTTCCTGTTGTCGATATTGTATCTCTTCTCTCCTCCCTCTTTGTTGCTATTTCACTCTCTTTTTTCCCTTCTTCCCATTCCTTGTGTAAAGAGTACATAAATTTAAAATAGCAACTTTCCCTCCTATTCCCACAAGAATTTTAAGTTAAAGAAGCTGTCGTTTGTAACTTTCACCTAGACCCTTTTCAGAACCTGTTGGACACTCTGGATCCTCCCCTCAGAAAAACTCAGGCACAAAATATTACATATAATTTTAGGGGAAAGAATTTCCTTTCACCCTGTTTCTTTTTGCTTTTTAAAGTGTTTTGGTAAAGTAAAATGAATTGTTTGGTGTTGTAATCCATCACTAAAAGTCAACAAGGTGATGGCTCAGTAATAGGTATATCTTCTATGGATTAAGAATAAAAATTAAGGGCTTCCCTGGTGGCACAGTGGTTGAGAATTTGCCTGCTAATGCAGGGGACACGGGTTCGAGCCCTGGTCTGGGAAGATCCCACATGCCGTGGAGCAACTAGGCCCGTGAGCCACAACTACTGAGCCTGTGTGTCTGGAGCCTGTGCTCCGCAACAAGAGAGGCCATGACAGTGTGACGCCCGCGCACCGTGATGAAGAATGGCCCCCTCTTGCCACAACTAGAGAAAGCCCTTGCACAGAAACAAAGACCCAACACAGCCAAAAAGAAAAATAAATAAATTAAAAGAAGGCTCAACATTTAAATAAATAAATAAAATAAAACAAAAAAACCTTGCCCTCTGATGTTTCAGTAGAGTTGGCACTGCTAAGCATCTTCTAGAAATAACATTTATAAATTGAACTTGATTACTTGGAAAATTTTGTTTAAAAGGAAGATTAAGTCTGTTGGTATCCTGATTAGACAAAAATTGGATTGGAGTTGCATCTGGTTGGTAATGCTTGAGTTTAAATTGACTAAATCATGCTGAAAAGCTGGAGTATGTGTTCATTTCGTGTGTGAATTTTGTATGTAATCATTCTTAAGATAGCTGCCTTTGTCAATCACCACATATTTATAGCCTGCGTCCCATTTGCAGCATAGCACGTAGGATCTATCATAGATTCGAGGACGAATATGGTACATGCCATTATAGACTCTTGGCCTCTGCCTACTTGTTATTTCAGGAACGCCCAAAAGTTTAAACAAACACACGGCCACCCCACATAGACATATTCCTCCGGCCCCGGGGCTCCAGCAGAGGTGGAGCTGTCCTGCCCTAGCCTCTTTCTGTGCTACATCGTGGGACAGGACGTCGGCCACCTCACCTCTTTTAAATCTGGCCTGATGCTGCTTAGCCTTTAGGATTTAGCCATGCTGGCTGCCTTTCCAGGAAAACTCTTTGTTCACCGTACACCTTTACCACCTGGTTTATAACGATATGTCCACCTTCCTCCCCTGCGAGTTGCCTTTCCCTTGAGACTTATTTTCGTTATATCTGTAGTTCCTAACAGTTTCCTTTTTTCCAAAGATACTTGAACAATGACTGTTAGTGTATATTTTACATCTTGCATCTTATTAGAGAATTTCTTTTCAAAAATACATGAAACACTTTTT
This sequence comes from Globicephala melas, assembly GCF_963455315.2. Classification (NCBI taxonomy): domain Eukaryota; kingdom Metazoa; phylum Chordata; class Mammalia; order Artiodactyla; family Delphinidae; genus Globicephala; species Globicephala melas. The sequence goes on from NC_083319.1 coordinate 102,705,910, forward strand.
ATCAGTAACCAATGGTTTCATCTGCTATGAGGGTCTAAAGCCGTTCTCTCTCTCTCTCCTTTCCTCTCTATTTCTCTCTTCCTCCCTCCATCCCTTTCCCCTACCTTCCTTTTCTAGTATGTTAGTTTCACGAAAAATACACGAATATCAATTTTTAAAGTTGTATAAAGAGCCCAGTTGACATATTGGTTGGTTGATACCAAGGGCCCCCTGCCCTATGTTAATCTCTAGCTTTCTGTGACATGATTGTAAGTACCCAAATCCCGGATGTATATATACCTTTTCACACTGAAACGTTTTTTGTAGATTTTTGGCTCAGCTTATGTTTTATCTTTCAGTTTTTTTTTTTTAAATAGTCTTTATTTTTTTATTATTATTATTATTTTTTTGCGGTACGCGGGCCTCTCACTGTTGTGGTCTCTCCCATTGCGGAGCACAGGCTCCGGACACGCAGGCTCAGCGGCCATGGCTCATGGGCCCAGCCGCTTCGCAGCATGTGGGATCTTCCTGGACTGGGGCACGAACCCGTGTCCCCTGCATCGGCAGGCGGACTCTCAACAGCTGCGCCACCAGGGAAGCCCTATCTTTCAGTTTTTATTTTGTTTAAAACATTTTTATACTCCTTTGACTGACCAATTAAAAACTTTATTATGTGAGATAACCAGAGAGATGGCTTCTAATAGTACTGAGATTTAGAACTCATAAAGCCTAGATTCACTTAGGCTGTGTTATGTGACTTTAAAACCTTGATGATGTGTTTTTCACCTGTGATGTGACACCGTGTGCCAGAAACACATGGCAGGGCCCACATGGCGTGTCTTCCTGGAGGGTGAATTATATTCAGAGATTGGCAGGGAAAGGGAGAGATTTCTAGAATATTGAAACAACCAGGGCTCTTTTTGAGAGTTTGGTGCAGTTTAATGTTAATTTTTTAAACACTGGGCATAAGACTTGAGTGTCTTCAGAAGTACCTTTTTAGCTAAGTCCTCAAATTCCCCAGAATTCCAAATTTTCTCTCTTCTATTTCAAGGGGGAACATTGATGGAAAAGTTTCAGAAGCATGATGTTGCCGATTTTCAGTAATTCATTTTTTGGGAGATAGGAAGTGTGTCTGCCTCATGCTAACTGACCTTGTAGAATGGGAAGCACGTTAGAATAGAGGAAGCAATTTCAGATACAGTTCTCATTTCCATGGTCTCAGGTTATATGCTTTATTAATTCATGCATTAAGTACATATTTTCTTAACCTGTGGGGTGAGGAAGAACTGAAAGAGAAAGAACGATGACAGATGGGGACAAGTACAGGGTAGCATTTGTAGGTCTTGGCGATTTCTTTGAAAGCTTGACACACAGAATACAATTTGACACCTGTTTGATTTGTGAAAGTTTATTTCCACTGTTACTTTTTAATTCGATTTAAACTTATTTACATGCCCATAGATGATTTCAACTCAAATGAGGAACTTGAAGAAGTGAAGCTTCCGAAGAGAAATAATATTTTGCCCCAGAACCCAGAGGATTGGCAGATGGTTCGAGGCTTTAATAAATACGATGTGTCTGAATTCTGCAGCTCTGACATGAAAAGTTCATCACTTATTAATGCTACTTTTGAGCAAGGTTCAAATACAAGTACTATAGAAATTAATGAAAACAAAAATATTCCAAAAGCAGCAATTAAGTTGGAAAGTGAAAACGAACTAAAAACTGAGACTGAGAATGAAAACAGCCATATTTCTTGTCCTTCTGTGACTGAAGCACCCATTGTATCAGACAATCCAAAACCTGATTTTACCATGCAGTCCCAAGAACTTACTGCTGCTGGTCAAAATATGGAAAACCTTTTTCAAATCTTTAAAATCTCAGAAGATATAAACATCAAATGTGAAAACCAGGATGACTTCTTAGTCGTTCCAGAAGGAAAACTGCAGGCCAAGCATTTAATGCCCGACTCACAAAAAGAATGTGATTGTTCAGAAGATGTCTTAATTGACCACTTGAAAGAGAGTCAAAGTCAAGGTGAGGATTTGGGAAGAAACTCCATAGCAAGTAGTCGTGGTGTGAGTTACAGAGAAAGGAAATACAGAAGACAGTCCATGGCTTGTTCTGATGGGCAAAGTTTACATTTGGAAAAAATCGAGAATCCCAAACCTTCCGACAGTGTGAGCAGCTCTGTAGAAATTAGTTTAGAAAATTCCCAACTGTATAAAGATTTATCTGACTCCATTGAGCAAACCTTTCAGAGAACAAAGAGTGAAACCAAAGTAAGACGCAGCACAAGGCTACAAAAAGGTTTGGAAAGTGAAGGGCTTGTGTGGATTTCCCTTCCATTGCCTCCCGCTTCCGGCATTTCCCAAAGAACCAAGAGGAGAACAATAGGTACATTTGACAGCAGAAGATTTGAGAACGGGTCCTCCAGGCAAAAACCTTGTGTGCTGCCCTCCACACCAGGTAAAGAAAACAGTGAGGGCTTTGCTGCTGCTGCTGCTGCCAGTTTACCTGGGAGGAGACGGAAGAGCTTTTGTACATCTACACTTGCAGATCCTAAAAACACCACCCAGTCGAGAGGCTACAAAAGAACCACCTTTCTCAACCAGAAGGAAGCTCTCCAAGTGACTTCGAGAGAATCGGACATATCCGAGAACTAAAGCAGTAACTGACATTCCCTGCAGAACGTTTTGGCAAGAGAGAAGGTAACCAACCATTCATGCCTGAAAGATTCTTTCATCCAAGTTCCCATCCTTTGGTCAACCTCAGTGTTTTAAAAGTTTCAAATAAAATTATTTGAGTAGAACCTACTTTTAAGTAGAAATAAGTGAATTTCTCCATCTTTCAAACTAAAAGCGTTGTATTAAACATGTTCTCCCCACAAATGATAAAAGCTTTATTGGTATTCTGTTAAAAAGGATTGCTTTTAGACCTAACGGCATGTCTCTTAAGTTTTATTTCATGTTAGTACGTATTTATCACTGAAGGTTTAGAGTTTCTGTTGTAAAAAAAGCATCTTTTAGAATTGACTTGTTATATCTGGATGAGAAGAGTGTTTTGTTTTGGTCTTTAACAAATTGTTAGAATTAATGTAACTTTATGAAAATTGAAGGTAATATAAGGTTGAAACTGTTAAAGAAAGTGGGGTGAGGTATGTTTTTATTTTAAAAGATTGCCCCCAAAAAATAGGTTAAAAATTTTAACAAGTAGGAAAGATGGAAATGATAAAATTTGTTTTTTTCCCTTTGAGATTAAAGTTAAGAGAAGCTTTAATAATATACTTTGTCTCAAATAAAAATTTTATTTTAATAGATTAAAATCAAATCTTAAACATGGGATTTTGGAAAATTCTTTCAATAACCAGAATATTGCAAATCTGTCATTATAAAGTGAATATATAATTTAGAAATAACTAACATGAAAGCATTTTGACCTTCACACAACACTCTTGTATGCTTTGTGGGGTAGGAAGTAGGGGTTTGGTTTTTGGTGAAAATATAAGCGGTCTAGTTGAAGACTCATCTCCCAGATCATTCAGATTAGTCACAGGTAATTTGGGATTGAATTCATGGTTTTCCATTAAAAAAAAAAAATCCAGAAACTCACTTAAAAGACCCTAACAAATTGGTTTACTAACATGAAGCATGGTGGTAGGTTGCTGATTTCTTTTTTAGCATGGCATTTTCCAGCCTTTCTGACTTTTTATTTCACCATACCAAGAGCTAGTACTTGTTTTGGTTTGTCCAGTTAAGCTTCAGCAGTATATCCTATCACAGTTTTGGTGACAGCGGTTTGAAAATCTAAATTGCTATATTTTTAGAATTTGTGAATGCAAGTAAATCATTGTATCATTAAACAATTGTCTTTGAAATCCTTTAAATCATTAAACTCTCCTACTCCTGTGATAGCAGAAACATGTTAACAAATAGGGCTCTCTATAAATAACACAACAGGGAAGAAAGCTCCTGCTGGGCGCCCATTTCCCCTGCCTTAGATAGAGACTATTTGTTACCTTCTTGGCACCAATAGGTCTGGAACTCCTGCTGCTAAAGACTAATGTATTTTACATTAACACTCAAAGTGATCCCCAATTTCTCCTGCTAAAGGGTGGATTGTTTCAAAAATTCTTTTATCTTTACACGTAAATTATTTATGGGCTTTTCCCCCCATTTATAGTTTGGTACGGTTGGCAAATGTCTACCACTGAAAACAAACCAAAAAAAAAAAAACTTCTTATGAAGCTTTTTGGTTTTGGTCATTAAAAAAAAAAAAAAAAACTTTCAGAAACATACAATATTAGAGGGTTTTGTTCTTTAAAAATTTTTTGTTGTTTGTTCATAGGAAGGTTAAAATTACTGTTATTTTCTACCGTTTTTACTGTATGATATATGATCTCAATTGTATTTGAATTTTCAGAATTTCACGTGCTTTGTTTTATTTCCCAAAAAGTGCTAGTGAGGATGAAGGAGACATTTTGGTCTGTGATTTTTTTGGTTGTGATTTTTTTTGGCTTGGTTTTTCCAATGTAAAATTGTTCTCATTTTCAAGTATCTGCAGTTAGAAAGATAAACACTTTACAAGTTCTATTCGTTTTAAAATATTTCACTATGAATATTTTGTTGCTATCTGTAAATAACAAATGGGCTGTTTTCCTAAAAAGAAGTCTTGAGAAATCAAAACAACTTGGAGGTAGTTTTATCCACCATCTCATTTGTATCATAAAATTTGTGAAAATGATTCCTGTATGTCATCATGCTTGTGTGTTTTTAACTGTTTCTTTTCATTAATGGCTAAATCAAAAATTTGCCTTATCTTTTCTACCGCAGTAACCCTTGACATTTTGCCTTAGAATGGCTTCTACTTTTATCTTTTCCTGCTCCCATAGATTCTTGCTTGTTCCAGAAGATGGCAGCATGACATCTGAAGTTCTCATCCTGTGTGCACTACCTTAAACCAGGGCAGCGCTTCACTGTTGCTACGGGTGCTTCCCCTTAACTTTTATTTTCACTCATTTTTATTACAAAAGTCCTATGTGTCTACTGAAAACAGTAGAGAACTGTGCATAATGAAAAAGTGTCTTCCCCCCACCGAACGCAAGCATCCTGCAGCTACGCCTTTCTCTCCCCACCTTTCTAGGTGTCAACACCAGTAACAGCAGGCAAACCTCTTCCAGGCCCTTTGCCTGTGTAAACATAGGTTTTGCTGTTTTCTAATGGGATCGCTCTATGTTCCATTTTGCAAGTTAAAAATTTTATTCAACATAATACCATTTTGGGGAGCCCTGGTGCCATTGCAGTCTTTTTAACCCCTGCGTAGAATGATATAATTTGGATATCTATGATGTAGTTAGCCACCTCCCTACTGATGGACGCTAGTTGCCTCCAGTTTTTTGTAATTGAAAATTATGCCACACTGGGCCTGCGTGACGATGTAAGATAAATTCCTTGAAATTAAAATTAAGTGGTTATTCGGTTCTTTTCTCTGGATCTGACCTGGCAAACACGTTGCTTCCATTTTCTCTCACTGAATGCCTCCACCCCCCAACGCCCAGACTTCAGCTGTAGACCTGGCATAACAAGGAGGAAATACTTAATAATGCCTGGTTTGTGCTTTGTATTGAAAGAGCTGTTGTTTTCCTTTTCCTTTTTAAAGTCAGGTTTATTGAGGTGTCATTCACCTACAGTAAAGTTTACCCTTTTAAGCCTAGCAGTTTGAATGTAACCATGACACCCCCCGCCCCCAGTCAAGGAGTAAGAACATCCTCATCACCCGGAAAGAAGTTTCGTCCTGCCTCTTTGCAGTCAGTCCCTCTCCCCCAACCCCAGCCCCTCACAATCACTCATCTGAGTTCTATCCTTATAGTCTTGCCTTTTCCGGAATGTCATATAAATGGAACCATACAGTGGGTATCCTTTTGTGTCTGCCTTTTTAAACTTCGCATAATGCTTTTGAGGTTCATCCGTGTTGTATAAGTGATCGGTTCCTGTTTGTTGCTAAGTAGTATTCCATTTTATGGATGTATCAACAGTTTATCCATTCACCAATTGATGGATATTTGGGTTGTTTCTATTTTCTGGCTATTATAAATAAAGCTGCTATAAACATTCACATATGGATCTTTTTTATAGACACATGTTTTCCTTTATCTTGGGTAAATACCTAGAAGTGGGATTCCTGGGACGTATGGCTGGGGTCTGTTTCAGTTTCTAAGAAACTGCCAAGCTTTTCCATAGCAGCTGCACCAGTTTGCATCCTCACCTGCAGCACATTGTTTCAGTTGCTCCATGATTTCATCATCACAAGGTGTTGTCAAGGCCTTGTTCCTCGTAGGCATTCTCGTAGGTGTGCAGTGGTATCTCAATGTGATTTTGGTGTGTTATTTCCCTAATGACGAATGATGTTGAACGTCTTTGTTTTCCTGTGCTTATTTGCCATTCTTATATCCTCTTTATTGAAGCATCCATTTAAACCTCTTGCCTGTGTTTCCTTTTGTTGATATTGTTGTCTTGTTTTTGAGATGAAAGAGTTCTGTGTATATTTGGATATGGTTCTTTATTGGATATGTATCTTGCACATATTTTTCCCCAGTCTGTGGCTTGTGTTTTTTCCTAGAGTGTCTTTTGAAAAGCAGATTTTAATTTTGATGTAGTCTAATTTATCCTTTTTTTTTTTTAATGGATCATACTTTTGTGTCCTAAGAAATCTTTGACTGACTCTAGGGTGCAAAGATTTTCTCCTGAATTTCTTCTAGAAGTTTTAGAGTTTTAGCTCTCAGGTGTTAGATCCACTTTAAGTTTTGTACAATGTATGAGATGAAGTTGTTTTGGGTTTTTTGTTTTTTTGCGGTACACGGTCCTTTCACTGTGGTGGCCTCTCCTGTTGCGGAGCACAGGCTCCGGACGCGCAGGCTCAGCGGCCATGGCTCACAGGCCCAGCGGCTCCGCAGCACATGGGATCCTCCCGGACCAGGGCACAAACCCACGTCCCCTGCATCGGCAGGCGCACTCTCAACCACTGCGCCACCAGGGAAGCCCCTGTTTTGGGTTTTTTAGTGGAAGTCATTCAGCACCATTTGTTGAAAAGATTTTGCATTCCTTATTGAATTACAGTGGCACCTCTGTTGAAATCAGTTGACCTTGTATGTGTAGGTCTATTTCTGGACTTGATTCTGTTCTATTGATCTCTATGTCTGTTCTTAAACCAGCGTCACACCATCTTGATTACTATAGGAAAGCTTGCCTTCCCCTTTACTGTGAATCTATGTCATAGTTTTTGTTTAAAGTTCTTTTTGTGAAGGAGGAGGCCAGTAGAAGCAAAAGATTGACCAACCAATTCTGTGTGGAGCCTACAATTACACCCAGACATACATTATCATTTAGGGCAAAAAGTCAGTAATAATAAGCTATCAGAAATATGGGCAGGAAACCAACTTTCTTGGGGTACCTATACACTCAGCCCAACTTCTCATATAAACGGGTTTGCTACGGTTCATGATTTAAAATGGTCACCCTGAGATGCTAAGATTTAGTCATTGAGAAAAATTCTCCTCTTGACCACTGTGTAATATATACGAGTAAGAAAATGAAATGAGTTGAATTAAAATAAGGTTCAAAGTTGTTTGCTAAAAATTAAATTGTCTAATAAGTCTGATTCAATTCTTCTCATAAATTAAGATTTTTATTATAGTTTGGTTTAGTATAAAAATTGTCGCTATCCTTACTTGGAAAGTAGCCTTAGCATTTGAGAATTATTTCTTAACATGGGAAAACTTCCCTGCATCAGGTCATCCCGGGTGAGCAGATCGTAGATTCATTAGTACATGTGCCAGGCATTAATTTCTAAATGTGATCACTGCCTTAAAGATGCTCAATTTTCTCTAAAGGGTCGGGGAGTACAGAATTACAATACAGGGTATGATTATAAAGGAATGCCCAGGACCGTTCCACCCTCAAGTGGCACCAACTTCAGATCAGGTAAGTTTGTCTTGTTTCTTTCTGGAAGAAGTGATGCTTGAACAGAGTTCACTTCTAGGAGTTTTAGAGAAATGGGGATCCCAAAGCAGCATTCTATTCCAAATGTCTTTTCCTTATCATTTACTGAGACTAGGCAGTGTTAAGTTGGCTTCATCTCACACACATTTTTAAGTATTTTTCTTCCCATTATATTCTAACCTATGAATACATCCGGATGAAGCATGGATTCAAAACTAGCGATTATGGGGCTTCCCTGGTGGCGCAGTGGTTGAGAGTCCGCCTGCCGATGCAGGGGACACGGGTTCGTGCCGCGGTCCGCGAAGATCCCATGTGCCGTGGAGCGGCTGTGCCCGTGAGCCATGGCCGCTGAGCCTGCGCGTCCGGAGCCTGTGCTCCGCAACGGGAGAAACAAGAGATTGTGAATTGTCCATAACAAAGTTTTAAAGAAATCTCTCTCCTTAAATCCTTCTGCATTTCTATCTTTTGTGCTACCAGATTTCTTTGTAGTATGTCTGAAAGGTTGACTCTGGACTTAGATTCTTAGATCAAGTAAGCAGATTTTAGGGGATGAAGTTAAATTACGATAAATAATTGCACATACAAAAAGATAGTGAATTTCTTTTTCTTGGTCTTAGATTTATTTGAAGATTATTTTTAGAGCCTTCACTTGGCTCTAGAAGGACTCGTTATACTGTGGCCTAACAATTTCAAGTTTGTATGATTTTTCACTGGTGTGTTCAATTCTGTGCATTCTTTGATGCTTTTCTGTTTTTTTATGAAATTGTGATACAAACTACAAATAACCTAATAGCTTTAGTGAGAAGATAAGTAATTACTGCCATTCTCGTGATAACATTTTGCGGTACGCGGGCGTCTCACTGTTGTGGCCTCTCCCGTTGCGGAGCACAGGCTCCAGACGCGCAGGCTCAGCGGCCATGGCTCACCGGACTAGCCGCTGCGCAGCATGTGGGATCTTCCCGGACCGGGGCACGAACCCGTGTTCCCTGCATCGGCAGGCGGACTCTCAACCACTGTGCCACCAGGGAAGCCCTCGTGATACATATTTTTGTCCCACATCTTCAACCAAGATCATACTTAGCCTGGCTATGACCTTAATTTTAAGATTTATTAGAAAGGTTTTTGGAAAATTTTAGGATATTGGGAAGCAAGTATTTTTTTGGAACTGCTTCTGTTTTTTGATACTTTAAGCATTATATCACTTATATGAAAAGGAAAAATAAATGAGCATGCACATTAAAAAACAAATACAAGTTTGCATTTTCTAAGGAGTAGGTTGGGAGTTCCAAAATTTCCAGTGACCAGTTTGAAAGCAGCCTTCTTAAATCTTCCCTTTTCTCATTTGTCCGTGGCACAATGTTGTCTGACTAAATGGTTTAATTGACTTCTCTATGATACAAGTAGCCTGCTGGGGAGCAAACAGCTGGCTTTTGGGTTTTAGATGTAATTCAAGAAAATTCAGACTTTATCATTTTGTTCTAAGTTCCAAATTTCTAACTCTATTTGCATGTGAGTTTTTTAAGCTCCAAAATGTAAAGAAAGCAGTTAACATCCAATTACATCTCATAATTTCTTTATTCTCACAGCTTTATTCACCCACCTAAAATTTGCTTTTTAAAAAAAAATTCACTTTGGCAGTGTCCTGTCCTGTCAAGTGTAGTGATCTGTTAGTGGCGTCTTTATTTTTGACATTTAAAAACAAACTGCATTTCCAGTGTTCTGATGTCCCGGATGCTTGCTGGTAAACACAAAGTTAATGTCAATTTTTTCTCTATTTAGACACATCAAGTAACTGCTAAGGAGCATCAGATGTCTGAAAAACTAGGTCCTTTCAAATGTATGGTCCAAACAGTGAAATAATTTTTTTTTTTTTGAGTATAAATTTGGTGTCAAACAGTTGAAACTTCCTAGAGAAAGTGAGTAAAAAGATGTTTCAGTTCAAGTAAGTTTAGCTTGGCTGCCAGGCTCTTGGATGTTGCTACGCCTAATGTGAGAACACGTACAATGTGTCCATTTTCCAATTGTTCATAACAAAGCAATAATCCAATGTGACTAGTCTTTTCTTATTTGAAGTGTACATGGGGAATGAAGATTTCAGAAGGATTCCCTAACTCAAACCTGAAAAACCTGGTGTTAGTCTTGGGTGATTTCCAGTGACCCTGTGACCCCCTTCTTCCTGCCCCCTGTGTAGACTTGGAACTGGGCAGCCATTTTTGTTTTTGGAAGGGAAAGGAGACAGATATAATGAATGACTTTTATTGTGCAATATTTCAAACTCTCTTGAATGCATTCGAATGGGATGGAAACTGTTCTGCCCTATGTCACAGCCAAAACAAACAAAACATATTCCCTAAACCTGGATGTGTGTTTCTCTCAAACTGGCAGTAGTTAGAGCTCAGCTCTCAAACAAGAATTTGGTTTGACAATTTTTAGCCCTTGTTCAACTGAATGTGAGGAGAGGTCACAGCCAAAGCAAATACTGTGGGGAAAAATTAATACACATATTTACAGCTTGCAGGTGGCATTTGTTCTGAAACGTTAGATATTTGTCTTAAAGAATTGCATTTGTGGTAATACTTTTAAATGGACTACTTTTTTTGGCTAGTATTTTTAAAATGAACTTTTCAATGATAATAACTCCTAATGTAAATAAATTCTACAGAAGTCCCTGAAGAGTGATAAATGCTTGAATTTAAGTATTTAAACATTTAGAAAGGCCATTAAGAATCTGATAATTCTAGGAATATCAGACCCAGCAAATATGCCATAAAACTCCCTTGATGGCAGCCTTCTCTGGCCCCCAAAGCACCCACTCTAGTGTTATCAACGACTCCTTTATGATGATGCCTCCAACACTTTTTACTGGCTCCAGCCACCCCCACCCAGGTTGTTACGTATTCCCACCCTTTGGATCTGTGGGGAGAATCACTCTGCACAATCAAGATAATTCATTTTGTAATGCGCCATTGTGCTTCATGACCCGGGCAAAATATATTTTTTACTAGTCAAAATAATAACGTTAAATTTATGGTCACCTACGACCAACAGGCTCTTGGTTTGTGCCTTACTTGAGAAATACTGAAAATGTAAATTGTTAAGCCAGGCAATCTGCCTCTCAGAACGGTAGAACAGACTTCAATCCACATTTTAGGTCCTCCTTTAGAAATATAAAATTCTAACTTTCATGGACCGCTCTGTTGAACGATATCAGACATCCGTGTGAACGGAAATGAGCCATTGGATCATTTCATTGGCTGTTAACCTTTCGTATAATAAACACTACAGATAAAACACTGCCTGCATCTTGCATTTTAGTTAGAAATATTGCACATTACCGCAAAGATTTCTACTTCCCAAGCATTGCAAGGTCCAATTATACTCCTATCAACTAGAATGACTGGCATGTCCTGGACGTATAAATCATTTTAAGGAGTAGATGCTTAGTTTTTTGCAGTCTGTCTGGATGGTGAGAAATAGGAAGACCTCCGTGAGTGGGTAGGTGGGTGTTGCTGAGGTCCATGGCTCTCAGGCTGTCAAGGGGCAAACGTGAATGTGAGGTTCAAGAGGGGAGGGGAGATGGGGGCGGAAACAAACTTCTTACAAAAAAGCAGGCTCTTATTTTTTCAATTTTAGATGCTGTTTTCCAATTTCTTAGTATTTAAACTTAAATGTGGTAGATGCATGAGTTTCTTGCATTGGGTAGGGTAGGAATTATTGGACCCTCTGGTTTATCTAAATTCTTCCTATTTTTTTTTAACCCTGTGCGAGTGCTGAAGGGTTCCTTTTTTTACCTAAATAAATTTATTTTTAGATTTAAAACTAACGTACCTTCCCCAAACCAGTTGGAGTCTCTCAATTCCCAGTGAGGCTGCCTTTCCCCTCAGATAGAGACAAACAGCCCAACTTTCCTTTAAATAGCTAACCCAGGCCCACCCACCTATACTCATAACCCTTAATCTAGCCTTGGACCCTCCAATTTTTTTTTCCTTTATAAATTTATTTATTTATTTATTTATGGCTGCATTGGGTCTTCGTTGCTCTGTGCGGGCTTTCTCTAGTTGCGGCGAGTGTGGGCTACTCTTCATTGCGATGCGCGGGCTTCTCATTGCAGTGGATTCTCTCGTGGAGCATGGGCTCTAGGCATGCGGGCTTCAGTAGTTGTGGCACACGGGTCACTAGTTGTGGCTCGCGGGCTCTAGAGTGCAGGCTCAGTAGTTGTGATGTGGGGGCTTCTTTGCTCCATGGCATGTGGGATCTTCCCGGACCAGGGCTCGAACCCATGTCCCCTGCATTGGCAGGCGGATTCTTGACCACTGCGCCACCAGGGAAGTCCCAGACCCTCCGATTTTTTGTTTTGTTTGTCTTGGCAAGCTGCACGATAGGAAAACATACAAAACACCCTTCTATGTTATTGTCATGTATTTTCATGTCTCTGTCATGTATATCTCATATATCTCATACAGAGCAAGACATACTATTATTTCTGTCTTATAAATAAGATGAACAAGAGGGAAGTGATTTTCTCTGCTTGGCAGCCAGCAACGATAGAGCCTGGAAGAGACTAGGGGCCTTTTGTTTATTTCACTTGCTTCAGCTGCCCCATCTACCCTCCAGCACCGAGGTGCCTAAGAAGGCCAGGCCATATGGGTGTTTGTTGGCTGTTCTTGTAAAAGTTTAGTTGGAGGAGCCCTTAAAGTCAATAGCTACTTGGGGTTTTGAAGTCATCCAGAACCTCTCACAAATAGAAGTTGCCTCTATTTCCTTAAAACGAAGTGAATGATGAGTGTTGATTTACGCTTTGTTCTCTAATTTAATTTTTTGGGGGAGAGAGGATTGGGAGAACGAAAGAAGTCAGAAGAAATACATCTTAAGCTAGAAATCAGGACGACATCTACATTTAGATGCCAACACTTTGAACAAGCAGCGTTCTCAACTCAGGCCCTGAAGTGCGTGCCCAGGGTCCTGCAGCTGTCCTGTAAATGTCCAAACGGATTTATAGCCTGTATTTCTCCAAGAGAGAAAACAATTCTAGGCAAATCTCAAACAGTTCGGAGGCGTGTGTCCTTTGACATTTTGCTGCCTTCCCGGTTCTTGTCCTGCCATCGCCACAAGCAAAGAGCTGTTACTGCCAGGCCAAAGCTGTAACAATATTAAGATGTTTTCCTCAACCTTGTCCCCAGAAAGATACTCAGTTTCCAGAAGATTGTTCTCCCCTGGGCATTACATCATGAATTGATTCAGTTTTTGGAGGAAGAAATTGGACAAAATATAATAGATTACCTCCTGGGGAAGCATACTTAGGTTGTTAAGTATTCCCACCAGAAAACTAAAAAACTGCTTATATATGACTACTCTGTCCACAATTAACCTTTCACCTTATTGCAGCTGAGCAGGGCGCTTTTTTGCAGCAAAGGTTTTTGTTTTGGTGGGGGTCAGAGAGAACATTTCTCCTTTATTTTTTTAAGGAATACAAGTATTCTTTGTTTTTACCATTACCCAGACTTCCTCAGCTTCACGAGCTGCCCCCAGACCCTAGACCAGGTTAGGATGCAGCCACCGCAGAAGGGTGTTCCCATTCAGTGGACAAGTGTGGCCTCCCCGTGGGCCGTGGGAATGGGGACAGGTGGGTTGGGGGAGCTGCTCGATGTAGTTAATTTTCCGTAAGGGTTTTTTGGCCTTTGGAGCATCGTGGCCAACGGAGCAGAAGGCCACGCTTGTGGAGTATTTGGGAGACATCACCACGGTCTGTCCTGAGGATAGAGTGGCCCCTGTATGCAATATGTGTGCTGAAGAAAAGGATCAAGTTTCCTCTTTCCTGGGAACCCGTTGTCCGAGCAGGATGTTAGTGATTGATGAAATAACTCCCACCCAATAAAGAGTGCAGTAAGAAATGTGGGAGCTATTTTCTTTTCCAAGTTCGCACGTTGGAGTAGAGAAGGGGCGGGTGGAACTGGCACTATATACGTTGGCTGGATTCAGACAGTATATACGTTGGCTGGATTCACACTTCAAACTTGGAAGGGTGAGCAGAGTGGATGGAAGGACTAATGAACCAGAGGAATTGGTAATAAAACAGCAAGGTTTCGTCACCCAGTGCCCAGCTGGTTGGTATCCAGGGCCTAGTTAACAGAGTAGAGGACCATGGAGTGAGTTGGCAGTCTCCACTGGCAGGATCACTGACAACTGGATTGGCAGGGCCACTTTCCATTTCTGAGGCAGAAGTGTTCTAACCACGTCAGTGAACCTCAATTACTGCCTCATCTCATAAGTCTCCCATCAGAGGATGAGTACAGCGTCCCCAGGGCACTGAAACCGATTCCTTTATTCCTTATCCCAAGAAAAGCCCTCCAGTGGCCCCAATCATGCCCCCAACTGTCAGCCTCAGAGGGTTCAGCTCTACTTCTGAGGTGTGCATCCCAGGAAATGGCAACAGCCTCTGTCGGACTGTCAGTCAAATGCGAGCATGGGGGAAGTTGGGTGAAAGGGACCAGGACACCTCTACTATTTTTGCAATTGCTGTGACTCTATTATCATTTTAAAATAAAAAGTTTAAGAAACTAAAGTGCTTAGAACAACAGTAAAAGTCTCTGTGATTCTCAGCTACCTTGTCTGTCAAGTAAGAATATTAGTGATACCTACTTTACGTGTCGCTGCTATGAAAAATCAGATAATACAGATGTGGTGCCTCTTGTTTTCACAGACCAGCATCCTTCTGCACTTTGTGACAGAAGCCCATTTCCTTTCTCAGGTACCATTTATCTACAGTGTAATCACGGTAGTAGGCGTTTTCCCATGTGCCCTCATTTTATGTGATCTCATTATTATGCCCATATTACAGACAAGGAAGCTGAGCCTTTAAGAGGTAATGTGACTCGTTCAAGATCAGATAGTTGGGGGACTTCCCTGGTAGTCCAGCGGTTAAGACTCCAGGATCCCAATGCAGGGGGCCCGGGTTCGATCCCTGGTCAGGGAACTAGATCCCGCATCCTCAACTAAGAGCCCACATGCTGCAACTAAAAGACCCGGCACAGCCAAATAAATTAATAAATATTAAAAATAAAGAAAAAAGATCAGATAGCTGGTACATGGTAGAGCTAGAATCAGGAGACTGTCCTACTCTAAAAGTCCATTTTCCTTTGATGAAAATGCTGTAACTAGAGAGGCAAAGATTTGGGGGTTGTGGAAAGAGGAAAATAAAGTTATGCAGGGAAGATGAGGATGTTTTCTGTGCGAGACTTGCCACTGTTCTCAGAAATGCCCTTGATGGAGAGCTATGGCCCTCGACTTCCTGACTCCAGACACAACGGCTCCCTTGCTCCATTTTGGGGGGCCTCTCCCCACTTCTAGTCTTGCTTCAACGTCCTTAGTCTGTAGCCTGGTCCTGCTTGTCTCCAGAAGGAGATCAGTCCCATCAGTATGTAAATATCAAGTGCAGTACAACCTACTACACTCCTCCTTCCTAGTTTGGATTTCTAGCAAATTATGGGGGCGTATGTGTGACCAGTGAGGTGACTGGTGGTGTCATCCTGTACGGAGTGCACTCGCTTTTGCCTACATTTTATATCATCTTATTCAAAACTGTTAGCCTTGCTCTAGTGTTTTCCTATCCATGGAAATCAAATACATGGATATTTTCACCACCCAAAATGTATCCACCTGTAGTTTCGCAGCGAGGGGACAGGTGTACACATTAGCCAAGGACTGGGGAAGCTTACCAGAATCTTCTCACGGGAGTCTGGCAAAAGAGCAGAGTCTCCATCAGGGTTTTTTTGTCCTTCCTAAATCTAATTCTGGGGATATTTCGAGCTAGGCACCTCTCCGTCTTGACAGGCACCTCAAGCGCGGGAAGAAATTCATCTGAGCTGTGGTCAGCTGTTGCCGTTTCTGTCTGGAGGTCCAGGAGGTAGAACTGGCACAGGTCTTCTGTGAGACAAAGAAATGTTTATTAAATGATCATTAATTACCAGAAAGTCAAGCATAAATTTAGTTGGTGTGGTAGCGTGGAGAGGCTGGGTAAAGTTAAGGGGTCCCGCCAGCTCCTGGTTCTAGCTCAGACAGTGGTACCAACAAATTTCGGGGTGAGCATGGGAGCTCCCTTCTAAAGAAGTTAGCCTCTAAATGTGGGGAAACTTTCCCCAATAGCGTCTGCACAAAGCATTGGGAATTGGTCTTTTTAAAAATGTAACATTGTGGGCTTCCCTGGTGGTTGAGAGTCCGCCTGCCGATGCAGGGGATGCGGGTTCGTGCCCCGGTCCGGGAAGATCCCACATGCCGCGGAGCGGCTGGGCCCGTGAGCCATGGCCGCTGAGCCTGCGCGTCCGGAGCCTGTTTTCCGCAACAGGAGAGGCCACAGCAGTGAGAGGCCCGCGTACCGCAAAAAAAAAAAAAAAAAAAAAAAAAATGGCCTTGCCGCGCGGCTTTAGGGATCTTTCTTCCCCGACCAGGGATTGAACCTGGGCCCTAAGGCAATGAAAGTGCCAAGTCCTAACCACTGGACCACCAGGGAGTTCCCTAAAAGATGTATCTTATATGTCATGATGACCCCATTTTACCTGTAACATGTTTCTATGCCACAGACAGGGACGCTGTCAAATGTCAATTATAAAATTTGGGGGTATGTTATTTGGCACTTGTAATTTGGAAGACTTTTGATATACGATTGTATAAAGCAATGTATAAAATCACAAAATGATGGAGATAAAAGACAAAAAAAGTCAGCGACTATTTTTCCAAACTTCTCACTTGGCAGGTGAGGAAACTGACAGCCTGGGAGTTGGAGTAACTTGCTTGAGGTCACACAGCTTCTAAAGGCAAGACTACGACCAGGTCTTGTGATCACAGGGCCTCTGTGTCTTCCCTGTCCATGCTATTTGTGTGGGATATATGATATTCTACCGCCTAACCAGCTGCCAACCTGGAAATGGCAGCCAGCTGGGCTTTCTATTTATTGTGTGGCAACACCACCAACCAGCTCATTGCTGGACACAGAACTTATTTAATAAACGCTTGCTGAGGGGATGAGGGAGCTGTGCGATGCTCTAACATACCTGCATTAGGTGCTGTGACCATTGTTTCTATCGGAAAAGCCCATGATCCAAATGCATTCTACACCCTTGGGATAGGCACTCAGGAGGAGGGGCTGGATAGGGAATCTCAGGCAATCACTCGGTATTGCTCGAAGTGTGATCCCCTTTAAACTGGTCAAGGAGCTTTCTGAAAATGCAGGTGACAAGAATCTTATCCCATTTTGAGGTCAGCATTTTACCTGGAGACAGTGCCCCCTTTGACCCACTGCCTCAAGCAGCCCCTAGACCTGGATACACATGGATCCCAAGCATTTAAAACTCTCTGCTTCCTAATCTTTTTGTCAACTTTGCTTAGTTCTTTTTTTTTTAAATTTTTAACTTTTATTGGCGTATAGTTACTATACTATACGCCAATGAAACTAACTAACGTTGTGTTCATTTCAGGTGTACAGCAAAGTGAATCAGTTATATGTATACATATATCCACTCCTTTTAAGATTCTTTCCCCATATAGGCCAGTACAGAGTATTGAGTAGAGTTCCCTGTGCTATACAGTAGGTCCTTATTTGTTATCTATTTTTATATAGAGTAGTGTGTATATGTCAGTCCCTATCAATTGCTTAGTTCTTTTGATGCCCATAGCCAGTGGGATGACTGTGAGTCAAGAGCAAAGAATCTGAAGTTAGGCTTGAGTTTGAAACTTGGTGTCCCAATTACTGCGTTGTTGGCTAAATTATTTCACCTCTCTGAACCTCTCCCAGTTGCCACATTTGTAAAATGAGAATAATAGTAGTATTTGTCTCTTACAATTGTGTGAGGTGGTATTGAATTAGGCAGTGATAATGTGTGTAAAGTTCCTGTTGAGTGTTTGGGATTCAACAGGATAACATTACGTGTTACTGTTTTTTTTAATTTTAATTATTTATTTTTTTGGTTGTGCCGGGCCTTAGTTGCGGCTCACTGACTCCTTAGTTGTGACATGTGAGCTCTTAGTTGCGGCACGCATGTGGGATCTATTTCCCTGACCAGGGATCGAGCCTGGGCCCCCTGCATTGGGAGCATGGAGACTTAACCACTGCGCCACCAAAGTCCCACATGTTACTTTTGATTTTGACATAATTTCAGACTTACAGAAAAGTTACAGCAATAGTGCAAATAACTTCATTAAGATTCCCCTAATGTTGGCATTTTATTTTACTTGCTTTCTCTCCATAGAGATAGATCGATATAAGCATATCTATGTAGATAGATAAATTATATATATATATATATACATTTTTTTTCTGCAACACATAATTAACGCTGCAGATATGATATCTCTTTACCCCTAAATTCTTCAGTGTATATTTCCTAAGAACACAAAACAACTTATCACAGTGATTACAGTTCAACAACATAGGTTTGAATTACCTGGGTACACTTATAAGACGATTTTTTTCCAATAAATACGAACTACAGCACTGGAAGATTTGTGGTTGGTTGAATTCGCAGATGCAGAATCACAGATATGGGACTTGAGCTTCTGCAGATTTTGGAACTGTGGAGGGGCCTGGAACCAAGGATCTGGAGGACGACTGTACTTATTAAGATATCGTAATGGAAATGTTTGAAGTACTTCCACAGTGTTTCTCTGACTCAAATTCAGATCATGATCCAACCAACTTTTACTGAGCACAGATTATGTGCCAGGCAGGGTGCTGGATGCTTTGAAAAATATTCCAATAAATTCTCTTATCAGCATCGTGAAGTAGGTTTTATTAGTTAGTAAATTGGCCAGTTAGTAACTAAGAATCAAGGTGCTTAGTAAATTGCCCAAAGGACCTTAGTTAGTGGTAGAACTGGGATTTGAACCCAGATCTTAAGTCCTGGGTTCTTTCCAAAATAACACTCTTAACAAAAAATGGTGTTTTTGTTCTAGATGGCTGACCACATTCTGTTGTAAAAATTAGAAAATTAAACAAGAAGCAACTCTACCGGGGCCCCTGGGTCAGTGTGTGTTCTTATCTCCACTCAGCTGTTATACGCTTCTGCGGCTTAAGCTCTAGGGGTTTTTTTTTTCCACAGTTCTCTCTCACTCTGATGAGCTCTCCAGAACTTGATTTCAAAATGGTCATAATCCTTTTGTACAGTTTTGCTGGGAACCAGCTCTTTTATCTTCAGGTACCTTTGGTAAGGTTAATTTCTGAAATGAAAATTTATTTTCCCAGGGTGTGCTGATGATATTGTTAATGTGTTTGAGTGGATAGGACTTGAGAAACTGGAGATGTATCTATGGGCTTGCCTTTTGCTCTGGTCAGAGACTCTCTCTAGAAGCAATCAAAAGCTGGATTTGTTCTGTCACTCCCCAGCGACATGGAGCTTATCAGTCTGGCTCAACCCTCTTACGCCTTAATATAGAGGACGATAATAACGACACAATCCACTGGGGTGACGTATCCGTTAGAGATGTTTAGTTCTGAGGGACTCTGACCGGACCCTTCTGGTTCCAGCATTAATTCTACTTCAAATAAAATCCTGTGCTTTAATCAGCAGTGCTGGCTCTCAATTGCATTAAAAATTCAATGGGAAAAAAATCTTAATTCACAGACCACGCACCTTAATAGACAAAGAACTCCAAGGAGCTTGGGAACAACTGGTTAGCCATTGTTTGGCCAAGTTGAAAGAGAGCATCTGGAAATATTTGGGGTCTCTGACGATAGAGCTTGGAAATGGGGGAGCAGTTCTTTCGAGAGGTTGAGAACTCAGAGTCTTGTGAGTCAGGTTGGCCTGGGTTCAGATCCCAGCTCCGCGTGACCCTGAGCAAGTTAATTTCAAATTCATTGTCTAAAATGATGGCAATACCTACCTTTCAAATGTTCCTGTGAGACAATGTAAATACAACACCTCGTTTAGACCCTGGCCCTTAAAAAATTATCAAAAAATGGTGACTATAACAATAAACTTGAGCGAGGCAAAACCCAATTTTTTGGTTTTTTGGGTTTTTTTCTCTCCTCTGCTGTTTTCTCGCTTCCTGTTCTTTCCCTCTTTCTTCCCACACCCTCCCCATTCCTCCTCCCTCCCTCCCCCCCACCCCCAGACCTATTCTTGATGATCTGAAGGAAGACGTTAATTATGAAAGAACATCCGGTTCTTGGCATTCTGTGCAGAAGAAATCGATGATTTTGAGGACCCTAAAGAGAATCACTGATTTTGTAAAGGCTTAACAAAAAGTCAACAATCAAACACAAGTTTTTCCCCTCTGAATCATTACATTCTGTTGTTCCTGAACATCTGGGCAGAGGGGAGTTCTGTCTTCACTTGGGCCTCCTCAAAACCCTGCTTCTTGGGCTGTAGTTATGTCTATGTTTATGCCTCATTTGAAGCATAAGCCATCATTCCAGGATTCTTTTTCTGGAGCTGCCACTAACTACGTGGGTGAATTATTTTCCAACTTTGAACTTCAGTTTTTAAAATGGAACAAGTCAGGCGAGACTTGCTATAACTGATGAAAGTCGATGAACATACCACTCAGATTTAATGCTTAATTGTATACTCTTATGTCTTTTCCTGTGTATCCATCTCATCTCGACAGCAAGCTCTTCAAGCAGGGGGACAGTGTCACACTCCATAGGAAAGGGCATAAAATTTAGAAGTAGGAGCCCCGGGTTCAAGCCCCAGCTCTGCGCCCTGCCAGCTCATGTGACCTTGGGTGAGCCACTGCATCTCTGCCCTCTACGCTTTCCTCCACTATAAAGCTGGCTGATGTACCCAAAATACAGGGTCACTGTGAGGACTAAAGAACATAATCATTAACACAGCACTTGGTAAATTTAAAAAGGATGTTCATTACTGTTAATTGTGTTGCCCCAGAGCCTAGCCACTATGCAACCTTAAATAAGTTTTTGTTGAATGCCGACTGTTTTAAGAACAAAGCTAAGACTTTAGCTATTGCCAATTTTAAAAGCACTGAAGAAGAGGATTGTTGGTACATAAATAAAACTGATTTCATTTCCAATGCACAATTTTAAATACACCAAAAAATACTTTCAAAACCAGTAAAGGGGGCTTCCCTGGTGGTGTAGTGGTTGAGAGTCCGCCTGCCGATGCAGGAAACACGGGTTCGTGCCCTGGTCCGGGAAGATCCCATATGCCGCGGAGCGGCTGGGCCCGTGAGCCATGGCTGCCGAGCCTGCGCGTCCGGAGCCTGTGCTCCGCAACGGGAGAGGCCACAGCAGTGAGAGGCCCGCGTACTGCAAAAAAAAAAAAAAAACAGTAAAGGCTTTGAGTAATGTTATGTAAATAATATTGAGGTGAATACTCTCTGGGTGCCTTCAGATGTATGTGGTTAGAATAAATATCAAAATTAAACCTGAAATGAAATACTGATGCTGTCAATGGGATTAATTCTGTTAGGCTATCTTTACACAGTACACAGTTCTTATGAAATTTGCATAGATAAATTTTAAAAGTTATTTTCTAATTATAGAAATAATATTGTAGAAGATAGTAAAAGTATAAATGCAAAACTAGTTTTATTAGAGTTCTCTAGAGAAACATAACTAATAGGATATATGTGTATATTTATTATATTAAACTGATATATCATATAATGTATGTATGTGTGTATATATCTATATCTATATAAAGAGATTTATTATAAGGAACTGGCTCATGCAATTAGGGAAACTGAGAAATCCCACGATCTCCAGTTGGCAAGCTGGAAACCCAGGACAGCCAGTGGTGTAGTTCCAGTTTGAGTCTATGTCTGAAGACAGGAGAAAACCAATGTCCCACCTTGAAGACAGAGAGGCTCTCTCTCTCTCGCCAGCCTTGTTATCCTATTCAGGCCTTCACCTGACTGGATGAGGCCCACCCACATTGAGGTGGGCAATCTCCTTTACTCAGTCAACCAATTCAAA
Organism: Globicephala melas; assembly: GCF_963455315.2. Classification (NCBI taxonomy): domain Eukaryota; kingdom Metazoa; phylum Chordata; class Mammalia; order Artiodactyla; family Delphinidae; genus Globicephala; species Globicephala melas. Next base: position 102,727,810 of record NC_083319.1, read on the forward strand.
TATCAATCTCATCCAGAAATACCCTCACAGACACACCCAGAATAATATTTGACCAAACAGCTGGTCAAGTTGATGCATAAAATCAACCGTCGCATTAGTATTATAGAATATTTGGGAAATGCAGGAAAGAAGGAAAAAAAAAAAAACCTCTCCAAATTCTGCCACCCAAAGATAACCGTTATTAGAGTTTTGACACGTTTCTTTCCAATCTTTTTTATAAATGAACCAAAGATCAGTTTTTTTGTTTTGTTTTGTTTTTGCGGTACGCGGGCCTCTCACTGTCGTGGCCTCTCCCGTTGCGGAGCACAGGCTCCGGACGCGCAGGCTCAGCGGCCGTGGCTCATGGGCCCAGCCGCTCTGCGGCATGTGGGATCTTCCCGGACTGGGGCACGAACCCGTGTTTCCTGCATCGGCAGGCGTAATCCCAACCACTGCGCCACCAGGGAAGCCCAAGATCAGTTTTTTAATCATCTGTTCTATTGGACTAGAGATTTCATGTTGTCTCTTTTCTGATTTCCTTAGGGTATTATCTAAAATTTCCATTATGCCTCTGGTTTGGCACTTATATAATAGTTATTATTAGGAAAAACTGCCTTGAATATATAAAAGACACTGTTATTATAAGCAAATAAAATGAGCATGGCCTACCACCCTAGGTCTCACCCCAAGGTGGGAGAAGTTGGCGACTAAGTTAAGGGGGCGGGGCTGGGGTAGGGGGAGGTGTTACCAATTCCTGAAAGACATCAGGGAATTCCAGCCGCCCTCTCCCAGACGATGCTCACCTCGGGAAACGTCCCCAGATGTCCAGCCAATTGCTTTTTCCCCAATCCCAGCACTGAAGGTGTTAATAGCCCATCTCACCCCGCTGTGTCCCAAGGCTGAGGTGTGACTAGGGAAACCCCCAGTAAATTAAAGGTGGCAGCGTCTCTGAGGAGGGAGAGGTGACTTGTTCAGCATTTTAAGCCTTTTAGCTGGTGTCCTTTATCAGTGATTGATTTATTGGATATTTGTGCAGCGGGCAGGGGGATTTGAAATATAACATAAGCGCTTCCGGAGATGTCAGTACTCTAACGTTAGTGGTCTGAACAAGGATGTAATTCATATCTGCAGGTGCTTTACTCTAGTATCAAATACTTCAATAACATCATGCCTGTGGAATCCACTGGTCCCAAGGGCTCTATTTGTATTCTGATATGCCCACGTCTTTTCCTATGTGTGTTTTCCTTGCTTAAGGAGCTCTCATTTCCTTCAATAGGATATGTTTTATTTCATCCCTTTTCCTGCATTTACTCATATTAATGTCACTGCATTCACTGGTAATAGCGGAGCCTGGAAATAGCCTGCATAGCCACGTAAATACTAGCCTGAAATGCACCGCCTGGGATGCATTATGATGAAAGAATGGAATGGAATCCATTGGGTGGAAGTAACAGTTTCTTTGGAGTTCTAACTAAAGGTTACCCAGTGAGAGAACACTGGAGGGAACATGTCCAGGCAACGTGGTGGCCTCTCCGTAGAGCCGGCAGGGTGGGGAGGCAGGAAGGAAAATTTAGGGTTTGGGATACTGTGTTTCCAGCTAGCAAGTTCTTGGTTGATGGAAAGAAGCAAAGCACAGTCAAAACATCCCTTTGGGTTTTGCATTTGTTTTATTCCTCTGCCGTAATATAACAACTGAGTTTTCCAATTGGCCAAAGCAGAAGATTTCAAAAAGTTTAGATGCCTAGGCCTGCAGGGCTCAACTCTGGTGACAAAATGCTGTCTTTTGGGCAAGGTTCCCTCTTCCTCTCCTCTTTCTATCTTTTCCAGTTCTTCACTTATGTATCTGAGTGATCGATTTGCGGTGGCAAAGCAATCTTGCTTAGTAGAAGGGAAATACGCTCTGGACCTCAGGCAGATTTGTTGTGTTTTATCAGCTCTCTAGCCTCTGAACTTTCCTTCTGTAAAATGGAGCTAGCAAGTTACCTGCTAGTTATTAATATTTATTTCACAGGAAAATATAGAGACAAAACATATTTTTTGGAACGTTATAGGATGTAGTATATTATAAGCATGTGAAAAGGAACGGAGGATAGTGTTCAAAGTTACTTGTTTAGAACGCAAAACGAATTTTCCTGCAGAAAATATTTTGCAGTGTGGGATGCAGGTAATGACTTATTCTTCTGTGTTACAATGCTGATAGATGTACAGATGCTTTTAATTCAAATGGTGTAGGTTCACTCTTCCCTCTATCTGTTTAAATCCTATTTTACCTGCTAATATGAATGTAGGGGAGAGGGGCCCTTGTCTCACTGTTAGGAACAGAGTCTCTGGAGGGAAGTCTTGAGTGCACAGAGAGACAGGCAAGGGCAGCCATTCATAGGCATAGGCTGCTGTAGGTCAACAAACATAATACATAGGTGTTATGTCCTATATTATCTGTAATATATTTATATTTGCTATATTATGTGTGTGTGTGTGTGTGTGTGTGTGTCCTATAAGAAGATACAGGCTGTGATTCCTGGGTTTTGCTGTGGGTGGCCAGCTTCCCATCTTAGGCTGCTGTTTTAGAAATACTTCCTTCTTGCATGAGCTGCTGGGGTGTCAGTTGGGAAAGGACAAGTACAGATACTATGAACTTGAGCCCTGCCAGAATTAGTCCTGGGATTTTGGAAACTTTGGGAAAAAAATATATTTAAAAGATTGGGTCCTGAAGAACTTTAGGACAAATATTTCTTGGTTGCAGGAAGACCAGCTCAGTGGAACCTTGCTTTTGCAAACATAAAAGATCCTTTCCTTCTTGGAAAGGAGCGTTTACAAATAAATGAGAGTCTCTAAAGAGAGCCAACTGTTCTGCAGGGTAATGTAAAAGGATGTCTTTGTGGGCAAAGTTGTTGTACCTCCTCAGCTTATTTTCTTTTTTAGGAAACATTTCCCCCACTATATGGATTTTGATAGTCCTCAGCTAAAAATGATTGTTGGTCCTTGATAAAGCAATTCCTCACACAGATCAGGGACAAGCTCCAGGTGAGCTGATAGAGGGACCCTGGAATGGGACCAGACCGGGTGCTTAAAACTCAACATGTGAAGGCCCACGGGAATGTCATTCCAAGCTAAGTAATCCAGCCCCGCACACCGTGCTGACAGTGGATTACTGGGCTCTGACGGATGGGAGAGATTTAGGGTAAGCTACCTTGAGACCAGGGGGCTGCGTTTCCCCCGAAAGTGAAAATTCCTATCTTCAATCACGCAGCAAGTGGACAGATCCGGGGGTGGAAGAGGAAGACGGGGGTGGCATTGGGGAGTAAAGGAGATGGGGTTTTGAAGACATGAATTTTCAGGGAGAGAGGGATGCTAGAGGCCCCTCTAGCTCCAGTGGTGGGAGACGACTCAAAAGGAGGTGGGACCTTGAGGCTTCAGGCTGGGAGACAATAGATGGGGGTTGCAGGAGGGCAAAGACCTAATGAGATTAGGGAGTAGTGGGGGAATTGAAAGAGAGAGATTGTCCAGGGGAGATGTTTCTGCTGACTGAGTTGGTCATTGGGTATTTTTTTTTTTAGCTTGTGGGATCTTAGTTCCCTGACTAGGGATCAAACCCATGCCCACTGTAATGGAAGCATGGAGTCCTAACCACTGGACCGCCTGGGAATTCCCAATGGGTATGTTCTGAGAGTTCTTTTCATTGTACAAGTCTTGCATATATTTTGTTAGATTTATCCCTAAGTATTGCGTATCTTTTGCTGCTATTATAAATGGTATTGTTTTTAATTTCAATTTTTGATTGTTCCCATGCTACTGTATAGATACACAATTGATTTTTGTATATGAATTTTTCATCCTGAAACCTTGCCCAAATCACTTATCAGTTCTAGTAGTTTTCTTGCATTTGTTCTAATAACTGTCTCACTTTGGTGCTTTTAAAATATCTTCTATGTCTCTGTTTAGCTTGTTCTGTTTTTCCTCTAGCATCTTGAATGTATGGAATACAGTTATAGAAACTTTCAATGTCCTTTTCTGCTGATGCTATGATCTGTGTCACTTCCGGGTCAGTTTCAATGGATTTTTTCTTCTCATTATGGGCTGTATATTTCTCCTTCTTTGTATGCCTGGCAATTTTTGTTGGATGCCAGACGTTGTGAATTTTACATGTTCTGGTGGCCAGCTGGATATTTTTGTATGCTAACAGATAGCCTTGAGCTTTGTGCTGGGATGCAGTTAAATTGCTTAAAAACGGTTCAATCCTTTTGGATCTTGCTTTCAAGCCTTTTTAGATGAGACCAGAGCAATGTTTATTCTAAGATTAAACCGTCTCCAGTAGTGAGGTACTCTGGTGCCTCATGTACTGTGAGAGGCTCCACTCTGGCTGAACAGGCACTATTCCAGCCCTGTGTGTGCTCTGGGCCTTCTTCCCTCTGATCCTTTTTGACTGGTTCTTTTCCTGGCCTCAGGTAGTTTACTCACACAGGTACTGAGTAATATTGAACTGAGTAATCAATGGAGACCCTCTGCAGAGCTCCAGGGTTCTCTCGCTGTGCAGTCCCCTCTCTCTGTTCCCCCTACTCTGGCACGTGAAGTCTAGCTACCTTGGCTTTCCCGGGCACCCAGCAACATATCCTCAGTTCTGGGAGACTGCAGGGCTCGCCTGGACTCCCATCCCTGTCCTGCAGGAAGGAAGCTCTCTCCAGGCGATAAGTGTGGGCTCACCTCATTTATTCCTCATCACTCAGGGTTCTCTGCCCTTTATTTTCTGATGTCTTACGTCTTGAGAATCATTGCTTCATATAGATTGTTTCAGGCATGTTGCCAAAATCTTGTCCTCTATACACCAGTGCCGAACAGAAATACGGAGACAGAGTTTTGGAGGGAAGAGAAAGATTAGATTTATTTCTTTACCAGGCAAAGAGGAAACACAGCAGGCTAGCGCCTCAAAAACTGTGCCCCCCCACCTGGAGGGGGTTAGTGAGGAGTTTTATAGTGTTCAAGGAGCAGGGCGTGATCAGCTCGTGGACCATTCTTGGATTGGTTGGCATCAAGGTGAAGTTTCAAGCATCATCAACCTTCTGGTTTCAACCAGTCTAGGGGTCCATGCTCCTGTGGTCAGCAGTCTTCATCTGGTGGGATCGGCTTCCTGTACAAACAACTTAGGAATGTGAGTCAGGCCTTTTTCTGTATCTTTCAGCGAACTGGGAGTTTGGTGATTATGCGATGTGGCAGAATTATAGTCTAAATTGTTACCGGTTTCCCAGCCCAACGGCTATTCTCTGTTTCTCCATCTTCACATTTCCCAATCATTACTCTTGAGTCAGCATTTTACTTCAAAAGACAAGGACACAGGGGCTTGTACATGGTTTCAGGCACGAGGGTAAGTCTCGTCCGCATTACTCTATCTTTGCCAGAAGTGGGAGAGTGCCATTCTCTAAAAGCCTAGGCCCACACACCCCCACGGACTTCCTCTTGGTGAAAACTGGTCCTACAGCTCCACCTGGATACAGTGGGGTTGGGGAGATGTGGTCTCCGGCTGAATGATTACTTCCCAGCAACAGTTCTGCAGAAGGAGAGCGGAAGCATGCATTTTGGTGTCTCTACCACAGTGTTCTTATCCTTATCTTGGAGATGAGCAAATGAAAGCACAGGAGAGTGAAAGAAAGCTTCAACCAAGGAAAACTGACGTGGTGGTGGTCCTGGTGGGATTTACACTTGCCCCTCCTGCAGGCTTCAGTCTCCTAAATCATGTGTCTGTTCAGGGGTTTCTAAAAGCCATAAAATCAGCTGACCTCACAAACTCTCAGTGAGAGCCAGGAGGAGTTTTGATTGTGAGAACAATCCTCTCAGTATTCATAAGTGGGATTGCATGTGTGGTGAAAGAAATTTTTAAAGCAAAACGGAGTTCAATTTCTAGGGAGCCTCGCTTTGTTTTCTTTGTTCGACTGAAACCTCTAGTCAGAGAAGGGAATGTAGTGGGAATAATTAGCCGCGATGGGTGGTAGAAATCCAAAGAGAAAAATAATTCATCAACTTTAAAGCAATTCATTTAGAACTGTGAGTGTGGTTTATTTGACCTGCATTGGGGAGCAAATATTAATGAAGAAGTAAAGGCAGCTTATGGCTTTTTCAGTTCTTTCATTTCCCACTAGATGTCTTTGATAGAAACTAATTATCAATGCTCTTGATTTAATTTGGAAAAAAATTGGATGAAGGTTTTTCTTAAGTCCCATGTCAGTGTTCATAACCCAGGACAACTAAAATTAACCCCTGATCCTTCCTCAGTAACTGCTGTAGCTAGTGGAGTCCAAGGAGTCCCCTTTAGAAAACAAGAAAAAAGTATTATTATTATGGTGATTATTATTTTTTAAATAAAAATTTCTTGTGGGAATACAGGAAGGCCGGAGGAAATTTTCCCAGTGCTAAAGTTGCTTTTATTAAGCTACTAAGCAGATACTACAAAACTTTCATTAATTGAAACTCAACTAAATTGAACTCACTTCCCTCCCTCCCCCCCCCCCCCCGCCCCCCCGCCGCATTCCCCTTTGGAGAAAAAAAGAGTCAAAGAAAACATGATGCTGTCATATCAGGAGCTTATCCTAAAATCACCTTTCAATACCAAATGTAGGGTCCCTTACATATCTCAACCACATACACTTTCTACAGTATATATATATATATCCACATACACTTTCTCTGCAGTATATTCTTTTTTTTAAATTGAAATATAGTTGTTTTACAATGTTGTGTTAACTTCTGCTGTACAGCAAAGTGATTCAGTTATACATATCTATACATTCTTTTTTTGTATATTCTTTTCCATTATGGTTTATCACAGGATATTAAATATAGCTCCCTGTGCTCTACAGTAGGACCTTGTTTCTCCATTCTATATATAATAGCTTATATTATATATAGTATATTCTTAATTATTGATGTTCTCCAGGGATATGCTTTCAGTTCTTTTCTCTTTTTCTGATAGTGTAAGATTGGGATTAAGAGTATGGGCTCCAGGTTTGAATCCTAGTGTTATCATTATAAATTTTGTGGCATCATCTCTTAGAATGGGGAGAATATTAATACCTACTCATAGGGTGGTTTAGACGATTAACTGAGCTGATACATGGCATGTGCTAGGGTAGTGGCTGGCATGGAGAAAGTGCTCAATAAATGTTTGCTATCATTATTGTCACTGTGATGATTAACCGCATGCCTAGATGGTATTTCTCCTCCTCTATATCCATAGCTTCAATTTTTATTTATATGCTAATACTGATAGTATTCAATGAGAAAAATTTAAACGTATGTATGTATCTATCACTATGGCTCTTTGTCCTATGGTTTACCTGTCTGCTGGACTTTTCTTTCCATTGACCTTCATCCCTGAGGGACTCACAATATCATTTCCAAGTGGTCCACCATGTGTATAGGGTTCCACATCTTCTTAAACTCTACCACTGCAGGACAGTAGGGCTTACTCCCAGTATACATGTCCCTTGGTCATATGGTCTTGGTTTTGTTTGTTTTTTAAAATTTTATTGAAGTATAGTTGATTTATAATGTTGTGTTAATTTCTGCTGTACAGCAAAGTGACTCAGTTATGTGTATATATATTCTTTTCCATACTCTTTTCCATTATGGTTTATCATAGGATATTGGATACAGTTTCCTGTGCTATACAGTAGGACCTTGTTTATCCATTCTTTACATAATAGTTTGCATCTGCTAATACCACATCTTCTTTATCCTTTCATCTGTCAATGGACATTTAGGTTGTTTCCATGTCTTGGTTATTGTAAATAGTGCTGCTGTGAACATAGGGGTGCATGTATCTTTTTGAATTAGCATTTTTTCTGGGAATATGCAGGAGTGGGATTGCTGGATCATGGCCTTGTTTTTACCATCCTCCTGAACCTCTTGAAGCCCAGCTCTTCCCCAATCCAATGTTCACTTTCTTTCCTACCCAGTTTAGGCTTCATGGTTCGTGGTTTCTACATTTCTCTTGCCATTTAACTTTCTTGCCCCCATTTCCTTCTTCTGTTATGTCCACTGGAAAACCCTGGATCATTCTGAGCATCCGACTTCAACCTGCCTGAACCTGAACTGCTTCATTGCTACAGAAAATAACATTATCCTAGGGGTTGGTGTACTCTGAACTGATGTTCTTCAGCCTTAACTAGGCCCTCTGATTCTCTGAATTAAGGATTTCAAAATTTTTTATTCTTCTCAATGGCCTTCAGCCCCCTACATTTCAGGCCCTCCGTTATTTCTCTGAACTCACCTCCTACTACCCTCTTGCTTGTTCACGTCCGTCCAGCCACATCTGCCTGCTTGCTGAATCTCAAACCCGTCTGTGATGGTCAGTTTATGTGTCAACTTGACTAAGCTATCATTCCCAGTTATCCAATCAAACAGCAGTCTAGGTGTTAGAGGTATTTTGTAGATGTGATTAAAGGCCATAATCAGCTGACTTTAAGTAAGGGAGGTTATCTTAGATACTTAGATACTGATTCAATCAGTCAAAAGGCCTTAAGAGCAGAACCAAGGCTTCCTTGGGTATTGTAGCTGCAGCTTGTCCCTGAAGGTTCCAGCCTGCCCTTCCTGACAGCCTGCCCTACAGGTTAGTGATGCTGGGTACCTTTTCATGTATGCTGATCTTCTTTATCTCGTTGAATGGTATCACTATCCACCTAATTGCTGACTCTAGAAATCTGATCCTTGACGATTCCTCACTGGCTTCACAGCCAGTCAATGATTAACTTCTTTTGAATCTAGCTCCTAATTCAGGCCAGCTAGGCTTCCCTTTTCCCAGCCCCAGTGCCATCTCTCTCGTTCAGGTCACCACCAATCTCTATTCCATATTGCTGCACAAATCTTCTAATTATGCTTCCTCACTCTGTGTTTGCTTCTCTTCTATCTGTTCTCCATTCTGCAACTTAACTGGCTTTTCTAAAAATAGCAAACAAATTAAGAATAGAACTACCATATGATCCAGCAATTCCCCTTCTGGGCATTTATCTGAAGGAAACAAAAACACTAAGTCAAAAAGATATATGCCCCCCATATAAGAGATGCAGCATTTCGCATCTCTTCTTTGCTGAAAATTCTTCAATGGTTCCTTTTCCCTTCAGTATAATAAAGACTGGACTGCTTGACCGTGTGGACAAAACTTTCCTATCTCTCTAGCCTCATTTCTTCTAATTTTGCCTGTGCATTCAGTACTCCGCTATTCTCATTTTACATTATTGGACTCACCAGGTCTCTCCTGACACTGATGCTACCCTCATATGATTTGCTCCGCCTTCTCTCCTCTTTTCTCCTCCTTCAACTCATATTCTAGGTTTCAGCTTAGATATTGTCCCCTTGAAAGCCTTTCCCAACTCAAACCCAGCTTTGTGGCTTCTTAGCACCCTCTCTTTATCTCAGTTTGTATCACACAATTTCATAGCAATTACGGTAATAGCACTTACTTTCCCGCAGAACAGTGGTTCTCCTCTGTAAGCTCTATGTGGGCACAGAGTATTCCTTACTTGGCATGTATCTCAAGCACACTGACTGAATTCGCCATATTTTCCTTTTCAAATGGAAGAGAAAGGATGATCTAGCTAATTATCTATTGGGTAGATTGTTTTATGCCAGACCACCTCACTGATTAGGAATCAGCCAATAGATTGGCCAACCTTGGACCAGGTGCCTATTTCCGGTTCAATTAAAGGCTATCCCTTGCTCAAGGAACATCTTCCATCATTTGAGGACTCTGGGTCGTCTTCTTAAAAATTGCTGTTGGTCTTGTTAAGCATTCTGAATGACATATCGAGTAGAAATAGCAGCTTTGGAACAAGGAGCTTAGCTAGATTAGCACACTTTTTATTTATTTCATAGCATTTACTCTTCCCCAAAGAGAGTGTTGGTTGGATCAGGTTGCTACCACTCAAGTGAGAGCACTTCCATTGAGCAGTGTTTACCTATCAATCCTTCCCAGAGGTCCTTGACTCTCCTCAAGCCTAGAGAATGGGTTGGTTGCCTGTTGTTTGCATTGATCTCTCGTTCCATGTGGCCCATGTGGGTTAACTGAGAACACACATGTAAGAGTAAGGCAACATATGTAGGAGGAAAAACCCTCTTGGGGCTTACTTCTCCCCACTCAAAAGGAGTTAGTATAAATGGCAGAATTCTTAAAATTCTGGAGCTCTCTGGTACACTTATTTATCCGGCATCATTAGAAAATGGGGATTCTGCATCAGTGAATCTTCCAGACAACTCAATGTATTCTATTTTAAATGTAAACTTAGGGGGAAAATATAAAGCACCTTATGAGAATATAGTCGTACTTCAGTATCTGGGGGTTTTGGTTCCAGTGGGCCCCCAGCCCCCCAGTCTTCAGATGCTCAAGTCCCTTATATAAAATGGCACAGTATTTGCATATAGCCTACCACATCCTCCTGTACACTTAATTTTTTTAAAATTTATTTATTGAAGTATAGTTGATTTACTGTGTTAATTTCTGCTGTATAGCAAAATGATTCAGTTATACATATATATATATATATATATATATATATATATATATATATATATACACACATTCTTTTTCATGTTCTTTGCCATTATGGTTTATCACAGGATATTGAATATAGTCCCTGTGCTATACAGTAGGACCTTGTTGTTTATCCATTCTCTATATAACAGTTTGCATCTGCTAATCCCAAACTCCCAATCTATTCCTCCCCAACTCCCCTCCCCCTTGGCAACCACAAGTCTGTTCTCTATGTCTCTGAGTCTGTTTCTGCCTCATAGGTAGGTTCATTTGTGTCATAATTTAGATTCCACATATAAGTGATATCATATGATATTTGTCTTTCTCTGTCTGACTTACTTCACTTTCTATGATAATCTCTAGGTCCATCCATTTGCTGCAAATGGCATTATTGCATGATTTTTATGGCTGAGTAGTATTCCATTGTATACATGCACCACCTCTTCTTTATCCATTCCTCTGTCGATGGATATTTAGGTTGCTTCCATGTCTTGGCTATTGTAAACAGTGCTGCAATAAACACTGGGGTGCATGTATCCTCCTGTATACTTTAAGTCCTCTCTAGATTACTTTTAATACCTCATACAATGTAAATGCTATGTAAATAGTTGCTGGGCATGCAGCAAACTCAAGTTTTGCTTTTTGGAACTTTCTGGAATTTGTTTTCTGAATATTTTCCATCTGCAGTTGGTTGAATGCATGATGTAGAACACGCAGATATGGAGGGCCGACTGTATTTCTAAAGTGTATTTGATACTTTTCTTCTTTCATTAACTAAGGACACTGAATGTTATTTAACTGTTATAATGATGCCTTGATGTCTTTACTATGTACATCAGTCACTGTTCTAGGCCCTCAGGGCCTACTGAGCTGTGAAGAGCTGTTTGCTCCAACACTAAATGGCCTCAGTCTGTTGACTTTTATTCGTTTTGTATATGCTCTTAATCATTATTCAATATCTTTTCTAGACTCAGTGTCTTTCCCTAATATCTCTTCCCTGCCACATCTTCCTCTCTTCGGATGTGCTACTCAGAATCTATTGTTGGCTGGGAACCCAGAACACCAAGGCTTCAGTGTTGGTAAATTTCTGAGTGAGGACATTCTCTTGTCCATGAGAACTATGAATTTCCGGCTTAGATGTATTTCTCACCTACTTTGGCATCATGTCTCAGATTCCTGTAGCCTGTTACCATATTATCTATGTGCTGATTCTTATACATTCTCATTGAAAATCACAGAGTCATATCTATTTGAAAAAAATCTTTTCCCATTTTTTTTCTTGTGCTAAAATACACTTAACATAAAATTTACTATGGTAACCATGTTAAAGTGTACAGTTCAGTGTTATTAAATACACTCACATTCTTGTACAGCTGTCATCCCCATCCATCTGCAGAACTCTTCATCTTCTCAATCTGAAACTCTATACCCATTAAACAATAACTCCGCATGACTCCATACCCCCTGGCAATCACTACCGTTCTTCTCTGTCCCTCCCTCCTCTTTCCTCCCTCCTCCTCCCTCGCTCCTTTCTCTTTCTTTCCTCCTTTCCTTCTTTCTTCCTTTCTTTTCTTTCCTTCTTTCTTTCTTCCTTCCTTCCTTTCTTTCCTTCTTTCCTTCCTTCCTTCTTTCTTTCTTCCTTTCTTTCTTTTCTTTTTCTTTCTTTCTTTTTCTTTCCTTCTTTCTTTTCTTTCTTCCTTCCTTCCTTCCTTTCCTTCTTTACTTCCTTCCTCCTTCCTTCCTTCCTTTTTCTCTTTCTTTCTTTCTTTCTCCCTTCCTTCCTTCCTTTCTTTCTTCCTTCCTTTCTTTCTTTCTTTCTTTTCTTTCTTTCTTTTTTTCTTTCTTTCTTTCTTTCTTTCCCTCTCTCCAATTAGATTTGAAGATATCTTACTGTCACCTGGTTTCACTTCCCATCCACATGTTTTAGATTCCATCTACAGCATGCTCTGAGACTAGTCAATTATTCAATATTCTTTATCTTGGCTTGTTTCATTATCTGTTAAAGGAAGTACCCTCCAGCATTGACATCGTAAGTTTTCAGGAAATAGAGATGATAACAATAACACTTAAATTAAATTATACCTTCCCTGTCTGAAGGTAGTTGAGCCAGATCTTCCTCTTCCACGTGAAAGATGTGTGGGTTTGGACAGAGACTGGTAGTGATGCAAACAGGACACTCATCTGGGAAGGGTGGTCCAGAGGCATGGGAGAGAGTTGGGGAGTCACCTTGAGGCTGTTTAGCTAGAAAAACAGGTCCAGGATGGAAAGAGTCCCAGAAATGGAATGGCCATGGGCTGACCCAGGAAAATGGATGAGCCTAGTCAGCTTCTTCTACATTATCACTCCCTCCTTTCTCTGTTCCCTTTCTTATCATGGGATGAGAAGGAGCCAGTCGGGTCATTGTGTGGGTTTCAATGACTGAGTAAGCAAGGCCCCCTCCACCAGGCTTGGCCACAGTGTCCCGGAATGGTTCCCATCTGTAACAAGGAAGGCTTGGGAGGGAAACTGAACTGCTGTCCAGAGTCTGATAACAGGATGGGATTGAAGTCATATTTCAAAGGACCCAAGGGAGCTAGGGTGGGGGCAAGGATTGTCACAAATGGCGAGGAGAATTTTGGAGACCAGATATTTACCAGCTGTACCTTCAAAGAAGGATTAATCTTGGTCTTCCCCAATTTCCCTCTGCCTGGCCTTGCAAACTTAAAAAGAGAGGCCATATATCTTCTCTATAATATATTCTTGGAATAGTAGACAAGGAAAATAGGGAAAAAACAGCCCAAGTTAAAATCAGATATATCGTTATAAAATCATAGACCTAGGGTGTAAAGGGCTTTGAATATTTTCTAGTTAACTACATACGAGATCATGCATTTTGACTGCAACATTACAGATAACATACTGTCTCTTTTTGAGCACTTCTAGCAACAGGGAACTCAAAACTTCCTAAAATAGCCTGGGTCAGTCTTGGACAGTTCTGGTTGTTAGAGATTGTTGTAATAAATCTGATTTTCTGTAGTTTTTACCCATCATGCTTGCTTTGTCTGGTAGAATAACTCCAATCCTTCTTCACTTGCCAGACCCCAAACTTGGCTTCTATTATGGTCTTTTCAAAGTTAACATCCAATGTTTCCAACTTTTGGCTTATTTGGTCAGTTTCAAGCCTCTTAACTCTGCTAGATATTCTTCTCCAAGGAAGTTTCCATTTGTTAATGTTTCTCCATGTGGTACCCATCATGGTCTAATTAGCACAAGGGGGAGAAAGATGTTCACTTCTCTTATGATGGACTCATTATCTCTGATAGCAGAGCTTGGAATCACACTGGCTTTTGGGTTCATCATCAACTGAGCACAAGCTACTGTGCCCCTTGTAAAACTGGTTTTTGAACACAACCGACTTCAATTGTCCATCATATGTCACAGTGGCTGTAGTCCCAAAGTGTTAAGGGGCAAAGCAGGGTTGGCTGGAGCTTTTAGATGACATCAGAGATCAAGCAGAGCCTTCTGGACAGAGGATAGTGCAGCTTTGCACAACAAGCCCAGGATGGTCACTCTCTGGACAGAAGCCCCATCACAAGGCAAACTGCAAGACTTGGCTTTGCAAGTTCCTCACCAGGAAGAGAAACCAAGCACCGGGGGCCATACCTGTCGGTTGAAACTTGGAAATTTCTTCCTGGAGAGCAAGGCGCCAAGACAAGGGACTGAGGAGTCATTCCAGGGGTCAGTCCTAACAAGAGCCAAGGGATGAGATAAGAGATGTTGCGCCTGTTATACTGACCACAAAACAAAACAGACCAAAAGACTGGAAGGCAAATTGTTTCCGGTGCTCTGATCACGGAAGATGGTGGAAGCTGAGTTCTTAATCACTCAGGCAAGGTTTTCATGGCTTCACCCCTTCTGGTCTTTCAAGAAACCAGAGGGGGTGTTTGTCAGTGTGAATGAACTAGGGCAGGTCCTCACACTGGAAGTTGATTAAAGTTGGCCCATTGTCTGTCGCAGACCGAGAAGATTTGGGGCCTGAAATCTGTTCTCTCTCCCTCTTAGTTTCCTGTCATCTGCTGATTTAATAAACACACCATCACTGTCCTCATCTAAGTCATGCAAATGTTTAGCAGAGCAGGCCAAGGACAAATAGTTCTATGGCACAGTATAAAGTCCTCCCTTCAGGTGACAACCATCTATTAAACACAACTCTGTGAGGTAAACCACCCAAGTGCTTATTAATCTATCTAACGATTCCAATATTTAGCTTACATTTTTCCATCTTGTCCATAAGGTTTTAAGGAGAGACACTGTCAAACGCCTTGCTGAAGTGTGATTTATATGTCTTGCAATTCTCTGTGCCAAAAGCAGAACGAAGGTTAGACTGGCATGATTTATTCTGAGTGAACCTGTACTGACTCTTGGTGGTCACTGCTGTCCTTTCAAAGTATGTCCACAAAGCATTTCTGTTAAAACCCACTTTGAAATTGCTCTCAAGATGATCATCAAGTCTATTTGGTCTTTAGTTTATAGAACCTTTTTTCTTCCCTTTCTTGAAAACTGGAAAAACATTCAATCCTCTCCAGCCTCCCGAGACTTCTCTCATTCTTCATAGTTGTTCAGAAAGTATCCATAGCATTTCAGCTTTCATTATTTCTACAAGACCCTGGTGGTATAATTTGTGCGGATCTGGAGACCTGAACTTTCTGAGAGCAATGGGGGGTATTATAACCAACCCTGGTTTCCCTCTTGAAATGTTTGCATTACCTCTTCTAATATGAAGATCAATCTTCTTGAGATAAGCTAGGAGGAAAAAAATAAACTGGACCCAAGTAGTTCTATTTTTATCCATGATCAATTAATAGCAACCTCTGTCCCAAGCATGAAGACTTACTTATCTTTCTTTTTCTTGATATACTCTTTAAAAGGCGTTTTTGTTGTTGTTATCATTGGCACTTAACAGAGCTAAAACCCAGAAATGTGCTTATACAGTATTTATGGGTGTCTGATATCATGCTATTTTTTTTTTCCATAATGGTGGAAATTCCAGAGCCACCCAATCATCATGAGACCTAGCTCTATTTAGCTCCTGATTTTGGAGGTCTGAAAGATCCTAACCCCTGTGCAGAACAAGTACAGTTTTTTTACAGTTATTGCCATCATTTGCTTAAGCTAATGTGGGTGAGTCTCCTTTCTTTATAATAACCAAACAAGCCTAACCAGAACCATTCATCCATTCAATGAAGTTTTGGAGAGCTACTATGTACCAGGGACACCTGAAGCTGCCCAAGAGTAAGAGCCCTCTCTTCTCCTTGTTTTGGCATTTCTCCTCTTAACAGTCCCATGATTCGGGATTTGATTACCCTTAATCTCATCATCATCTTATACAATATTACCTGCCTTCCATTTTACATAGTTTGTTGTATCCTGTCTAGGAGACCTGTGTCCTTTCATATGTGTCTAATATTCTATTTCTGAGCTGCCCTGTGTGGTCACCACTAGTCACATGTGGCTATCTAAATTTAAATACTTAAAGTAGCACAAAATTTAAAATCTAGTTCCTCAGTCACACTAGTGACATTTCCAGTGCTCAATAACCATGTGGCTAGTGGCTTCCATATCAGACAGTGCAGATACAGAATATATCCCTGATCATAAAAGCTCTCTTGGACAATGCTGGTCTAGCTATTTCTCAAGCCCTTTGAAGTTCTTCTCAAGCAGCAAGGCTGGATGCATTCGACAGAGTTGGCACGTACTGACTGTCCTTGTCCAGAGGGCTTTATGGCAGTGGACTCCTGTGGCTGCCCCTTTAACGTAGTCTAGGTGCTTGGTTTAGACACTCCTGTAAAGGCAAGTGATTACAATGCACATCAGTTCCTTTGCTCTTCAAGGAACCACAGTTTGCAAATGAATGTGAGTGAATATTTCCCAGATCCCATTGAGGGTCACTGTGATGATCATGCCCCACAAAAAGCTGGCGCTTGCAGACACTCAAAATGTTTGCTTGAATGAGGAAATGAACGAAGAGTGGTCTCTTCAGTCCCTGAAACATGTTCTTGAAAAGTCAAAGAAAGGTACCCTGGCGTCAGGAAGGAAGAAAGAAAGAAAAGAAAGAGAGCGAGAGAGAAAGAAAGAAGAGAGGAAAGAAAGAAAAAGAAAGGAAGAAAGATTCCACAGGTACCTACCGAATCTCTCTCCTCCATCTTTATTTCTCTGCTTCCGGGTCAGAGCGAGACTTAGGGGTGGGCTGGGATGCAGGTGCCAGAGGAAGGAAGTAGGGAGGAAAGGAAGGAAGTAAAAAAAGGAGCATCACATAAGAGGGAGAGAGTCACAGCGTTTTAAAATGCGAAAGGATCTAGGGTCCATTTAGCCTAGCTCCTCACGTCACCAATGAAATATGGACATTTCATTTGGCATTTAATACAAATCTGCTGAAAAAAAAATGAAGCAATTGAGGTCAAAAGACGTAGGTTAAGCGAAGTGTCTAGAGTTACAAAGCTAGTGAGTGTCGGAGCAGGGGCTAGAAGCCAGCCCACCTATCCCGTGATTTCCCACCGCAGGCTCAGACCACCCCTCCCCCAGCCCCAGGGAGAACAGCAAGGAGGGGAATGCGGGGTGGGAAGCAAGCCAGGGGGAAGGAGAGAAAGTAAATTTGTGTATCAGCTGTCAGCCTCCCTTGTGATTTTCTTTCTTTAAGCAGAAAAAAGTTTCCTGGCCACGTCACCTACTCAGTCTGAACCTCGTGGTTTCCCCATCCCCAGGGCAAGCTCTCATCAGCAGGGACCTTGCCTAGACTGTACAATGCCACCACTAGCTGGTGACCCCGAGCGAGGTACTGGTTGACTAACTTACTCAGGTTGCACTTAGTTTAGTTCATCGCTTGTCCCTCATAATCTTGGTCCAGATCCAAACTGATTTCTGAAGCAGCTTGGCGTTCCTAAAATTTCACCTACGCTAGAGCAGAAACACACTTTGAAACAGAGTTTGATGAGGAGTTTAAATAGAATATTCGAGTGACTTTATCAAAGCACCTCCCCTGTTGATCCTAGATAATTAAGACCTGGAGCAGGTTTTCGAAAATGTTTCACATTCCCTTTACTTCTTATCTCTAGAAAACTCTCCAGGTCAAGAACTTTGGCATCTTGAGTATAGAGTTGGAGGTCATACAGATCTGATTTCTAGTGAAAGCTGTCACACAGTTGTTACCACGCGGAGGGAACTTATTCTCTCAGTTCCAACTTAGATCGTAATAGGAGCGTATGAGCACTGGGGAAGAAGGTCCTTATTATTCTGTGGGACCACACTGCCTGGGAAACATCACGTGGTCAACACATGTTGATTACATGTGTGGCTCTGGGTGACAAGACCCAGGTTTGAACCCTGGCACCCTCGCTTTGCAGCAGTATGACCTTGAGGCAAGTCCCTTGATTTCTTGCTATCTTAGTTTTCTTGTCTGTGTCATAGGGTTCTCATTGTGTCCCCAGAGTAATGAGGACAAATTGAGGTCACGTGTGTAGAAGGCTTAGCACAGAAACCTGGCACTTGATCAACATTAGCTAGCATTATTATTTCCCACTGTCGTACAATCTCTTTATGTACACTTCATCGTCCTTGGGGGCACCAAGCAAGCTGGTTGCAAGCTCTCAGTCAGAAACATCTGCCAAGTGGCAGAATTCACACCACACTTGCGATAAACGTCCTAACTCCTCCACAGCTTCAGCTGGGCCAAGTGAGGTGAGCGTTGGATTTTATGGGTCTGACGAAGACGTTTGAAATATTGTAGGAGACTGTCAAAGAATACTTAGACCCACTCCAAAAGAGGGCCGTTCTTAATTTTCATCTTTCCTGCAAGTCAGAAAGATATATACTCTCCAAATAATGGCAGTTTCCTCGTCCTGAAGTTATGGCAGCTTGGTGATACAATAAACAGCACCCTGTCATAAGGACCGCATAAAACATGGTCTGACATTTCTTTAAAAGTAGAAAGAAACATGACTGCAGCAGATGACCTTTCCTCCGAGGGCACAGCTGTTTTGTGTGGTTAGAGGGACCCGTGGTTTCATACTTAGGGGCTACGATATATGACTGGCTTTTCACAAAGTGTTTCCATGAGAAATTACAGTACGTTCTAAAGGAGAGTGCCAATTCTGCTGCATTCACATTAGGTAGGAGGACTTTTTCCTCTACTCTTGATGTTTTCCAAATGACACTGTGCTGAATTCTTGTGATTAGAAACTTCTTTGGTGTTTGAAGCATTAAGCGGTATCAAGGTTACTGAGGCATCTTCTATTTCCTGGGAAATTTAACTGATGGGCCTTTTGTGGGGTTGGTGGGTCAGCATCTTTGAGGACTCAGCATTTATGAGAAGTCACTCCAAACGCAGTGCTTCCGTGGGTGAGCACTGAGCATCTGAGCATCTCCGGGAAAATGTTCAATAGTCACCTTGTTAACAGATAGTAGGTAATTTCCATTTTCTCGAAAAATGTTTGTCCCTCCTATAGAATGTTATTTGTGTAATGCCTTAAAATGGTGATGAAAAAGTAAAACAATGGGTCTAAAGTTTCTAATTGTATATGTGTTATGTTGGCGAGACTGGATGTTTTCCTTCTTTGCTTCTTTTCCAAGTTATCTTAACATGTTTTACTTACTTCCTAATGAAATTAAAAAGAAAGCTTATATCTTCATTTAGTTTTCGACTGAGTTTCCCCTAGGCATCCATGGTTACTGCAAACAATCCCATTAAAGCGCCGGACACACTGCCACCTCCCCAAACTCTGTTCTCTAAATTAGAATAGTAAGTCCTTGGAGAGGGGAGTTTGGCAGCCTTTCTGCAGGACTGGGGGGGTGGATTAGATGCCAATTACTGACGGCCGTGGTGCCAATAGAAAAATGTGCTCCAATTGCTTGTCTCCAAAACCCTGCTACTGACCTGCCAACAGCAGGGCATTGAGTGCACGTCCCAGTATGATGGGAGATTTGTTCTGATTTATCTCTGCTCTCTCGCCTTGTCCCCTGTGTGTCCAAACCTGGGACTATGCAAAAGGGGCTGGTTTGGTTTAGAAGTACAAGCTGAGACGCTGAAACAGTTGACTTATTGGTAATTAGACCACACTGGTATTGAACCCGTGACCTCAGCCTCATTAGAGCTGCGTTCGGGCCAACTGAATTGACCAGAAACAGATTCAAAACAGTGAGTGATAGAGGTCTTTGGTGCAGGGTCAAAGGCCTATTTACACTACCCAGTATCATAAGTGGCTTCTTACTCTAGCATGTTAAAGGAGCAGCGCTGAGAAGAATGGCCATGTGGATGGGTCACAGCTCTCTGCTTCATATATGTGGATTGTAAAGCACTGCTGCTCTGGCCAACTCCTACCTGACTTTAACTGGATCTCCATGTAATTCAAGGGTTAATAAAGGGAGCAACAAGTGTTTTAACAGGACTTTTTTTTTTTTTTCTCTTTCACTTGCTAATGGCTAATAGTAACAAAAACACTAGGAGTAAAGCCCATTACTTTAGGAATGATTTGCTTTGAATGACACTCTTTGATTTAAAGCTATCCATGGCTAATCATTATTTTCACTCTTTGCTTTTCAAGGAAGTCTAAAAACAGATGCCTAGTGTTCATTTTGTGTAGAAAAGGAATCAGTTTCTCAGTGGTAGAGCAGGATACATGGAAAAGGCAGGACACAGAATGAGGAGAGTCACTCTGTGCTAAATCAATGAAATGGAACAGAAATGGACTCAAAATAACAGAACTTTTTTTTTAGGTGATAAGACTGGCATTTCAACTCAGTGAGAAGAGAAAGGATTACCTAATAATGGCTAGCCATTTAATAAATGTAAATTTCTCCTTCAGACCACACCCAAAGTAAAGACTTTCCTGTGAAAACAAAACTTTATAGTTCTAAAAGATAATGAAGTAATTAAAAAATAACAATCTTGGAAAGCCTAACAATGCATGAAAATATAAAAACTATAAAGAAAAATATGAAATAATTTGACTCCATAAAAATTTATCATGAAAACTTAGGTATACCAGATACTAAATATATTAAAAGGCAAACTGGGAGACATTATTTTTGGTCCTTATGGAAGAGTTAATCACAAGATATTTGTGGTGCTTATGGAATACTTAATAATAAAGCATTTAGAAATCGACAAGAAAAAGAGGAATGAATTCAAAGACACAGAAGAAATGAACATCACTTTACATAAGAAGAAGTGTAAATGGCCAGTAAACCCATGAAAAATATATTTAGCCTCCCTGGTAAACGTCAAAAATTGCACATTTTAAACAAATGAAAGTTCATTTTTCTTCCAAAAAATCAGCAAAGATA
This sequence comes from Globicephala melas, assembly GCF_963455315.2. Taxonomy (NCBI): domain Eukaryota; kingdom Metazoa; phylum Chordata; class Mammalia; order Artiodactyla; family Delphinidae; genus Globicephala; species Globicephala melas. The sequence continues at coordinate 102,748,622 of NC_083319.1, forward strand.
AAAGTAAAAATGCTGGCAGTGCTGCAGGGAAATTCATACTTTTTTATACTACTTGTGGCTGTTCAAGCGCTCTAACTTACTTAGGGGGACATTTGGTACAACAGAAGCAAACCTTTAACATTTGACATGCGCTACGACCCCAAAACTCTACTTGTAAGAACCAATCCAAAAGAAATAATCATGGTTACACGCAAAGATGTTGCTATTAGAATGCTGATCAAAGCATTCTTATGATAACTAAAAATTGGAAACAGCTTAAATCCCCAACAATGGGGAATCCATTAAATATATCATGGTGGGTGGTGTATGACGGAACCTTATGTAACCTTAACATGTTGTAGAAAAAAATTACATTTCATGTCATGGAATAAAATTCACTATTATCTTGTTCAGAAAAAATGTAAAAGTTGTAATATTATAAATTATATGTTATATATGCATAGGGAAAGATGGTAGAATAATATATATCATACATGGCAAAATGTTAAAATACTTTTCTTTAGGCATGGGAATTATGGATGATTTTAAAATGTCTCTTTTTATCAGATGTTTTTCTTTTAGAGTGAATATGTGTTACTTGGAGAACAAAAGATAAAGTACATATATTTTTTCAAATATCATAGATAGCACAGTTTCATCGTGGAGATTAAGTGGCATAATACATAAGAAAGTCCCTAACACAGGATTAGAAAGATGAGGGGGCCTTGGTACCTAGGATTTGAATTTGAATCTAAAAAGTTACCACGTGGTCTGGAAACTTGTAGCACTCTGGATTAAAGAAGATTGACTCACCTAGTTGGTGGATTGTCTGAGTCCCAACTCACTCTCTCTTCCTTTTGTTTTGTAGTTTGACTTTTGATTTTAATGGCTCATACATCTCTCCATAAGATGTCAGGCAAGGTATGGTCAACTAATCTATGACAAAGGAGGCAAGGATATACAATGGAGAAAAGACAGTCCCTTCAAAAGTGGTGCTGGGAAAACTGGACAGCTACATGTAAAAGAATGAAATTAGAACGCTCCCTAGCACCATACACAAAAATAAACTCAAAATGGATTCGAGACCTAAATGTAAGACCGGTCACTATAAAACTCTTAGAGGAAAACATAGGAAGAACACTCTTTGACATAAATCACAGCAAGATCTTTTTTGATCCACCTCCTAGAATAATGGAAATAAAAACAAAAACAAACAAATGGGACCTAATGAAACTTAAAAGCTTTTGCACAGCAAAGGAAACTATAAACAAGACGAAAAGACAGCCCTCAGAATGGGAGAAAATATTTGCAAATGAATCATCGGACAAAGGATTAATCTCCAAAATATACAAACCACTCATGCAGCTAGATATTAAAAAAACAAACAATTCAATCAAAAAATGGGCAGAAGACCTAAATAGACATTTTTCCAAGACATACAGTTGGCCAAGAGGCACATGAAAAGCTGCTCAACATCACTAGTTATTAGAGAAATGCAACTCAAATCTACAAAGAGGTATCACTTCACACGGGTTAGAATGGGCATCATCAGAAAATCAACAAACAATAAATGCTGAAGAGGGTGTGGAGAAAAGGGAACACTCTTGCACTGTTGGTGGAATGTAAATTGATACAGCCACCATGGAGAACGGTATGGAGGTTCCTTAAAAAACTAAAAATAGAATTACCATATGATCCAGCAATCCCACTACTGGGCATATACCCTGAGAAAACCATAATTAAAAAAGACACATGTACCCCAATGTTCACTGCAGCACTATTTACATAGCTAGGTCATGGAAGCAACCTAAATGCCCATTGACAGATGGATGGATAAAGAAGATGTGGTACATACATACAATGGAATATTACTTAGCCATAAAAAGGAACGAAATTGGGTCATTTATACAGACGTGGATGGACCTAGAGACTCTCATACAGAGTGAAGTAAGTCAGAAAGAGAAAAACAAATGTCGTATACTAACGCATATATGTGGAATCTAGAAAAATGGTACAGGTGAACCAGTTTGCAAGGCAGAAATAGAGTCACAGATGTAAAGAACAAACGTATGGACACCAAGGGGGGAAAGCGGGGGTGGGGGGATGGTGGGATGAGTTGGGAGATTGGGATTGACATATATATACTAATATGTATAAAATAGATAACTAATAAGAACCTGCTCTATAAAATAAATTAAAAAAAAAAAAGATGTCAGGCAAGGAACAGAGAGAAAAATAAATTCCGGCCTGTCATTTTCAGATGACCCTGATCTCATTCATCTTCTTCACTATACTGTGAAGCACACTACAGCGTGACTCCCCTTCTATGAGGCAAGCTGGGGGGTGAGCCTTCCTTCTCAAGATTCCTGGATTCAACAGCAACCGCTGTATGATCTATTATGTGACACAGAAGTAGAAATTATGCACATGCAACCAAAACGTCAAAGTGAAGCACGAGGATTGGTTATGGAACCCCAGAATGTTTCGGATGACAGGAATAAGTGCTTGTGTACTGGGGGTCTCTGGCTGGAGGATAGCTTTGGAGTTGTCTTGGAGGCTGGTTACCTGTCGGCATCCTGGATTCACATCTGGGGCCATGGGAAATGAAAAGAAAAGAATGGGAATGGAAAAGGGTGCTTTGTACAACACATCCTTTTAAGATTTGGGGTATAACATACCATTTCTTTGGGATCATTGTGGTAGACCTTATCACTAAGGGGGGGGTGTGTGTGTGTGTGTGTGTGTGTGTGTGTGTGTTTCTGCGCGCTCACAGGGCGCAATGCTTGTGGTTGGTGGTTCTTATAGGTGGGCATTAAGAATTAGAAGAGAATTTTTCCTTATGTCAGTGCAATATGGTGTTGGTGCATTGCTGGTATCTGAAGGACACAATGGCAGTCCTTTTTTGGTGACAGTAAAGGGGCAGAGAAAGAGAGTATGGTAAAAAGAGTATGGAAGTGGAGACCATGCTGTGATTGTCAGGGCTTTTTGTGTGTGTGCATTGTAAACTCCCCACCTAACCCCGAGGTTGCAAGACGTAATTTGGGGAAACTTGTTAGGGGGGTTGGCTGTTCCATGACAGCAAGCAGGGTGGAAAAACTCAGCAATATATGGATTGCTACCATAAATGTAACGTCCCTTTAAACCCAGAGCTTAATTGCCCTGGGAATACATGTGTTACATAGACAAGTGCTCCTTTCTATGATTAATTCAGCTGGCTAGAGCTTGGTACTAATGAGACCAAGGCCAAGGCTATTGGCTCTATCCTCAAAGGAGCTGTTAGCATCTCACGGCTCCAAAACCGAGGTGACACCCTTCACCCTTGCACACAGGGTGTGGGTGAGAGAGTATGATGTCTGACTCCACTTTCAATGCTTTTCCAACACCCCTGCTGTCCGCGCTAACACAATGCCTCTGCTCTGAATGCACTGGCAGTTGGAATGTGGTAAGATGACAATCTAATCAATGACATTGTCTCCAGAGCCTCACTGCACTTAAAAAGTAGAGGCTGCCTGCATTAGAGACAGCATAGGCTGCTCTGTTAGTCCTGCCACCAACTGACTTTCACAGACAAATACAGCTTGATAGGATCTTGAAAAAAACAAGTCTCCATTTTTTCTCCACTTTCTAAGGAGTAGTCGGCAATCTCCAGCATGTACATTTGGAAAGGAATCGAGTTGGATGTTCTACCTGCGTCCCCTGGATTCTCTGCCTTGAAGAGTCCCATCACCTTAGCCCAAAGCCCTTTGTTCTGTGCCCCGTCGTGCAGGGCTTGTTTTCATTACTTCCACACCGTCCCTGTATTTATCAGGATTGTTCGAGTTGCAAGTAATTGAAACTCAACTCAAAGCCGCTCTTTTCGTGCATTCACGTACCTGGGAAGGGCGCTAGGTTTGCTCACAGAATCTAAAGAATAGCTGCAGTGATCAGAGTCTGAGAAACTGGAACGGGAACATGGCCCCCCCCAGAGACCTCGCCCTCTCTCCCTTCCCCCTTTCCTTGTCTTGGCTTCATCCTGCAGAAAGCTTTTCTCCACGTGGTGGCCAGAATTCCCCAACGCACATCCTCCTAGCTTAGCAAAAACCGAGGACCACTACCTTCTCCAGAATCTTTACGATAATCGAAGAAAACGGCTTTCCTATGTCTCAAAGATTGCTTTCTGAGGATTAAAGCACTGACATCGGCCACGTCTACGTCCCGTGTCCACTCCTGCAGCTGGTGTGTCAGGGAAGCAGGAGGCAGAGGCCGGAAGCGGCGACGCCGGCTGCGTGGTGCTGAGCGCCGAGCTGGCTGAGGCGTCGCTGGATGACGTGGAAACGCTGCTGTCCGACGGCGACGGCGCGCTCGGGCGCAGCGAGACTGCGGCGTCCTGCGCGCCGAGCCTCCTGACGGCGCTGCAGGCGGGCGAGCGTCTTGGCTTCGTCACCAACAACAGCAGCGAGACCCGCGAGGCCTGTGCCGCGGAGCTGCGGTGCCTGGGCTTCGGCCGCCCTGCGGGCCTGGCAGCAGCCGCAAGGTCCTCGGCCCGGCCTACTGCACCGCGCTCCACCTGCTGCAGCGCCGGGCCGGCGCGCCGGGCCCAAGGCCTACATGCTGGGCAGCGCGGCCCTGGGCTCAGAGCTGGAGGCCGAGGGCGTGGGGCCCGAGCCGCTGCAGGGTGAACCGCCCCGGTGCCTGGCTGTACGTGCCGCCCGAGCCCAAGGTGTGTGCCGTTGAGACGGGCTTCTACCAGCCATTCAGCTCCATGAAGCTCCCCAAGGCCGTACGCTTCCTGCAGCAGCCATGCCGCCTGCTCGTGAGCACCGACTTGGACCACCGGCTCCCACTTGAGAACAGCTCGCGGGTACTGGCTGGGCTGTCTGGTCCGAGCCATGGAGACGCCGCCCAGCCCCAAGCCCGGCCGCTTCATCCGCCACTGCGGGTTCCAGGAGTGTGGCATCCACCGGGAGTGCACCGTCATGGTAGGTGGTTGCCTGGACACAGACATCCTTCTGGGCGTCACTTGTGGTCTGCAGACCATCCTGACCCTCATTAGGAAGTCTCCACTCTAGGGGTTGTGATAAAAGATTAAAAAAAAAAAAGGAATGGGAAACGTGCTAAGAATAATAGTTACTGCAGTTCTCCTTAACCTTCCCTAAAGCTTAATTGGTTTGCTTAGAGCCCAACATAACAGTGGGCTCTTCTGAAGAAGCCCAGAGTAATACAAATGCACATCAGAGAAAAGAAGTCTCTTTCTGATCATTTGGAATTTCATTTTTATATCGTCATAAGATATCATTTAGGTTCTTCTTTAATAGATAAGAAAACGGATTCACAGATAATTGAAGTGAATTGCCCAAGACAGATTGCCCAATTGGTGAATAACTGGGCAAAAAGCTCAAATCTCGAACACCCAGGTTTATTGTTTTTTCCTGTGTTAGCCTACCTTCAACAGATTTGTTATCAAACTCATCACTGGCTTCGATGGTGGGAAGTTCAAGCAATGAGTGAAGGTCCTCCTTGATGGTTTTCAAATCCCATTGCTAGGGCAGCCTCTTCTCTTGTCTCCAGGTCAGTAGGCATATCTGCTCTTAGGGGTTAATGGAATAGGTGGGTCCAGTCAGCTGCAGACCTGGGACTCAATAAATCCAGGCCTCCTTGTCTTGGTCATGTGGGCTTTCTGGAGCCTGTGTCACAGCATCTGATCAGAAGGAAAGGAAGAGAGAGATCAAAATTCAAACACGGTCTGGGATTCCACTTCTACTCAAGACGTAGAAAACCCCAAGAGAACACTGCTTCTGCCCTAACAATGAGAAAAAGCTGGGTAGCCTCTAAAATCCTAACTTCTTTTTCAGCCCATGAGAGAGCTGAGGTCACAAGGCAACCCCAGCGGAATTCCAGGGTAGGAAGGGTAGTAAGGCACTTCCAGGAGACGGGCACAGAGGAACTGCTGTGCTTTTTGCAGAGCATGGGACGAGGAGGTAATGGGCAGAAGCAACTGCCATTTTAGCAAATTTTTAGAGGCCAAGTGTGGGCTGATGTTAATTGTTAGTTACTTGGCCGTTGACAGTGTGTTGGGCACTGAGCAGAGGAGGGGCTGTTCCGAAGTGGTCAGCCTGATCTTGGCTCTCTTTCTTCTGGAGTACTGGAAGATGGGTGTATTGGTTATCTATTGCTGCGTAACACATTATCCCTTTAAGCAGCTTAAAACATCATACATTTATCATCTCGAAGTTTCTGTGAGTCAGGAATCCTGGTGCAGCTTAGCTGGGGACCTCTGACTCGGGGTCTCTCAGAAGGCTGCAGTGAAGCTGTTGGTCATGGCTGTGGTCATCAAGGCTTGCCTGGGGAAGGGTCTGCGTCCAAGCTCATGTCCATGGCTGTTGGCAGGGCTCGGGTCCCCACTGGCTGCTGCCACAGGCACAAGTTCCCTGTCACATGGTCTCTATTCGGCAATTCTCAACATGACAGCTCACCTCCCTCAGAATGAGTGGGTAAACGAGAGAGCCAGAGCGGATGCCACAGGCTTTTTGTCACCTCATCTCAGAAGTGACATCCCATCATTTCTGCTGTATTCCGTTCATTAGAAGTCAGTCACTAGGGCCATTAAAGGGGAGGAGACTGCACAAGGACGTGAATACCAGGAGGCGGGGATCATTGGTGGCCGTCTTAGTGGCTGCCTACCACACAGGGAGCCAAAGTTAACTATTATACCCATAGGGCAGGAGGTAGTAAGTAGGTGTGAGGGGTGTTATGTGCCAAGTTTTGCAAGTCCTGGAGCCTTGACAAGAAAGTTGGGTCCGGCAGGCAACAAGGATTTGAGACTCAGTTGGGTTAGGGTGGAAGGGCACCAAGTCTTAAGAATGATCAAAGAAGGAAGAAAACAGACACACGTGCCCAATGTTTTTGTTGTGTCATTAAATTCTTGAAACACAGCCATGCAAAAGGTATTAGCCCCATTTTACAGATGAAGAAATTAAGGCCCAGAGACGTTAGCTCTCTTTCTCATGATTACACACGTATTGTGGTGATGGTTGCACAACTCTGTAAATATACTAAACGGTCATTGAATTGTATACTTAAAATAGATACATTCTAGGATATGTAAATTATATTTCTATAAGTTTTTTTTTTTTTCTTAAAAGACCACACAGGTAGTATGTGGTAGAATGGGAAATTTCAGACCTAATTGTTTTAGACTCTGTATTAGTTTGCTGGGGCTGCCATAACAAAATACCACAGACTGGGTATTAAACAATAGGTGTTTATCTTCTCACGGATGTGGAGGTTAGAAGTCCGAGATCAAGGTGTTGGCAGGTTTGGTTTCTTCTGAGGCCTCTCTCCTTGGCTTGTAGACGGCTGCCTTCTCCTGCGGCTGTTTTAACACCGACTCTCCGCTGTCCATACACATCCCTGGTGTCTCCTTGTGTGTCCAAATCCCCTCTTCTTAGAGAGTCACAGGTCAAAATTGGATTAAGACCCACCTTAATCATCTCATTTTAATTAAATCACTTCTTTAGAGACTTTATCTCCAAATATGGTTATAGCCTAAGCTACTGGGTATTATGACTTCAACATGTGAATTTTGGGGAATATAATTCAGCCCATAACAGACTCCAAAGCTTATGTTCTTTTTTTTTTTTTTTTGCGGTACGCGGGCCTCTCACTGTTGTGGCCTCTCCCGTTGCGGAGCACAGGCTCCAGACGCGCAGGCTCAGCGGCCATGGCTCACGGACGGGCCCAGCCGCTCCGCAGCATGTGGGATCTTCCGAGACCGGGGCATGAACCCGTATCCCCTGCATCGGCAGGCGGACTCTCAACCACTGCGCCACCAGGGAAGCCCGCTTATGTTCTTTTGTATACACTTTTCAGACAATAGAAATCTACTGTTGTATTTGTTAATGAATTCAGCTGATAAATGTTATCCTGGCTTTATTAATATAATATTTGTTTTATTCGGTAGAACAGTAATGGGAAAATTCTAATTCATACAGATAAGTATTTGCAAATGGTAACAGTTTTAAATGAGCTCATACTGCAGTCTCTAGATACTCTTCAAACAAATTGATTCAAAGCCCAAAAGAGGAATAGTTGGATTCTTTAAAAAAAAAAAAAAAAAAAAAGTTGAATGACTACCAATATTTAACATCTGTTAATATCATTTATCACAAAGAGATGTTAAATAAAAAGCATCCAAAATGTAGAATAAATGCTGAGACTGTTTGTAATGTGCTGTTATCACATGTCTTGTCATCTCTTTACTGGTTACTATACAACTTATCACACACTGGGAGAGCTCATCCTCCCAGCAGATGTGCGTGAGCCTGGCCTGACTTGGCCTGTGCCGGCCAACGCATGCAAAAGGAACATTCGTGCACAATCGTACATGAGGAGATGCACGTGGGCCTAGGTTTCGTAAAAAGTCCAGGCACCCAAGTTAACTTATTGGTGTCCTGATGTGTTAACATTTAATATTGAGGCACTTGACAGTGTATTTTACTGTTTTCTTAGGTAAAAGTAATTTTTAAAGATACTTGAATCAAACATTTGTGGGACTCCAGTGAAACCTAGCGTTTAGGTAAGCAGTTTGAAACTACCTGAAATATATACTGAGGCTCTCACGCCTCCAGGGGACCCGTCCGTTTAGAAAGACAGACCCCTGGCCCCTGGGCTTGTACCAGCTGCATCAGAGCATACACTGGAGGATGGGAGACCCACTGAGGGAAAAACCAGGTATGTGCTTGAAACAAAAATTCCAGCACAATTTGAACTAAACACTCCATTCCTGGTTTAAAGAGTGACTTGAGAATCCCCATTATCTCCTCTCCAGATCAATGACAAACCTTAGCATTCCTCAGGAAGAATCGAATGTCACTTAAAACTGCCTTTTTGTCTGCTTCCTCCCTCAATTAGAAGCCTTTGTAGGGCTGAGACCAAATGAGTCCATAAAAGGGCTTATTTACCGTTTGGCGCTCAGCTGAAGCCAGACTCACACTTTCTCCCTGGTGCTCATTTATTCTCTCTCCACACTCCTCTTTCCCATCTTTTAAACCAATTAGGGGAACTGCAGATTTGGTTCATGTGCCACAAAAGCTGGTTTTTTTTTTTTTTTTTTTTGAGTATTGAGTTTTTCAGTCAACAAGGAGCGGCCAGCCAAGATCCCTTTATCTCAAAGATAAACAAAGGCAGCTAATGAGGGAGGTGGGAGGACTGGAGGAAGGAGAGGGACATTCTGGAAGCTTTAGTAATTTTTTGGAGGAGATAACATGATCTCATGCAGGCTGAAGTTTCTGCACTGGTTCAGCGAAGAGTCTCGAGATCACGCAGTGCTTATCCACTGGATGGCAACAGAGAGCCGTCTATGCCTTTGTCCCGGCTCCTGGCTGAACTTCACCTCCATGCTGCTGAAGTTTAAAATCCCCTCTCTTTATTGCGTGGAACAATACCAAGAACTTTGCTTAAGAGCTGTCTGATTGTTGGCTGTTTAGACCCTACCTTCTCAACCTTTGCCCTTATCCTATATCTTCAAGTCCAACTGTATTTTTCCTTATAAGGAGCAGAGATTTGGGTATATACTGTCAGTCATGTTTTAGCCTCTGGGGAAAACTGCCAAGCAACATTTTCCCCTTTCTCTTTTACGTGAGAGGGTTTGCTCCTCTTTGAAAGTCTTTTTTTTTGTTGTTGGTTTGCTTCAAATTGAGAAGAACTAAGTAGCCAGCCTTGCTGGGTATGAAATTGTTCACCACCTACTTGCGAACAACAGTTTGACCTGGTCCCCTGGCCTTGGGAAAGTCACTGCCTCCTGGCTTGGTTTGACCAGCAAGGGGGCAGTGTGAGGTTTTCTGGGAGGTGTGAGAGAAGAGTGAGGAAGGTCAAGGGGCTTCCTGCTGACGGGAGACAGAGCCTCGGTTATACAGGGCCAGCACCAAGGCCTGTGGGGGTTGATGCTCTCCTGGGACTTAATCGATGGCGGTGTTGTAAGAACAAAAAAGTTGCCAAGGAGGAGTTGTAACGGGATGTGGGGCAGAGAGAAAACGGCAGCTTCTTGCTGTAGCCATGTAGCAAGTTTGAAATAGTCAGAAAGCTCTTTGGCTGTGAGTGCAATGGGTATGTGTAGGTGCCACTGGCTTGCCTGTCACTTAGGGAAAGGAAAGAAGGGAAGAGAGAATTAAGTTAGAAGAAGAAGACAAGAAAGAAGAGGGAGAAAGACTGAGTGGAAGAATGATGGAACCTTTTCACGATGTAGGTCGCCGTTTAAGACAACCCCCGCTGGGACCCCCAGAGCCTTGCTGCTGTGGGGTCAGCAGCCACTCACTCGGCTCTCTGCCCAGGTCGTGTGTAGGGCACCTCAGGAGCCAGATTCTGACCCCTGGGAAGTCAAGGTGGCCACAGGCTGGCTGGCTGATGGGTGCACAGCTGGCAAATCCCCTGGGCTGTGGCTCAGAGTGGGAGTCAGAGGAAGCACGCCCCACGGCAGTGTCTGTTAAGCAGAGAACTTGAACAGGATTGTGCAAGTTCCAGAGGGGCTGGGCCAGCAGGAGAAGGCAGTGTGGCCGAAGAGGCCTGTGTGAAGGACAGAGAAAAGGAGAAAGGAAATGCTAAGGGAGGCTGCCTGACCACAGGAGGGTGACTATTCAGGAGACCCTTAGGTGGGGATGCCCAGATTCTTCGAGGCTTGGACTTGTCTGTGACATCTGTTGAACCACATTGAATATAATCTCCTACTGAATCAAATAACACTGTATTGTACTGATGTAGCCTTATATACAAGAGAGGATGGTTCTTGGCTAACAGGACATTGGAAAGAGGGGAGAGGGACCTTCTCTTGAGAGGTGACAGCAGTTGCTTCTGCTCTTGGCTAAAACAAGAAACCATTTTTCTATTTCAAAGCCTGTGTATGCCCATCTGTCATGTTTGCAGCATTTTAGATTTCCTGAATGTTTAGCTGCCAAAACATCTTCATTTCACGTCTAGCAACATTGAGGTCAGGGTATGGATGTACACTGAGTTTCTCAGACCAATTGCAAGTTCCGACTTGATCGTTGAATTGTTTTTGTTGGCTTCAACCCTTGGGAAAAATAAAACTATATACACGTACAAGACTTCACATATTTCAAAGCACGGTCATGTCCACTACCTGCTTTGCTCCACATAGCAATTGTGAGGTAGGGAGGGCATGATCAGTAGTCCTAATCTACCAGGTGCAGATGTTTTAGCCCAGAAAGTATTAAAGTGACTTATCTATGGCCACCTGTAAGGTGTTAAAAGCATGGGGTGCAAGTCAGGTTTCTGGTCTCCCAATCTAGTGTTCGTTTTACTTTTTAGCTTGACAGTTATTTTTCTTTTAAAATATTTTATAAGATATTATATTTATGTTTATAAGATGCTTTATTAAGTATATCTTTATTTTCTTTGTTAGCTTCATCGCTATTCTCAACTTTCTTTAGAAAGTGACAACAGAACATATGACAACAGAACATATCAGAAAAAGCATCATAATGTCTCATTACCTTCCTTGGCTGTCTGCGTGGCAGGGGATAGGTAGAGAGTGGGGAAGAAAAAGCATCATAATGTCACATTACCTTCCTTGGCTGTGTGCGTGGCAGGGGATAGGTAGAGAGTGGGGAAGATTTTAGGGCTGGAGTTTGGCAAAGGGAAAACTGTAGGGTGACTCCATCCTCTGAGTTCCGGAGCAAGCCCTTTAACATTCACAGTCCTTGCCAGTGTGTGTTTGCTATTTTCCTTCTACTAGGAGAATTGTTTATTTCTCTTGGATACAACTTTTGTGTATCTTAAAATGACTCAAGAACTCAAAGAACTTGTGCTCAAGTGAAGGAATCTGATTTCTCATAGTAAGAGGTTTTTACCTGATGATTAGAAGAGGGGATACTTTTTTTAAGGTGAAAATATATAAGGTATTACCATTCTGAAGGATTCTTTGATTATGTCTTGATAATTTTCAGTGTAATGAGTTTGGGAAATCTCCCAAGCCATAGAACTACACTGGCAGACAGTGAAATGGTTTTAAAAGTCTTCTTCAAGTTCGCCACTTTTGGTTGCTCTCTGTATTCTAAATCACCCAGACATCCAGTGGGATTTGGAACTGGCCCTATTGGAACCTCCAGCAGTAAGACTTCATTACACTATCCCTCATTTAATCTTCTCCTGTAAGATATTCCTAACACTGGGTCCCTTGGCAAACACCCTAAAGAAGTTTCATTTCAATATTGCTTTGTATTTATATAACGTCTGTATCTAAGGAGCTTAAAAACACTTATGAAGCCCATGCTTCATTACTTAGTTTAACCAAAAAGAAAGTCAACCCACTTCATATTAACAAATTTAAGTGCTCCCTTTGAGATAGGTAATAAGAATAGCACTTTGTCTGCATGACACATTTCTCTTCCGAGAAGCTTGAAGTAATTTGAGCAACTGAACTACCGGAGAAAATAAAGAACAGGTAGGGCAAGTGCTTGGTCTTACATAACCCAGTAAAATGGGGGCAGAGTGGAAATCAGAGATAGAATATCTGACTCGCCCGTTACCCTTCCGTTAACACTGGTGACAAGTATGGTGACGGTAAATTTTTAAAAAGTGGAAGGGGACTTTCTTTTGTTATTCCTTGTTACAAATCTTGGGCCGTTTCGGTTTTTTTCTTGACTAAACATCCGTAACTACTTGGAAGAATCTCCCACTCTTGCCTCTGCCTCTGGGTGTGAGGTTGAAATCTTTATGTCCTGGCTGATTCTCCTAAGATGTTGGCAGACAGGGCAAAACATGATATATGGTGAAGTACCAGTTAACCCAGTACTTGGGGTGGCGGCAGTGGTGGGGAGTTAGGCGTTTTAGTTCTTTGAATCAAGTAGCTAAGTGAATGTTACATTGTAAACCCTTCCCCCTTTTTTTTTTTTTGCCGTACGCGGGCCTCTCACTGTTGTGGCCTCTCCCATTACGGAGCACAGGCTCCAGACGCGCAGGCTCAGCGGCTATGGCTCACGGGCCCAGCCGCTCCGCGGCATGTGGGATCTTCCCGGACCGGGGCACGAACCCGTGTCCCCTGCATCGGCAGGCGGACTCTCAACCACTGCGCCGCCAGGGAAGGCCAACCCTTCCTTTTTCAATGCTTGTTATCCGTTCTCCTGAAGTGGGGAGCCCCTGGTTGAGTCTCCCCTTGATGCAGGCTCTCCGAGTTCTCCGTCCAGACGGTGGCTCTTCATTGTCAGACTTGCTGATACATCAAACCGGAGAAGCAGGAACGACCGTGTTCTGATCTCCATTATGTACCCCTGGGCTGTATCGTCGACAAATATTGGAGAACCGTGTGCGTTTGATATTTACCTGTTCCTTGACCCCTCTTCTCTCTTCCCCTGAATCCCGTTCTTCCAGAGGCTTGGCTGGGTGGCACCTCATCCCACAAGGGTTCAGCATAGTGGAGAGGCACATGGGGGGTGGGGACTGTGTCTGAGAGTGTGGTGGGTGCTTCAGAAATCTGGGATTTCTGTCCTTCCTGTATCCCCCTCTGTCCTCCTCTTGGAAAACTCAGAATGCAGTTCGGGAAAGGCAGAACTTTGCCTTGCTGTTTCTCCGTTTCTTTTTTAATTGAAATATATTTGACATACAACATTGCGTAAGTTTAGGGCATACAACATGTTGATCTGACACATTCATGTATTGCAGTATGATTGCCGTTGGAGCGTTAGCTAACACCTCTATCACATCACATAATTATCAGTTCTTTTTTGTGGTGGGAAGAATTAAGATCGAGTCTCTTAGCAAGTTGGATGTTTATATCCATATTTTATTTTTTGAACTGATTCTGATGCCTGATCTCATAGCCTGTGCCCTGCACTATTCCTTTATCTGTCATTGAAGTTGGGGGGGGAAAATAATAACATTTTCAGTCTCCTAAAAAGAACACTCTGGTGCCTCCTAAGAGAAATCTGACTTCCCAGTTCCCTTCAACAGCATGAGCTGGTTCCTCAAACACAGCCCAACAGGGAACTCCTCAGGGAAAGCGCGTTGTAACTGGCCGTTCCTGTGCTTTTAGGGTAGGTTTCCTTGCCCCAGAGAAGTCTGATTTAAGCTAAAGGGAAATAGAAGCTGAGGGATCAATTGTCCAGAGACTCCAGGCTTCTTAGAGCAAATATTCCATAGCAGAGACCTCTGGGCTGCTTGGCGCAGATTCGGCAACCTGGACTTGGCCCCCATCTCAGAGCACATATGGCGTTCCATGTCAGGATCACACACAGCAATATACCATACTGCGCACGGGGAAAATATTTATGGGATAATAAATGTGAGCAAACCATGTTTGTGCTCGGTGCACAATTGCCAGTAGAATATGTAGATGAACGGATTTCTTATTTTCCCGTTTAAGGAGCTGTGGCCAGATGCCCCTTCAGACACATCTAGGAGCACAAACAGTTTTCAGCTCCAGGGCAAGGGATGAGGCTGGGGGAACAGGACAGCGTTAACTGGCTTAGGACTAATGCTTGTAAAGGACACCGGGACTTCCATGTGTGGTCTGGCTGAACAATGAACAAAGATTTTTTTTTTCCTTTAAAAATGGATTATATCGTTTTTATATATATGGAGTGTGGATCAACCCTGTGAAACAGACTTTATGTAGACCCTTGCAAGCACCAAGAAGAAAGCTAAGGTGATAGACCATCGTTTTGGCAAACATGACAGAAATCCAGGGGAAATTACCTAATTCAGATGAACTTGTCTGTTTGCAGTACAGATCTCATTGTTCAGGGATTTTGAGTCAAAGAATTCAGAAAGTACATTTTCAACCACAAACTGCATTGGATACCATGTGAACCTCCCAACATCAGTGCAGTGTTACCGAGTAATTATTGTACCTTGATTTGTAAAGAGCCCAGAGAAGAATTTAAAAAATCTCAAAAAATACATTCCAAGGTTAGATTATTTTAAATTCCACGTTTAGTAACTGTTGTACAAGTATCTTAGCAGAGGGGCAGATTCATTGAATAAAGGAAATAATTAGTGTTCAAGTATCGTTTGCACAGTTGGGTAAATTTTTAAACAACATTGAAAACTGAGGTTGCGTTTCTTTTTGTGGAAGAAATCTCTGATAGTTTTCCTGCATGCCTGCCATTGTTATGCAGTGGGTAGATTTTCCTTCACATTCTTTCTGCATTATTGTAACAGACAAGTCTAAGACACTGTCTAATGTTAATGCTACACACTGCTGCCAATTATAATCAGAGCTAGTCAAAATAAACAAATTAAACAAATAAACATGTCAAAACAGCTCTGAGTTAGCGAAAATAAGCCAAGTCTGAACTCTCCCAGTGTTTCGGCATAAATGATGGGCTGTGGGTTGTAAAACGCTCCATAACATTTTTTCACCTTTGCTAGGGGAAAGGTGGGTCAGTTTAGAATTACAGTGCCGCTCGACTTTGAGAAAGGGGTCTGCGGCTGAAACCAAATCAAACCCAAATGTTGCTGGCTTCACTGAGGGTAGTAATGATCTGCCGCATGTTCTAAATGCCTTAAAAAAGAAAGAAGGGAAGAAAGGAAAAGCAGTTGATTCTTTGCTGACGTGATGCCAGAACCCCTAAATCACTGGAGAGGTTGAACACAACGCAGGTGAAACTATACCAAAGGCGGAGGTACATTTCAATGCGAAACATACTGTCACTGTGACATTTCCCAATCAGCACATTTAAAATACTAGGCAATTAAGTTAGAAAGCTCTATTGGCTTCAAGAAGGAATATAAAAGATGACTTTGCTACCCAAGTAGGATATCTTGGCCAGAGCTTGTAATAAAGTGAGGGGTATGAGGTAGAAGTTGCGTGTGTGTGTGTGTGTGTGTGTGTGTGTGTGTGTGTGTAGTGGTATGTTAACCTATAAAAATATGGAGAGAGGTTAGGGGAGAAGGCTGTCGCTCTGGCAGGTGGTTCTCGTAAAAAGGTGATCTCTTGAAGTTCAAGAAATTTAAAAATAGCTACACCCACTCCTAGGAAGCTTGCCACAAAGCAGGTGATTCGTGCAACCCCCTGAGTATTCTTCATTCAACAAATACCGACCTAGCAGCATCCCCTTGCCAGGCACAGGGCCGCCAAGGTGAGCAGGGCTCAGTCCATGCCTTAGAGGAATCTCCCTGGGTCACCACTGGGAGGCTGAGATGCCGGGTGTCAGAGGGAAGTGGGTGATGGGCAGCAAGGAAGACCAAGGGAGGCTGACATCCCTTCCTATTCCAGTTTCACCTTTCACTTGTCAGGGACGAGGCTTTGGGTGCAGTTATACTCCAAGGAGAGGGGCTTTGCAAACTCCAGAAGACGGAGCACTTGATTACTTCTCTAGTCTCCCATGGCTTTTATTTTTAATGTGCACTGCGTTTGGAAGGAAAGGGGCTGGGGGTGGAAATCATTGTGCCTTTGAAATGTTGTTTTCTGAGGACAGTATATAGAATCTTGGTTATTAACAACCTCTCACAAGACAGTTATTTTTGGAGTGGCCTCTTAGGAGGCAACCTCTTGGAAGTGAACTCATTTATTTTGCGTCTCACTGTCCTGCCATTTCCTGCAGAGAGAGGGGAAAAGTGAAACCACATGTTTTGAGGAGCGAACGGAGGAAATCCCTCCGAAGACAAATGACGACTCCTCTCCCCTGGCAATTAGTCAAACCTGGGCTGCAGGCCAGCCCAGGTGTTCCCGACTGTGTATAAATTTGCCAAAGAACAATGAAAATAGCAGCTGATTGTGCTGACAGATTCTTCTGGTAATTTCCTGTTGTTTGGCATCTTCGGGTTACTTTCCCACAATTATGGCTGCTGATGAAGTCGGGGGCCCTTGGAAGTCATTTTCTAACTCTCTCCTTGCCCTTTTCTGTCATCCAACCAGCAAGCAGCCTCTTAGCCACAACCTAAAAGAAACGAGACAATCAAAATCTGAAACCAAGTAAAAAAAGTATTTTGAGAGTTGTGGATATTCTTTTCCCCCTTTCCCAGATGTTTGAATTTAATCCCCTTGCAAAATACATATTTTAATGAGTTTGAATTTAAAAGAGGGGGAAAAATGATTTGCACCTGCATCATATAGAGTTTCTTGGCAACCATGAGCTAGGATTCTGGTTCCTTCTGATTCTCCAACGTGCAAGTTGGAAGGTTTCCTCGTGTTGTCCAGGAATATCTAATCTCAATGAAGCTGGGTCAGCTGGAGCTTCTGCTGAGAGAGATCGGACTGCAATTGAGCAGTGACCAAGAGAGGCAGCCCCAAACAAGATTGGGCGTCATTGTGATGTCCCCTGCCTTAAAAAAAAAAAGTGCCCCTGCTCGACTACTGCTCCCTGACCCCACTTGTCAGTTTAAGAAAATGAAACTACTATTATGTGTGGATGGAAGTTGTACTTGCACCGAAAGCATTTAGGGGGTGAAATGAAAATAAGGCGAATTGCACAATTTTCTCAAATCTCCACATTATCCAATCTGTCAGGAAGCTGTGCATATTTTCTTGGTTAGAGCAACTATGTAAAAGATTTTTTTTTTTTTGGAGGGGTTGGGGAGCTGGAGCTATTGTTGAGAAACGGCCAAGAAACTGGTTTCTTTCTCTTCACATCCCCCGCCTCCTGGCCCCTCAGACCCTCAGAGGAGAGAGTCAACGTGAACATGAACACCGCAATGTGGGTTTGCAAAAGAGTTGCTCAGGAGGTATTAGACGAGAGCATAATGTATTGAATTTTTCTAAACAGGGCTTCATGTTCCCTATTAATCAAGACTTGCAGTCAGGAGAACTGCAAACCAAATAAAAAATTCCAGGATAATCCACAGCACTCGAGAAGAGGGTAGAGCTCAGAACCTGTCACATCTGACACACGGTCTTGAGATTGGCTTTGAAGTAACTGTCAGTGTCGTCTGTGCTGGGTATACTTTTGCTAGAAAGACTGCATTTCTTTTTGTTTTAAGGCGAGCATTGTGGGAAAAAACCTCATCGAATGTATACAGTTAAAGTCCAAAGGCAACTGGGAGACATTTTTCTAGATTCCTGGATCTCTTAGAAATAACAACAAAACATCCAGGTGGAGTAGGGTTGGAGGATGTCAGAAATGACATGGGACATGGCAAGTGCTGGTTATTTGTGATCTCTTGATAACTCTTCCACCTCCGTTCACATACTCTGTTACCATATGTTTGGGGATGTTGATAAAGGGCACTCGTTTCATGTTTTCAGAAAAACACTTTAATTCATGTTATTTTTTGTTCCTTTCATCAAGACAGCCATTTGTTTACTCATTGTTTTAATTCATTAGTTGACAATTAGTTGAACACCCTCCATGTGTTGGATATAGTTCAAAGCGGTTCACCTGTACTGTTGACCATAATTTAATCTCCTTTCTCCCTGTCCAAAATCCTACGCACCCATAAGGTCCAAGTTAAGTAGTACCTTTTCCGTGCCGTCTTCCCTTCTTTGCATTCTGGTCCTTATTAATCTTCATTTTCTCTAACTATCAAGGGCGCACGTTCATTCATTTAAACATATTGAATGAACACTTAAAATGTGCATTCTTTCTTTCTTTTTTTTTTTTTGGCCGTGCCACATGGCATGTGGGATCTTAGTTCCCCGACCAGAGATTGAACCCGCTCCCCCTTGCATTAGAAGCACAGAGTCTTAACCACTGGACTGCCAGGGAAGTCCTAAAATGTGCATTGTGCTAAGAGGAGGGATTACCGTGTTGATTAAGACAATCATGGTTCCTGGCCTTGTAGATCTTAAAGCAGGATGGTGGCAATAGCCAGTTAAACAAATACAATATGGCACAGTAAATCCTGTGTTGTAGGAGGACCGGAGGCTGTGGGAACAGTGGGAGAGGCCCCCATGGGTAAGTGATGTTTGAGCTAAGACTTGAAGGACGGGCAGTGGTCAGCAAGATGGGTGTGTGTGTGTACATATTCCAGGCAGAGAGAGCAGCGTGAGTAGAGAGGCATGCTGGGAAAGGAACAAAGCACAGGGAGTGATGTCTAATCCCCGAATGTTTTGGGAGCCGTGCAAACTTCCAGGCACAGATGGAGGGCCGGGGAAGAAGGAGAGTGGTGAGAAACGAGACCTCAAGGGTAAGCAGAGGCCCAATCCTGAATGGCCTTTAAAACCAAGGTGAGGAATATGGACTTCATCTGGAGGAGGAGCTGCTGAAATGCTTTAAACAGGAAGTAACACGGTTAGACTTATGATTTGGAACAGTGACTGTGCCCGAGATGTGGAGAATGGCTGAGGGGGCAAGCAGTGAAAGTGAAGGTTGTCTTCAATGGAAGTCACCTAATTTTGTGCTCAATCGTGTACCGTTTCTCTCTTTCATTGTTCTGTACTTATTAGCCTTTACTCTTCGGCCCAGTTACAAGCATCTTGATTCCAGGAACCGTATTTTTTCCCTCTGTGCACAGTTGATAGTAGATGCCCAGTAAATACTTGTGGTCGTTTGGTTTTATTTTTAGGCTGCTTCCTTTTTAGTTTGCCATTTCAACACCTTATGGCAGTGCAATAGCCCTGCAGTGGGCAATAAACAGAGGGGGAATTCTGGTTGGGTCTCATGAAAGCAATATCGAAACCTCAATTTACCATGACAGAAGTCTATCCTTTCTTAATTCCCAAGAGAGAAGCGTTATGATTTTTTTGTGCCTTGTGCATCTCCCAACATTACAAGTCGGAGTACTTTTGCCAAGAGGCTATAGTGAGTGGTAAATTCCAGTTGAAGGAAAGTGGGACTTGTCCAGTCCGGCCAGAAGAGAGTGTTGGTGTTGTTTGAAAGGCCACGGAGGTATAGGTGGGTGGTGAATCCTTCTGAACTTCCATGGAAAAGTGGCTCCCCTCCACCACCCACCAGCCGCATTCCTCAACGCCCACCAGGAAATCCGACACCGTTAGCACTGAGTATTTATGACCGACATTTGCCAGTGATTATATTAACAGTCAAATGATTATAACTCTAAATGTGATTGTGTGTGTGTGTGTGTGTGTGTGTGTGTGTACACGCATCAGGGGGAGGTTGTTTGGGGAAGAGAGAGTATTCTCAAAGCAAATATATTGTCTCTTTTAAATGGTGTCTCCTGATACCAGATTGGAAATGTTGGTCGTGTACTTATGGAAGGACACAGAGCCAGAGGATGGAGGTACTGGCGGGGGTGGGAATGTTTCACAGTTGAAGAAACTGAGGCCCAGAAAGGGGGTCTGCCTTGGCCACACAGTTAGAGACAGCATGGTTGGAACTAAAATAAGTCCTCTTGGTTCCCAGTTCAGTGGTCTTGCGATGGTGCCCTGGGGCTTTTTCCTCTGTGTGTTTATTACCTTCACACTGTGCTTGTCTGAAACTGAGCCCCCGGGTTTTTATACTTCTCGAGACATTCGATCTTTCCCCCACTTTCCTGCCATCTCTTGGGGCACCTGAAGCTCTTGTCTCCCCCGAGGTTTGCAGGTAATGCTCACACTCTGTAGTTGTCCCTCCTGTAATCACTTGACCCAGGAGCCCAGATTTCACCTGCAGGACGTTAGGCAGTTGTTTATGTCACTAATCCTCCAGGCTTCCCTGTCTCTTCCTCCACTCTGCATAGCTCCTTGGGTCACCTGGATTAACATCTTCTGTCTTCACAGGCTGTTGGCTGTGATTCCCCATCTTCATTCATTAATTTGCCACTTTCACATTTTTTCCCCATAGCTATGTACAGCTATATTTTCTTTAAATCAACTAATGTTTTAAACTTAAGTACATTTATTTAAAACCTTTATAGCACTATCGTATATTGGTAACCAGTATCATTGGCCAACATAGAAGGGAACTATTAACAAAAAGAACGTTATTAAATTCTCGCCAGATTCACTTGAGTGCTGAAAGCTCTGAAGTTGAGCCCTGCTGTTTTTTTATTTTATTTATTTTTTGTTAAAAAAAAAGTTGATTAACAAGTGGTGGAGAAGTTGTAAAAGCAGATTTCCCACTTGATTTAATCAGAATTATTAAAAGGCAACCAAGGAGATGCAAATTTTCCTATCATGTGCATCTGTGTTTTTAAACCACTCAGGTACGACCTAAAGTCTACGCAGGGGTAGTCCCACATCTCGGCTACCCTGACCCACAGAGTTAAGTTGGTATTTGGGGGAATCCTGATCTCTGTGGTTATGCTGAAGAGGCTTTGGCCAGTAATGCAACGTGACCTAACCTTCCTGTGTCCCTACCCGCTAGACGTGCTGGCCCACCACTCCACACTGCAGTGGATTGTGTACCTGTGGTCCTGATGTAAAGCTCTCATTTGTACTGGTACCGAGTATTACGACCTAATTAGGTAAGTTTGATGTGAATAAAAATAATTCCATGATCAAGTGTTCCTGATCACTACAGTGTTTGTGTTTGATCACAGGAGGACACATTCAGAGCTTCAACTTATTTTCTGATCTAGAAAATGAGAAGTAGCCAGAAGTTCCTTTTGTGTTTTCTGCAGTACATATTCATCAAGTGTCTTCTGCGTGCAAAGCATTGAGATATAAAAGATGTACGCAACACCACTGCTTACTTCCAGAAATCTAAATGTTCCTGTTTGGTAGCGGGGATGCGTCTGGGCCAGAGGGCACTGAAGAGGGCTTGGGAAGTGGTTCTGGCTTGAAATGGCGAGAGACACATGGCTCCTGGTTCTAGCAGGCTCCTTTGTATTGCAGTCTTTGTGAAGGGCGCCTCCTGGGGTTGTGCAGGGCACAGCCAGTGTAGTTGTATGCAGTGGTCCTAGATGGTGATTTGTGCGTGCGAAGTCTTTTAGTGGAGGCCTCCGAATGTGCTTTTGGCATTCGATTTTCCAGTCATCTACTCAGCACCTTTTAATTCTCAGAGCTATTGTAGGAAGTATGGGGAAGCAAATTTGGTGGAAGGCGCACCCTTGGTCCTCGAGATGCATGTGCCCTGGGAGTATGCACCAGACAAGGATGAAGCGTCTGTGCCCTGGAATCAGACTGTCTGGATTCAAATCTTCGCTGTGTCACTGTTAGCCGTGTGACACTGGACAAGCTGCTTAACGTTTCTGGATCTTGGTCCTTACCCTTGAAATGAGCATAATGATAGCACTGATTTAGAGGATTGCTGTGACAATGAAATGGTAAAATGATGCCTGGCACAGAGTAAGTGCTCAATAAATGGTAACCATTATACTTGTTAAGAGAACGATTTCAAGGTAGAAAGAGAATCATTCCAAGGCGTTGGCTAATTCATTCAGTAATGATGTTGTGCAGATTGTAAACCCAACGCTAAAGGAATTCAAATCAAGGAAGAGATCACCAAAGACTGATATTAGGAAAAGAATCGTCATACGTCCTTGCATTTCCAGCATGCTCTGTTTCCCCCTCAGTTTGTGAGATTATATTCTGTTACTGTTTGGGGAAATGTGAGCAGGATTCGTCACCAGCAGAAGAAAAATTGGAAGACTCTCAACATCTCCATCTTGTTGAATTATTTATCGTTTCTTGCTGAGGAGCAGGCTCATTGCTTCTTGCCCTGCTGTAGGTGGATTGGATTTGATTCTGTCCCCATGCAGTCTGGTAAGCTTATTTTAATAAGAACAACTTAACTTTGTAACTATACAGTGAGGCTTTCATGTCCCTCTAGGACATTCTGCACTGCACGCTCTGAGCTAGCACGGCTCTTCTGATTATTTCGGGTGAGGAAACTGAGTTATCCTCCCTAGGAGGGCTTATGTGAATAATCTTAGAATTGACATTTAAATTCAATCAGCACTTTTTTTTTTTTGCATTTGTCAAGTGCCAGATACTGTGCTAGATGCCTTTGTGTCCGTTATTACATTGAATGCTCAAAATAATCTTATGAGGTAGGCATTATTATTATAAAGCTATTTTAAAGAGAAGAAAGCCAAAGAGAAGGTAAGTACCTTGCCCAAGGTCACCGAGGTAGCGTGTATTAGGAAACAAGATCTCCAGCTCTGTTTTCATACTCCACACCCAATCCTAGCATGCTTTGCTGCTCGAGGCTGTACTGGTTGGCAGCTTTCTCCCTCCTTCCTTCCTTCCTTCCTTCCTTCCTTCCTTCCTTCCTTCCTTCCTTCCTTCCTCCCTCCCTCCCTCCCTCCCTCCCTCCCTTCCTTCCTTCTTTCCTTCCTTCCATCCTTCCTTCCTTTTCTGTAATTTTATTTTTGTAGAATACTGTTTCTTAGCTGTTAACAAGATAAAGTATCAGGGACATTGGATAAAATTAATCATGTTTGAGTTTTCAATGCAAGCTAGAAAATAAAAAGGAACTCTGAGTCCCTGGACTGTGCCGGGCATGTGGTAGCCACTATACACACGCCTTTCAGCCTTTCTTCTATAGGGCGGTTTTCTGTGCTAGGCGTTGTTATCCCCACATGGCAGGCAGGGAAGTGAGTCTTTGAGAGTCCACGTGACTTGCCCTCTAGCTGTATAGCTACAGTGAGTGGTGGAATCAGAAGTTGCAGACAGGTCTGCCTAACTCCAAATCCTGTCTTTTCTTGGTTGCATTCTTCGCCCCCCCTCCACCGCCCCTGCCCAATGAAGCGTTAGCTTTGGCCAGAATTTGGAATATAGGAGATAGGTGTTTAAGAGGAGGCATAGGGGAGTTTGCCCGATGGCAAAAATGAGGAACAGTTAAGGACTTGGGATCTGAGCAACACCTCCCTCGTTGGTACCAGGAGATGACCTGGACAATGGAGATCATGTAAAGATCAGTCAGAGCATCTCAGACCACAGCCCTAGACTGTGCCCTGCAGCCCCATCGGCGAGAGCCCCTGCATTCAGCCCGCCTCACGCTGGCCGGTTCACGACTGCGGTTTCCCTCTCCGCTGACCTCCTGTCTCCCCTTCTGAGGATAAGATGCTGTTTACTTTCCATCCTAAATGATTGTGGTTCTGCCAGCTGTTACAAAGTCAGCATGTTCCAGGCTCCCATGTTAATGGCATGGGGATTAAAACTAAAAGCAAGTGAGCGTTTGACAATAAATGAGTTGATTAGAAGTGAGTAGTGAGTGTGGAAGGGTGTGTGCGTCTCTCGCTAGTTTATTGACTCCGATATTTTGGGCAAGTCTTTAAACTGTGGTTTGCCTCTGTTGTGCCTGCTATAAAATGGGAGATAACGGTAGCACGTGTCTCTAAACACTCAAAGGTGCTGAGAGGTTAATGACTTAATGCCTCAAAAATTCTTCAGGCTCCATGGCCAGGACCAGAGATTGGAAAGGTTTTCTTCCTAAACCTTATCAGACTCCTCTCCTGGCTCTGAGGCTCAAATCTTAGAGGGGAATTGGGAGAAGAGTAGAAGAAAAATTGAAAAAGGAGAGGGAAAAAGAAAAAGAATCATGAAGAGAGGAGGAAATCAGCAGGCTGCCTTCAGGAGTGCTTGGCATTCCCTTGGATAAAGAGAAGTTTCCAAGAGAAGAAGCCAGGAGTCTGTTCACACTTATTTTGCAAACCTCTATGCTTGCATTACTGCTGTTTGGTGAGAAGTAGCTAAATTGTGTCAGTTTTCTAACTGAGAGCCCTTCCACGATCTGGGGTGGACAGTGGATTTATTTTAGGAAATCTATGAGTCCTCAGATTAGACCCTGGTGCTTTCCATGTGTCTCGTTCCCTCCCTCTTCTCTCATGTCATTTCTGGCCAGAGCGATGCTTTAGGGCCACACCTGAGGGTAGAATATCATTCGTCCACGGGGCAGATGTCTAAGGACGACAGGGAGAATTTGACCTTGTTCTGCGGGACAGTTTTTCCCTTTAAGACAAAGTCAGATCTCCTTCCACGGACTCCTGAAGCCCAGGTCCAGCTCTGCCTGGCCACCGCGTTGTCCCCAGATCCCCACCTTGCCTGGCGGCCATAGGGTGAGGCAGAAGAGGGAGCTGAACGCATTATCTTTTCTAATCAGAGGGAAACATTTTCGGCTCTTAAGTTGAACAGTTTTTCACAGGGAATCAACAGCATTTTTATCACAGGACCCTGGGAAGTCCCTTTTATTTTGTTTTATTTTTTTCCCCATGTCAATCTCTTTCACACAAAGGACTCTAATCAATCTTTGCTTTCTAATGGAATACCAGACAGCACAGCAAGGACACTTAGAGACCTTCCCTCCCTGCCATTTTGCCAAGATGCCGAATATCTTAATGGATTAAGGACATTTCCGCAGCATAATTTTGTGTCTCAGTTGTTTGTATCGTATGAAACCTGGGTTCTCCTGTGTCAGATTTTTTCCTCATGACCGGGAGCATTTCTTACACGTCCCTCTGTGCTCCACGGGCCGTGCATGACTGGGGTGAATGAGTATGATGTGTGGGCACCGTGGGAACGTGGGAGTCCCTGGGGCCGACCCAGCATCACATTCCTGGGTCCCCACTGTACGCTTGAAATAGGGCTTCTCTCTGACTGCTGTGAAGCAGAAGGTTTTTCTCCCTGACAGAAGGATAAATAGATTTATGAAGCTGTTTTTTTTTTTTTGTTTTTTTTTTTTAGGTAACATAGAAATCTTCTTAAACCACCCCCCTGTGCAAAGTCAAAGATGGCTGCTCACAGGATCCACCGCAGAAGTCTCCCGCGCACCCAAAGCCTTGTGGGTAAGTGCCGGCCAAGAGCGTCTGTGCGCTGAGGTCGCCAGAGGATGAAGCAATGGACCTCTGGAGTTTGC
Source organism: Globicephala melas (assembly GCF_963455315.2). NCBI lineage: Eukaryota > Metazoa > Chordata > Mammalia > Artiodactyla > Delphinidae > Globicephala > Globicephala melas. Next base: position 102,774,208 of record NC_083319.1, read on the forward strand.
TTTGCGACTAACAAAGAACTAGGGGGAACTCTTCTGAAATGTTTGCTTCAGGGGACCGCTGTTGGCTTCTCTTAGAAAATCTGTTCAACCTGAGAGCAGAGAAGTACCTCCTTTTGATTATTAAAAAAAAAAAAAAGGAAGACTTTCCTAATGTCACATGTAGGCAAGGTCATGTCCTTCTGCTTCCTCACCTGCAGGAGGTGACAGCTCCCCTGGCAGGAAGGGCAGGGCCCATCCTCTCAGGCAAAACTGACTTTCTCCAACAGCTGAGCGGGTAGCGGGGGACCGTGGGTGAGGCAGAGAACGCCTCGGACAGTAGCCATCATGCACCTCGTAGGGCTTTGAGGCCAAATAGCTTGATGCATTTCTTTCCTAGAAATGATTTCATTAGAAGAGAACATTTTAGGGTAAGACAGGAAATAAGCGTTTTAATGGAAACTGAAGATAAGTTAAGATTAGAGTAAATCACCAAGAATGGTTAAGGAAGTGTGAAAAGGAGCTAAATTATACCTGGGGGGTTATCACTTTATGCATTTAAGTCCTTTTAAAGCATCTTATTCCTCAACGTGGCTACACTGGAGAGCTCTAGTAACAGCTGGAAAGTGGGACTCTTGAGTGGACCTGTATGTTCATATTTTCATGTCGGGTGTAACGTGCTTAAAGTAAGTCTGCTATTCAGATTACGGGGTAACAAAAGGAATCCCCACTCACTTGGTGGCATATACCCTAACTGCAGGCAATACATCAAGGAGGAAATACATAGCTTCTTTAATTCCAAATCCAAAGTGATGATTCGGAAGCAATGTCATAGACCCAGAACTTAACCTTATTGCCGTGCTGAATACCAGCAACACGACATCTACAATTAGAGTAATAAGGAGGGAATAAAGGACTTGGGCATTTTCTCAAGGCTGCAGCTGGGACCCTGCCTCTAACCTGTGGAGACGAGAGTGTCGGGGCCTGCTCCGTAGAACTGTCCCAGCCTGGGTAGGTTTAGGACGTGGGGTGGGCAGAGGTGGCCACGCCTCGCTGGAAATGCTTCTTAAGTCGGTGTGTGGTATGAGTGTCCCCACCAAGGAAGGAAGGGTGAAATCATTAGATATGCGGCTTTTTCCCAAATGCTTCCAGGGAGCTTTGCTGTTTTCACCTGGGGACACAGGTTAATGCAGTTTCCAACCAGCTGCTAAGTGCAACCCAAACCCCGGCATTTTTTAAGTACTCAGTACTCACATAGGCAATAGATATTGGCACCTCGGGAAATACCTCGAGGTAATAGACCTCATTTAGGAAAAAATTGAGAGAACGTCTAACTATCTCTGAAGTGTTGATGTGGAAATCCCAGCGTAATGCTCTATTACCTTTTTTTTTTTTTTCCTCTTGATTCTTATTTGGAGAGACTCCAATGACAGGCAGCAGGAGTGCAGTCCTACTTGATACTCATTAGAGACGTTAGGAGCTCAAAAGACAAATAGTCCCTACTTAGGGACCACGTCTTTTGGGTGGCCCACTGGATTGAGGTCAGCTGTCATGAAGGGGGCCAGGGAGGTAGAGTGGGCTGCTTTGCTTCTTGAAAGTAAAGTGAATCACTCTGTTGCATTGAATGACATGTGTTCTTGTTTCTGGGTCTGTGTGTGTGTGTATTTATACATATCTCTTTAACATAGGAAAATAGCGACTGCAACTTGAGCTAGGAAGTCCCCACATCTTGGGTTCTGTTTCCAGCTCTTTTTGACTTTATAGAAGGACCTCGGGCTGGACATTGACACATGCTGTTCACCGGCTGTTTCAGCCTGTTATGAGGAAAGCTAATAAACTATAATCACAGCGTCCTAAAAATGTCAAGCTGTTGTCCCTCGGGCCTCCCGTAACTATTCTCATCTGCAAAATGGAGCTGGTAACTCTGCGCCCTGCCTTCCTTACACAGATGTTGGGAAGCTAGGCAAAGAACATCTGTAAAGCAGTTTTAGATTTTGGAACATGGGAACCATAAATGATCATAACAGCTATTTATCATGAGAGAGGAGATGACGATCTATTCTATACTTCAAGCCCCACTTCTCTCGTCTACTTGAAAATAGTTTTGAGACCACGAGTTAAGGAGGAATAGTGTATGCAGTGCAGAATGAGGGAGGGGATTATGACCTAAAAGGATGCCATCCTGGGTGAAAAGTAACTCTGAAAGAACGTGGACGTGTGTACCAATGTAAGTATCGGTGTGGCTTATAAAGAGGGAGTGCTGTTGAGTCTGACACAGTATATGCGAGGGATGGCCGGTGCCAGAAATCCAGGGACTGTCTTGCCTGTGACCTGAGGCAGTCTGAGTGGGTTCTGCTTTGATACCTTTACTAGGTCAGGGATGACTTTGCAGGGAAGGTTTTAAAAAAATGAAAATTATGTCCTGGGTAAACACCAGAGAATTCTATGAAGGTTAAATCCTAGAGGATCATGGAAAATGTCAGTGTGGACCAACTAGCTAATATTTTGATTAGACACTTTTTCTTTTGGTGCTCATCCAAGGAGATGCCCAACAGTCACTTTCAAGCAAGTGGGCAAGTTTTGGGAGAGCCCATGCTGAAAATGGTTAAGTAAGTCAGTTGTTTCATCTCTCTGGGGTTCACGGTCTCATTTATTTGGTCTTCAAATACATGCAAAGTAAACATATTTTTATTTAATGTACTCAACTCAGTGCCTTGTGGTACCCAAAGCACTGAGATGAAAATGGTGTCTGTCCTCAAGGAGCTTGCAATTTAGTAGGGGACTTAAGACTCTCCCATCATCTGTTAATTTCTCCAATTATATTAAAATTGTCTCTTGCCCTTTCCCTCCATTCCCCACTGACATTCTCCAGTATCATCCTCTGAAGGGTCCCACTGTCCCCTGAAAGCATCGAAAACTACTCCAACGAAGGAGGCCCTCCTGACACCTACTGTAGGTAGCCAAGACCCCCAGGTCTGTTCGTGGTCTGCCACTGTTCCTGCCCCAGCCATGGCTTCTCGCTGCCACATGGTGCCACTGTTGAATGCTGGCAGAGGCGAGAGTGGCTTTTTTCAGGAGGGTCATTCCCAGATGATTCCACTTCTTAAGCGTTATACCTTGTGGCCTCTTCTCCTCATTGGGTTTCTAGCTGACAGGCCTCACTGCCCAGTTCTTTGGGGTTTTTACACGGTCCTCTTCCCCACCTCAGAGGACCTTTGCCAGGAAAGTTCAGGACTCAGATACTGCTGGGCTCATAGACCCTTCCTTTTTCCAGTCCTGGGGACTCACTCCACTTGCTTTTCTTTTCAACCTCCAAAACACTAGAGGTTCTTAATCTCTCCATCCACTCCCCATTGCCCTCTAAGATGACTTGCCTCTAAGATGTTCCTAGACCTCAGAACCACAAAACCACTGCTCCCCTTCCCTTGAGGGAAATGCCTTCTCTATCCCAGGATGAGTCACTCCCCAAAGAATGAGCAGGAATAATCTCTAGGTCCCCTCTTGCTAAAGTAGTGAAAAGCAAAACATAGGTTATATCTTCAGCAGGACGCTCTGCTACACATATTAAAAAATAATTAAAACTAGGCAGAATGCAATAACTCATAAGAGAATTACAGAGAAAGCGCGATGGGAACACAAATTAGGGCATATAATCTGGAGTAATCTGGGAAGACCAGATGGGGGAGGCGATATTTGTGCTGGCCCTTGACTTGCAACAGGATTTTGACAGGTGGATGTGGCGGAGAATGGTGTTACAAGCAGAGAGGGTAGAGTAAGCCGATGCACAGGGGTAGAGAAAACGTCGGCCATATTTGCTGACCAGTGGTGGGTTGGTGCTGGTGGTGGGGTTTGTATGGGGGCCACGACGGAGAGATACGGGAGATTGACGTTTGGGGCTTAGAATGTCCTGCTAAGGAATACAAACCATAAAAAGACGTGGCCAGAGCCCTGTTTTCCTTTCACATTGCCATATCTCTTCTTGATCAGCTCAAGCCACAGGCTAATCAAGTCATAAACAAAGAAACCAGACCAGCCAAAAACAAAAGTTGAAATTGGGTTGTCTTGATGTAGCCCAATCCTACATTTTGATTAAAAACAACCACAAAGTTCCCAAAGAAAAAAGTTAAACTTGTAGATTTCGGTAAGGTGAAATAGAATGTTTGAGGCATTTCAGTAAGCCACTGAATTAATAAGTCTACTTTTCTCCATCTTCAAACAATTTTTGAATTGTGTAAACAGTCAATACTTCACCGTTATGTCCTTGAACTAAGTCCTTTCAGTTTCAGAAAGAGACATTTAGAAGAAACTGACACAAAAATTTCTTCCTTAAATCACCTTGTTGAAGTTTCTCCAGGGACCAAAGTCGATGATTTGTCGATTCCTTTACTCTTAAAATAAAAGGCATTTTCATAAAAGAGAAGGTGATGGACACACCAACACCTATTCAGGAGGGAAAATAGTCACAGGTAAAATGTCATTTATTCTCTTCTTCACGGTGCGACACAGTCTTATATTCAAAAGCATCCTGAGAGGAAGATGACGTCCACAAGGGAAAAAATAATGTTACTGTCTTCTATTTGTACAGCTCTGTAAGCTTTTTTCAGGTGACTCAGAATCTCATTTGCCCCCCATCACAGTCCCATGAAAGGAGGTAGGGTATAGATTCTCAGTTCTGTTTTACAGCTGACAAAACCAAGGCCTTGAGTGGTAACAGAACTGGACCAGTGTGAGTGGGAGGGGAGGCAGATGTGGAGATGGGGGTCTCTGCAAGCTCATCGGGCCACCCTCTTCCCTCTACGCCCCAGTGGTCCTGCCAGACTGTTGCCCTACTGGACCGCAAAATTCCTGGAGGGTGGGGACTGTATCTTAACCATCTTTTGATCCTTCTAGAGTGCCCTCTGCCTAATAGGTGTCCAATAAATGTTAATTAAATAAGTGCTGTAAAGCCTGAAGTCTAAATGGCTCTAAATTAGATTTTCAAAGCTTTCTGTGCCCTCACAGATTTTTATTAAAAAAAAAAAAGAAAACCCTTCGATTTCTTCATCTGGCAATGAAGAAAGAGACTATTAGTTCATTTTGTTCCCTGGGATATTCAGAAACAAATACTGAGAGCTGCAAAGAGGCTGAGGGTTACTCTTAAGATAAACAGCAATAATGAATGAATCTAGAATACAATTCAGTCTCTTGTTTACATACGCCTGTTCCTTCTGGCTCATGGGTTTTCAAATGACCTTTCCTAGCAAAATCTGGAAATGAATAGTCTTTTCTTCTTTTCAACCAGTTCCTGTATTTCCTGAAGTCAGTTACCATGTGTCCTTTGACAAATGAGTTGCAGGAGTGTTGACCTTACCTTGAAGAACACTTTCTCCTGTATTTTCACTCTCGCCCACATGCCACTTTTTTGTCTTTGCCAAGTTGGATGTGGATAAGACCCATCCCCTCAATAATTGTGAAGCGGACAGTTTTTTTTTTGTGGGGTATATGTATATTTTTTCTTTAAGTGTTTGTGGGGAAGGGGAAGGGGAAGGGGGGATTTGGTGAGGAAGGAGCTTGTCCCAGTGGATGAGATAAGCTGTGTCTGAGCTGCAAGACACCAGGAGGCTGGTTCTGGGGGAGCAACAGTTGAGGGACATTGCGAGGCTGTCACTGTTTGAGACTAATTAGCTGTACCCTTTTATAGCTGCCCTGGACATCCATCTACTGCTATAGCCTAAAACCAAGCATCAATAGGGACTCTACAGTTTTCATATTCCTTCATTTATTCTTTAAAAATAGAATCTATCATGCATATTATCGATAATTTGAGAAAAGCATAAAGAAGAAAACATTTATGCCAACCTCACCACCCCAAACAACCATCTGTAAACACTTTTTGTTCTCATTTTTCCCCCAGGCATAAATATTGAAGGGTTTCATCCAAGGTTGTTATCATACTGTGTAAATAATTTAGTTAATTGCTAATAGATGCCTGCATCTGGAGATAGAGTCCTAAACAAAATAAAGTCTTTGCTGTCTCTGCCTCTCTTGGAATAGATTCCTAGGAAGGAAGCGAGGAGGTCAAAGGGTATGTTTTAAAGGAGATGTAAATTTAAGCTGGGGTGTGGAGGGGTGGATTTTTCTTTGTACCCACCTACCCTCCATATTAGTTTATCAATTCATTCATTCCTTTGTGATGTGGGCAACCAACATGCAACGAAGTCCTATGGAAAGCCTGGGCGTGTAGCCTGGAGCAGCTCTGGGGAGCAGGGTCTCCTCGGGCCAGAGGAGCCCCAGGCTTGCAGAGCTGGATTGCAGTCAATTCACCTGGAATCTCCCCTCACCCTGGTGAGAGCCACCCTGGTGAGAGCCACCCAGGAGCCCAGATGGGATGAGAGGCACATGGGCAGCCCTGGGGTTCATGGTCTCATTTACTGATTTGGAGATTGTACATATCTGACCTTGGGAACTCTTCCCCATAAAGAAGCCCAGCATGATTCCTTTCGTTACTTTGGCTTGGGCAGACGTGGGTCAGCAAGAGAATCGGATTCCTCCAACTGCCTATACCATAGTCGACCGAGGGCTTCCTCTTTTTGTCCCTGTTCTTGAGAGCTTATTTTCTGGAGGGGAAGCCATACGTGAAGCAATCACAAACAAATAAATTGATTTCTCTAAGCTGTTATTACAGTTTAGGTGTTAGGGAGGAAAAGTACAGGGAAGTCCTGAAAACATATCATAAGGAAAATCATTCCGTAGGGGGTGGAGTGGGCTGGGAAAGTTACTTCAAGGAAGTTATCACTGAATTGTATTCCAAAGAATGTGGAGGAACTTGTAGGTGAAGGTGGTGTGGGAAGGAGGGTGTGGAGATGTCCCTGGCAGATTCAGCAGCAGGTGTGAGCGCCAGACCACAAAGAAGCAGGTCTTTACCTCTGCAGGTCACCCAGGTACGGCTGGCTTCGTCAGTGGACGGAGTGTCGGTCAGGAAAGTGGGGGGACCAGCTCGTCCCGGTTTCAGTGTTGACAGCCCCGTGTGCTGGGAATCTTCTCAGTCCCCTGTAAACTGGGATGGCTGGTCACCCTGAAGGTACCCTCTGCCTCAAACTAACAAAGCTTCTGAGTGTCGAAGCCTGTTTGTTCAGCACTGTCCTGGTCTGCATTCCTTTTTTAGGATGGAAATACTTCTGGAAAACGGCAATGCAGTTAGCCACTCACCTTTTAGTATAAATTGGCGTATTTCAATTCTAAATTCTTTCCCAGTTAGTCTCTGGCCAGGGAAGTGACAGTGATACCTAGAAGGGAATGGGAACGTGGAAGAAGAAGTTTTTAACACCCAGAGAAAAAAAATAAGGGCTTGATGAAGACATGCTTGACCTGCATCATTAGTTTACCTGTGACTAGGTTACCTTAGGCCTGTATTCTCTGTGTCTTGACTTTTATCTAAGAAATGGGAATAGCAGTAATTCTTGTTCAGGTAAGAAATCACAAAGATGGTGGGCCCGTGGTACTTTTGGTTGATGGCATGTGGCAGCAAGGACCTTCATTTTCTGTTCTCAATTCCAGGGAACTCTCTCTCAAAGTTGTCTTGGTATCCGCTTGTGAGAAGCGAGTCACAGGTGGAACAGTGACAATAAAGGTCTTCCTGCGTTTTCAAGAACCTGAGGACCAATCACATGTTAAGGGCCTGCATTTGTGCAGCGCTCACAAGGCACTTTCACACATACTGTCTTCTTAGAGCTCTACAGAATTTCGAGGAAAAATAACAATAACCACCATGTGTTTGGCACTTCCTCTGTGACAAGTTCTATCCTAAGTGCTTTAATTGAACCTTGTCATTTAATCCTCACAATAACCCAGCGAGGCAGGTGTTACCATCGTGCATTTTACACATGGCAAAGATAAGGCTGGAAAGCTTGTGCACCTTGTCCAAGGTCAGACACTTAGTCCATGTTGCAGCCAGGAGTTGAATCCAGTCACAGTGGTGCTGGAAGGAGCTCCAGTGCGGGGACGGTGTTGTTACCACTCCCATCTTACAGCAAAGGGATCTGAGGCTCAAGGTACTTGGGTCCTGTGGAAACCCTGGTGTTACAGAGAGGCCAGACCTCTGGAAACTCAGAGGCCCTTATATTAAAAGGGAACTCTGATTCCCCCCCACCCCCACCCCTGCGCCCCAGGCTTTTGTGCAGGATGACGTGTGCATTTTGTTTTATATCAAGCAGCCAGCTGCCTTGTGTAGGGGAAATCAATCCAAAGTTCATTAGAAGAGGAAATGAGAAGGGGACAGAACAGCTCTTGCATTTGTAGTCAGGACATCATCCACCCCAGAGAGGGTGGGCAAAGTGAGGCTGGTCCACAGCTGCATAGCAGAGGGGAGGTGCCCTGGGATGGGGGACGATGAACTTGAGGAAAAGTGCCGAGGCAGGCTATTTAATCAATGGTTTCACTCCATATCTTGGGTTTAGTTTGGACGGACATAGCTCCCTTTCCTCCCCTTGGTGGATCAGTTGATGAGGGAACGATCTTGGTAGAATATTGAGTTAGAAAGGAGCTGGATTCTGGAACACGGGAGTCCATGAGCACACCTGAGTGATTCCTTTCCTGAGCTTGGCAGGACTGTAACTTGCAAATCTGGTAGGTCAGTTGCAGGGGACCCCCCACCCAGTGAAGTCTCCCTGTTAATTCACAGCCCAGACACAGCCTTCCTGTTACAGTAAAGCTCTCAGTTACCCTTCCAAGCCTCCTAGCCTGAGCATTTGGTGGCTGGTTAGATTTGACAGTGTTTAATATTAGCCGACCTACATTTTATTAAGGAGATAAACCTTGAGAAAGAGAAGGAGAAGCTCTTTTGGGATAAATTCTATAATATGCCAGGTATAATTTGGAGGCTAGCTACTGTCATGAATCATCCAGACCATTTCCATGGAAGATTGACAGTTGGGTGTGTAGCCCTTTAGAGAATCCTGATGGATAAATATTTGGTTCGCTTTCTGTGGCTATCTCCTGGTTTCCGACTTCTGTTAGTAACGAATATGTGAGTGAATGAATGCCTAACCTCTGCTCAGTTTAGTCATGTGTAGACTGGATACTACAGCACTATGTTTTTCAGGTGAATTCAACCCCCCTCCCCCCCATGGAGTTAACTTGTCCAAAGTAAACTCTCAGAAGCATAATAAAAGGCTGTGTTCCAGGTTTACAGACTCTAGGTCCTAAGGACTTCAGAGAGCGTTTGATTACTGCTGGGAGACGCCTACTAAGAGTCCCCCAAGTGTCCTCTAGGAAGAGATGCCTCATCATTTAGGGAGATGCCCCATTAGACCCTTTGCCCTTTGCTCCTTTCATTAGTTTTTCTTTCTCTCTTTTCTGAAAAGAAGCTAAGTGAAGTTTTTCACATTCCTCCCCAGTGTTGGGTACCTGCATGCGAGTGGAGCAAGGGTAAAGGGGGTAGGTTAAGTGGAAACAAATGTGAAGGTGACTGTTTGCCGGTTCCATGGAATGAAATTCCCAGGAGGCAGGCAGGCAGCCCGTCCAGGGACAGTGGAATCCGCTGAGAACGACATATCAGCGTCAGCTCGGACGTCTGGATAAAGAATTGTCAGGACTTGCTCTTCTATTTTTTACCCCTCTGCCAGAATTGTGTTCGTACTTTTATTCTCCAGTAAGCCCTTCATTTCTAAACACCTATTGTGTACATCACGGGGTGTTCTGGGCCCTGTGGGGGGCACCTTGGCTCTACCCCACAGAAGCTTTAATAGAGTTCAGGGTTTTATTTTCGCTTTTAAAAATAGTGTTGTGTGGTCTTGAGACGGAGTGAATAGTTCAGCTAATAAATTCCTGAGACCCTTCAGCACAGAGGTGAGGGCCCCATCTCTCACACGTGTCTCTGACTCTTGACCTGTGTAGCCCTTTGCCACACTGTGGCAGAGCCTCTTCATATTAATACCAATTTATCATTATTCCATTTACATGTTCTTTTTCTTGTCCAAGAGAAAGAGACAGAAAGCATCTGCATATCGAGTAATAATATTAGCTCCAGTTGGTGTCTCAAGTGCGAATCCGTCTGACAGCCCCATTTATTATATCTGGGTAGGTTTTATTATGGAGACTCTCACATTTGAACTTTCCCTCTGTAAGATATGAAAGAGTCTCTCATGTATTCCTATCTTGCTTTAAAAACAACATTTTGAAATAGAGGGGAGATAGCAGCTATAGATAACATTTCAGTTATAATAAGAGAGGCCAAATGTTAGCCAGATTTAAAACAATAACAACAATAAAGACACTTAGAAGTGTTATTCGTTATTAAGCCATATGGTCCATGTTACAGCGCTGTTCTTTGTTCCCTGCCTGTGTTGTCAGCATTCATGTGATTGTTGTGATTTGTCGTGTCCAGTGCATCACACTTTTCTATACATTAGGCTGATAACTCTGGTCCTTTGAAGAGCAGTGTCATGATCTGTTTCCCTCTGGGTGGGGCTGGCCATCGATGTTAAAATGTGTCATTGTTAAAACAAACCGAATTAATACTGCCACTGAAACCACACCCCCCCCCCCCCCACACACACACTCCTCTCTGTCGATTTACAAGTCAGCCATGTGAGGCTAAGTAATACATTGGGGTAATAACTACATCGGGGTAGTTATGGGAAACATTCAAAGAATTGACCTATCAGCTTTGTTCACTGTAAGTGAATGAAGATTTAACATGTAGCACATGTTAGTGTGCGTGTTGCGTGTGTCTCAAACAGCAGTGATGCTTAGTAACTATTGTTCCTCCATCTCTAGTTCTTTGATGAATAAAAGAATGACTCTGTTCCCTCCTAACTTTACTGGATCAGGTGGCTCAGCAGGTGCTGTCTGTCATCCCGAATCCCGGGACACAAGCCCTCAGCTGAGGCCTGACAGCCAAGCAAGGGTCACACTGGGTATTTTCTCCTTGCCTTCCCTCCTTACTTGCCCTATTTTTTAAATGAGTCCCAGTACTCAACACCAGGAAACAGGAACTAAAACAGGGCTCCCGTTCAGCAGACTGGTGGTCAGCATGCAATTGTTTATGTAAATCTGCACAAATCCAATATGTTTATTTTTTTATGTCAATGTGCCTTAACATTTCCTGTGCGAGAATTTTTTTTAAAGCAAACCATTTGCATGCTATAAACTTGATTCTTAAGACATTCTAAAACTGCAGGCCTCATATTTCTATGTCAGTTAAAATAAAAATGTGTAGAGAACATTTACGAGCATTCCAATACTCATGGGCCTCTGTTAGTTGCAAATTAAGATGGTATTCTTTTCCTGCTCCTTTATGGGCCTCTGTCAGATTTCCCTGGGTCTTCAGTCACCTTCACCTAGCTCCCTCTGACTTAGTCGATCACCATCTCCTTTATTCTTTTGTTTATGGTCTTTGTGTGCCTGGAACACCTACTTTTCCCCAATCCACTACCGTCCTTGACTTTTACTATCTGAAGACCTTTCACACTGTTAATTTCAATTCTTTTTTTTTTTTTTTTGCCCCCTCAGTTAAAACATACCTACAACACACACACGCACACGCACACACACACAAACACAGAGTTCAGGATACCCCTTAGCCTAGAGGAGAGATTCAACATATGTTGAATCAAAGATAATTATAAAATAAAATGTGATAAACATTGTGGGAAAGATCAAAGCCCAGTGCATGTAAAGGTGGAGAGATTTAATGGGGAAAGGCTTCTTTTAGAAAATGTATTTTATTCTTCCTATAAAAATAACACACGTTTAGAGTGATGTCAGCAAGAGGGCTGATAAGGAAGCATCAGAGCATTGTTCTCCTACAGAGACACATAGTTAACAATGATATACAGACCAGAATATGCTTGCAAGAACTCTAAAGACCAGTTGAGAAGTTTCAACATCTAGACCACCATAAAACCAAGAAGGGATCCCCAGTGGAAGAGTTAGGAAAATTTCACTGCATTTTTACAAACTTGTTTCATGTCCCCTCCCCTCTATCTGGGCCTGGTGTGGTGTCCTCATAACAGGGATCATTCCTTGGGACAAAAAACAAAAGAGGGGAATGTGAAGCCAAAATTTTTGACTAGTCTGGGGGCTGTCTGAGGGGACTGGTATCTGTCCTCCTCCTGAGTCAGAGTGCTGATGGCACCAGTATCCTTGTTTTGGAAAGCTGTGGAAAAACAAATAGAATCACAGCAAACACATTAGTGCTGCAGTTCTGCAGGCAGGTGCCAGGGGGAGCAAGAGATTACAGCTTTCTGAGAAAGAACCAGCAACAAACTGTCTAGGGAGTTTTGAGAGGGACTCTGCACATGCCAGAGAAGATACACCCTCAGAAAAAGGTTTTGAGAGATCCTAGACTCTCTAGCTGAAGCTGATTGGTGAAAGTCTTCCCCTGCATGAAGCCAATCCATGAAGTTTGGAAGCGGTGGTTGTTTCTTCAAATGCCTAAGTCTCAACAAACAACAACAACAACAGAAAAATAAGGCACACAAAAGATAAAAGGAAAACATGGCCCAAATCAAAGAAACAAAAACTCCAGAAACTGACCCTAAAGAAACACAGATCTATAACCTGCCTAACAAAGAACTTAAAAATAACTGTGCTAAAAGATGCTCAATGAACCCAAAAGAGAACAGAGACATTTAAACAAAAATCAGGCAAAACAATACATGAAACAAAATGAGAATACCAACAAAAATAGAGGACACTATAAAAGAGAAACCAAAACAGGACTCTGGAACTGAAAAAATAAAAATAACAGCTAAAAAGAAATTCATTAGAGGGATTCAATAATTGGACTTGATGAGGGCAGAAGAAAGAAATTGAAGGACAAGCCATTTAAAAGTCATTGAGTCCAGAGGAGCAAAAAAGAAAAAAAGAATGAAGAAAAGTGAAACAGAAACCTAAGCAACTTATGGGGGACACTACCAAGAAAGCCCAATATATACGTTATGCAAGAAGCTCAAAAGTCTCCCAACCAGGATAGATCCAAAGAGGACCCACACGAAGGACCCACAACAAGATGAGAAGTTTCAACACAGACAACATTGGCTCTTTATCTCTTGGTGAAGAAGTGTTTCCATTCTTATGAACCTCAATGGGAATTGAAAAGATGGCATGCATGGACCACTGCCTTTCCCAACAATATATAAAGATGTAATTTTGTGACATCAATAAT